>NC_045434.1:59509536-59590593 GCF_002776525.5 Piliocolobus tephrosceles | reverse complement strand
TTTTTTTGAGACAGAGCCTCGCTATGTGGCCCAGGCTGGAGTGCAGTGGCACCATCTCGGCTCACTGCAAGCTCTGCCTCCCGGGTTTACGCCATTCTTCTGCCTCAGCCTCCGGAGTAGCTGGGACTACAGGCACCTGCCACCACGCCCGGAGAATTTTTTGTATTTTTAGTGGAGATGGGGTTTCACCGTGTTAGCCAAGATGGTCTCGATCTCCTGACCTCGTGATTTGCCCACCTTGGCCTCCCAAAGTGCTGGGATTACAGGCATGAGCCACCGTGCCCAGCCTCAAAACAACTTACTTTAAGGGACAGGGTCTCGCTGTGTTGCACGAGCTGGAGTGTAGTGGTTATTCTCACAGATGTGGTCACAGCATGCTACAGCCTTGGACTCCTGGGCTCAAGCCATCCTCCTGCCTCAGCCTCCCCATGTGGTAGACTACAGGCACCACCTCATTCCTGGCTGTGAAGTAAATCTTAAAAGTGCCTATGAGACTTTCAGTCAAGAAGATCCATATCTCTTATTCTCAACGGAGTTCCTAATGAGGAAATTAAGAACTATTGTTCTAGAGGCATACTATTTCTGCTCACATGTGGTTTCAGAGATCAATGTATTAATAAAAGGTTCTGGCAGTAGTTAATGGCTAAACAAAAGGCCCCTTCTAGAACAGTCCAGGTTCAAGGAGGCTGCTTTTATTATTATTTTATTATTATTATTATTTTATTTCTTTGGAGACGGAGTCTCGCTCTGTCGCCCAGGCTGCAGTGCAGTGGTGCGTGGCCTTGCTTTGGTTTCAGGAAACTGGTTGCTAGTGTTAATCTAGAGACTTATTCCCAGCATCTGTGAGCCTTGCTCCTTCATCCCTGGGAGGGTATTTGCCAAGAGGATGGAATCCCAGAGCCTATAGCATAGTGCCCAGGGTCACAGACGGCCCCTACCATGGAACTGCATGCTTAGGTCCAGAGAGGCTGTGGCCCTGTGTACTGGTCAGTCCCCACGTGTTGGCCCTCTTCCTTTTTTACCATTTTCCTCTGTATTTGCATTTCTGAGCAGAGAGGTCTGACAGTCTTCTGCTTGGCTGTATTCCCCCTTTGCCTTAGTCCCCAAAAGACAAGGGCCTCAACCTACTGTGTTCATTTGTCTTAATTCGCTAATAGCATGGCTCTGACGTGGGTATGTGTCCTTACGTGTGCCCTCTTTCTTTCGTGTAAGCAACACAAGTCTCCCTTGCTATACTGGTTGATTTTTTCTATTTTACTCCAGAGTCTTTCTCCAAAGGTGTTCCCAGGAGACTCCTAACCTACTGGTTCCTCTAGTACTGGGGTTAGAGGTGGAATAAGGGCACAGAAGGAAGGGAAAGAGGTTCAAGAAACCTGCTCTATTAAAGTGCCTATTGCTAGGCGCGGTGGCTCACGCCTGTAATCCCAGCACTTTGGAAGGCTGAGGCTGGTGGATCACCTGAGGTCAGGAGTTCGAGACCAGCCTGGCCAACATGGTGAAACCCCATCTCTACTAAAATTACAAAAAATTAGCCAGGAGTGGTGGCGCATGCCTTGTAATCCCAGCTACTCAGGAGGCTGAGGCAGGAGAATTGCTTGAACCCAGGAGGTGGAGGTTGCAGTAAGCTGAGATCACACCATTGCACTCCAGCTTGGGCAATAAGAGCAAAACTCCGTCTCTAAAAAATAAATAAATAAAATAAAGTGCCTATTAACGGATCTGGATCTGTTGATGTTTGGCAGGTGCCCCTAGTCTGCTCTGCCGGTATCTTCACCCAGAAACCAGTGAGCTGATGTTTTCTTTCCTTCTCTTCCTCTCACTGGGCCCATGAATTCATACATATTAGCAGTTTAATCCAACAGGTAGAGAGACCACCCCTCCTAGAGCACATGCCCCATGCCACAGGAAGGCGAACATCCAGTGAGGGTTGGACTCCTAACCCTGAGCACTCTCCTGTGATTAGATAGCAGATAGAATGAGTCAGTTAAAGCTAAGAGTAGCAAGCTCGAGGATTTATTTGGATAACCTAGCAGCTGCCATACGCCCCCAGATAGAATGGAAGGTAAGTCATGTTCTCATCTATGACCCATCCTTCTTTTTGTACTTTTGAAATAAACAGGAAGCGTTTTTGTTCAGTCTTTGCCCGACCTTACCTCCCACCTCCCCACCTCCAAACCCAGATAGGGCCCAGTCCCTTGGGAGCCTTGCTTAGGTTCCTTTCAAACTATGGAACCTCTGATAGGGTGAGGATGGAGAAGAGAAATTCTTTGTCTTGGGGTTGTGACCTGAAACTTAAGAGACTCTTGGAGTCTTAACAAGCACAGTTGACCCTTGAACAACACGGGTTGGGGTGCTGACCCTGTGTAGTCAGAAATCCACATATAACTTTTGTCTGCCCCAAAACTTAACTAATAACCTACCATTCACTGGAAGCCTTACCAATAATATAAGCAACCAATTAACATATTATTAATGTATTACATATCACATTCTTAAAGTAAGCTAGAGAAAAATCTAAGAGAAAATATATTTACTGTTCATTAAGTGGAAATGGATCATTATAAAGTCTTCATCCTCATCTTTACCTTGAGTAGGAAGAGGAAGAGTTCTTGCTATCTCAGGGGTGGCAGAGGCAAAAGAGGGCTGAAGAGGTAAAAGGGAAGGCAGGCACACTCAATGCAACTTGTATTGAAAAAGCCACATCTAAGTGGACCCATGCCTCTCAAACCCATATTGTGCAATGGTCAACTATTCTACTTAAAGCATGAGCATAGGTAAGCATTGCCCTTCCTGGGCTGGCTTTCTCACGGATGTTGTTACTGGAGGATGCAGCAGATGGACTCTAGTCCTAGTCCTGGCCATAACAAGATCTAAACCTAGATGACTTCCTGCAGGTCACATTGGCTTCCATTTATAACTCCCCTAAGACCCAGGTCCCCATGCTCAGCTGGCTCCACGGAGTCCTTGTAGAGGAGGGCGGTTACTCTGGTGATGCAGAACTGAAAACTAAGGGGAAGTGGCCTAAGAGAAGACAGAGCACCTCCAAAGTGCCCGGTCCCTATTAGAAATCCAACAATTTCTGACCTCCAAGAATGCATAGATGGGACAGGAGACCTTGACTGTTTCTTTTTCTCTGTAGGGCAGACTCTCAGTAAGTTCTGCCCAGCTTTCAGTCTGGTTCCTCACCTATAGCCTGAGCTGTACCTGAAGCCAAAGTTTTAGATTTGACTGCCCCAGGTTATAAACTTGTTTTCTGTTGGATGCATTAGTTGTCTGCTTGTATAAAGTGAAAGACAGGATCTTGGGGCCTAACTTTTCCTTCATGAAGACTTGTGCTATTCTCAGCTCTACCCTGTATCCCCACCTTCAGATCTGAGATCCTGTGATGTGACTCATGTTGCTGCTTCTAGGCGTTCAGTGTCCTGCACTAGTACACCCACCTGCAGTGAGGAAGCTGCTCTTTTTCTGTCTTCCCTCTGCTTAAAGCTCAGTAAAGTGGGTGAGACATATGCTCAGTGCCTGGAGGACACAGGAAGCCTCAGGCAAGACGAGGAGAGCTTTCCAGGAGGACTGGCACTTGCACCAGATACTGACAATGAGTTGGGGTACAGGGCAGGGTTCAAGGCAGAGACTGTTACAGGAAAAAAATATGGAAAACACGAGCACGTTATATTTGGGTGATCTCGACTAGCTTGTAGATGGAATTTGGAACGGAGGAAGGAACTAGAGAAAAAGGTACAGGACTGAATGACCTTGGTTTGGATTTCTTTTTCAAATATTTGTTGAGCACCTCCTATGAGCCATGGATTCTAGATGTTAGAGGGCCATTGTGGGGAGCAAAGATATTTTACCTTTCTGTATAAAATGTTTAGTGGCATTCAGGTGCCTGCATTCAGAGATAACCCGTCCTTAAAGCAGTGGTTCTCAACCTGGGACACTTGCCCTCCAGCGGACATTTGGCAATGTTTAGAGACGTTTTTGACTGTTGCAGCTGCGGGTAGGGATGATCTGGTGTGTTGCCTATAGAGACCAGGGATGTGGCTCAGTCCTACAAAGCATAGAACAGACATCCCACACCACAAAGAATTATCCTGCCAGAAATGTCAATACTATTGAAATTAAGAAATCTTAGGCCGGGTGCGGTGGCTCACGCCTGTAATCCCATCACTTTGGGAGGCTGAGGTGGGCTGATCACGTGAGGTTGGGAGTTCGAGACCAGCCTGACCAACATGGAGAAACCTCATCTCTACTACAAATATAAAAAAATTAGCTGGCTGTGGCCGGACGTGGTGGCTCACGCTTGTAATTGCAGCACTTTGGGAGGCCGAGATGGGTGGATCATGAGGTCGGGAGATCAAGACCATCCTGGATAACACGGTGAAACCCCGTCTCTACTAAAAATACAAAAAATTAGCCAGGCGTGGTGGTAGGCGCCTATAGTCCCAGCTACTCAGGAGGCTGAGGCAGAGAATGGCGTGAACCTAGGAGGCGGAGCTTGCGCTGAGACTGCGCCACTGCACTCCAGCCTGGGTGAGAGAGTGAGACTCCGTCTCAAAAAAAAAAAAAAAAAAATTAGCGGGCAATGTTGGGACATGCCTGTAATCCCAGCTACTCAGGAGGCTGAGGCAGGAAAATCACTTGAACCCGGGAGGCGGAGGTTGTGATGAGCTGAGATCACGCCATTGCACTCCAGCCTGGGCAATAAGAGCGAAACTCTGGCCGGGCGCGGTGGCTCACGCCTGTAATCCCAGCTCTCAGGGAGGCAGAGGCGGGAGGATAGCTTGAGCCCAGGGGTTCGAGACCTGCCTGGGTAATACAGCGAGACCCCGTTCTCCACAAAAAGGAAAAAAAAAAAAGACAAAAGAGCGAAACTCTGTCTCAAAAAAAAAAAAGAAAGAAAGAAATATTGCCTTAAAGGATTGCTTGACAGTTGCAAGAAGATAGATTTCTGGGCACAGTACAGTAGAGGGATAGTGGCTGTTGTAGTAATCAAAGTGAAAAACCAGTGCTTGGACCAGAGCAGTGAGATGGGGGAGGGAAGAGTAAAAGGGTTGGGTCACAGCGCTTAGTGACCAGTTGACATGGCACACAGGGAGAAGGGTCATGGGTGACTTGCTGCCTTGGACAGCATGAGATGTTCTCCCTCCCATGTTTCCCATTTGGGCTTGGAGAAGAATTCAGTTTTAGATGTAGTAGTCTGCTGGGCTTGCCATAACAAAGCACCACAGACGAGGTGTCTTGAACAACAGAAATGAGCCTCACATCTGGGAGGCTAGAAGTCCGAAGTCAAGATGTGTTGGCAGGTGGGTTTCTTCTGAGGCCTCTCTCCTTGGCTTGCAAATGGCCATCTCTGGCCTGTGTCCTTATTGTCTCCTCTTATGAGGACATCAGTCCTTATTGGATTAGAATCTACCCTTATGATCTCATTTTACTTTTTTTAATTTTTTTATTTTTTGAGACTGAGGCTTGCTCTGTTGCCCAGGCTGGAGTGTAGTGGTACAATCTCAGCACACTGCTGCCTCAGCCTTGCAGGTTCAAGCTATTCCCCTACCTCAGCCTCCTGAGTAGCTGGGATTTTAGGCACCCGCCACCACGGTGATGCTGGCTTCACTGGGGACGCCCGGCTAATTTTTGTATTTTTAGTAGAGACAGGGTTTCGCCATGTTGGCCAGGCTGGTCTCGAACCCCTGACCTCAGGTGATCCACCTGCCTCGGCCTCCCAAAGTGCTGGGATTACAAGCATGAGCCACTGCGCCCAGCCCAAACAAGGTCTTCTAAAACAAGATCTTCCAAACACACTGAAGGCCTTTTTATTTCCCTGAAAAGACAATGTACCAATAAGTAGTAAGATAAAGCAGGGGAAGGCTAGCCCCCAGTTCCATCAATAGCATGCATTTTCCCACCTGCTTCCGAGCCCTGACGGGGCCGAGAGTCCCCAGCACATGGAGCATGAAACCTACTTGCCCTCTGTGTCTAAGTTTGGAAGAGGGCAAAGTTAGGAAGGGGAAGCTCTAAACAAATCAAAATATAACATGACAAATATGTGTAGAAATGTAACTGAGGTCCAGAAGCAGGGCAGACCTGCAGTAAATGGCAGTGGATTTTGGAGGCTGAGTTGGCCAGACAGACCAGGAAGGAACAAGGCAGGGGGAACAGCATACTATCTCAGAACTGTAACAAGCTCCCTAATGCTGGGGCTTAAGGAGAAAGGCAGAGTGGTGGAAAAGAGATGAAAACTCAACACGGGTAGGCTGCGTGTCCATGGAACAGGAATCTTCTGACCAAAGTGAAAGGTTCATGCCAAAGAGTGACAGGAAGGGGCTCCCCCAGTGCATAAGGCTTTGAGGGCAGGGTGTGAGTTAATCACATGCCATGCAGTCCTGGTTACCCCATCCCGTGCATATGCGGGTACTGAGCTAAGTTGAACCCAGTGGGAGGCAGAAAGATAGGAGTTGGAGCCCTAACTTATGGTGGGAGAAAGATGGTGGCTACTTAAAGCCTTAGATGTCTGAGAATTAGAGTCCAAGGGATGGTAATAAATGTAAATGATTCTCATGTCCCTGACACCTTCACAGTGAAGCTGGCTCATTGGCCAGGGAGAGAGGGAACAAAGTTAGAAACCAATCCTAGTGAAAGTTCAGGGCGTCAAGCTGGGACTATCTCTACGTACTTCCTGGGGCACTCTGGGCAGCCTGAGGAGCAGACTAGGGGGCTGTTGATGCTGGCTTCACCGGGGACTTGAACACCTGCTCAAAAGGATGTGGCAGGACTCAGTTAAGGAGACTGTATGGAATTCCCTTACGGACAGGAAGAATGCGGAAGCTGACAGCACGTGCTTCCTTTCCCCACGCCTCCTCACCCCAGTCCTCAGTCTTCGGGAAGAAAGACAGTGTGGTGTATCAGCCCTGGGAAAACAGATGACCCCCTCTCTCACTTGGGGGAGGCGTAGAGACCTTGTCAAGTAATTCTTCTGGATTTACTTGTCTATAAATTCAGGGACTTGGACTAAACCTCCAGCTAAGAACACCCTTGGCCAGGCATGGTGGCTTATGCCTGTAATCCCAGCACTTTGGGAGGCCGAGGTGGGCAGAATCACCTGAGGTCGGGAGTTCAAGACCAGCATTACCAGCATGGAGGAACCCTGTCTCTACTGAAACTACAAAATTAGGCGTGGTAGTGCATGCCTGAAATCTCAGCTACTCGAGAACCTGAGGCAGGAGAATCGCTTGAACCGCATGGTGGCTCATGCCTGTAATCCCAGCACTTTGGGAGGCCAAGGTGGGCAGATCACCTGAGGTTGGGAGTTCGAGACCAGCCTGACCAACATGGATGAACCCTGTCTCTACTGAAAATACAAAATTAGGCATGGTGGCGCATGCCTGAAATCCCAATTATTCTGGAGCCTGAGACAGGAGAATCGCTTGAACCCGGGAGACAGAGATGGTGGGGAGCCAAGATCGCATCATTGCACTCCAGCCTGGGCAACAAGAATGAAACTCTGTCTCAAAAAAAAAAAAAAAAAAAGAACACCCTCCACCACCACCGCGACCACCACATGTCTCTATGTGGAACCCAGCAACTGGGAAGAAATGGAAAAAAAGATAAGGGTGTCTTGTCTCAGGTGTAGGCATCCCTCCCACACCCTATCCTGTCTTGCTGATCTGGAGTCTGATTTTTTTTGTCCCTCATCAAGTCTAGGCAGGTTCTTAAAGGGTTGTGAGTGCCTCTTCTGGGAGGAGCTGCTTCCAGGCTGTCAGAAAGGTAGTGGACAGGCCCATGGAGGATTTTCTGTGGCAGCGCCTCGCCTGTGTGGTCATCTTGTTCCGGAGCATCGCACTACAAAATAGTCCCCAGCCCTGAGGGCTAGGCCCCTTGGAGTGGATTTTACTAGTCCCAGCACAAGCCATGTCTAATTGCTGTGATTAAGGCTCTGTAGAGGTGTGATGAGACAGTGCTCTGGCCTTAGAAAGGACAGAGCAGGCCAGGCATGGTGACTCACACCTGTAATCTCAGCACTTTCGGAGGCCAAGGTGGACAGATACCTGAGGAGTTCGAGACCAGCCTGGTCCAACGTGGTAAAACCTCATCTCTACTAAAAATACAAAAATTAGCTGGCATGGTGGCAGGCACCTGTAATCCCAGCTACCTGGGAGACTGAGGCGGGAGAATTGCTTGAACCCAGGAGATGGAGGTTGCAGTGAGCCAAGATCGTGCCACTGCACTCCAACCTGGGCGACAGAGCAAGACTCTGTCTCAAAAAAAAAAGAAAGGAAAGAAAGAAAAAAACAAAAGGACAGAGCAGCACAGGTGATGAAGAACACAGACTCTGAAGCCAGAATACCTGAATTTGAATCCCAGCTTTGCCACCTCATAACTGTGTGGCCTTGGTCATGTTACTGGCCTGTTTCCTGATCTATAAAATGAGACTAGAACAGCAGTACTTCCCTCAGGGTCATCTTGAGGATTAAATAGACAGTGCTTAGAACAGTACCTGGGACACAGTAAGCGGTCATCAGTGTTCACTATTATCAATGTGATTGGGACCATAACCCACCATGGGGGAGGAAAGAGGGCTTTCCTTCCATCACTCTTTTCCATATAATAATCCTCTGTTCCTATTCTAAGTAATCACTTATTTGTGCTTCTCTGTAGCTCTTCATTTCCCCAAAATTAAGCTCTTTTGAAGACGCTTGTTCTCAATGGTTAATTATTCCAATTTTCCCCTAGCCAAGGCCTCTCGCTACTTGTATTCCTCCTCTTACCCCCTGAGGTTCCAGTGTCCTGGAGCCCACACAATTGGCTCTGTGCGCCCAAGCTCTGGCTCTAAGCCCACCCGCACAAAGCGCCCCTCAGTACCTCTCTGCCCCCTCCCCTGCTCACGCCAGGGGCCCAGCTTCTCACCCGCGCTCTCAGAAGCTTTTAGGTAGGTCAGAGGGTGCCATTCATTAAATACAAGCACAACTTTGTCCTCATTCCCAGCCACTCCGCTAGCAGTGCCCAAATATTTTATCTGAGTGATAGGCAGGCACTGGCCTCTGACAGAAGGGCTTCCAGCAGAAGGAATCGAGCATGAATTACGAAGGCCTTGTGCTGTGTGAGGCATGTCTCAGTTATGTCTTGCTATGTAACAGACTACCCCAAAACTGAGTGGCTTTAAACAACCGCCATTGATTCACTCACGTTTCTGTAGTTTGTGGAAGGGCTTGGTGGCGGTGCACCCTCTCTGTGGAGTTGATTGGGGCCACTCAAGAATTCAATATGGCCACACTCGCACATCTTACGTCTCTGCTGGCATGGCCGGGGGCCTCCCTTGCTTTCTCCTTAGCCCTTATCCTACAGGGCTTTTTTCTCCTGCAGTGTAGCTGGACTTCTTAAATGGCAGTTGGCTTCCAGAGAGAGAAAACAAGCTGTGAGGCCTCTTAAGACCTCAGCCTTGGCCAGAAGCAGCGGCTCATGCCTGTAATCTCAGCACTTTTGGAGGCTGAGGCAGGCGGATTGCTTGAGCTCAGGAGTTTGAGACGAGCCTGGCCAACAAGGCGAAACATTGTCTCTACAAAAAATTAGCCAGGTGTGGTGGTGCATACCTGTAATCCCAGCTACTCAGGAGGCTGAGGCAGGAGGATTGCTTGAGCCTGGGAGGCAGAGGTTGCAGTGAGCTGAGATCATGCCACTGCAGTCCAGCCCAGGTGACAGAATGAGACCCTGTCTCAAGTAAAAGACTTAGGCCTTAAGGTCCACATTCACTGGGAGACACAATGTTTTATCTTCCCAACACTGAATTTTGAACTCCTAACCCCCAGTACCTCAGAATGTGACCTTAATTGGAAATAAAGTAATTGCAGATCTTATTAATGAGGATGAGGTCCTACTGGAATAGGGTGGGCCCCTCATCCAATATGACTGGGGTCCTTTATAATGGAGAAATGACAACATACACACACAGGCAGGCAGGAGACTGTGTGAAGATTGGCATTGTGCTGCCACAGCTAGCAGGTGCTAGGAAAGAAGCCCAGAACAGATCCTTCCCTAGTGCCTTTAGAGGAAATATAGCCGTGCCCATGCCTTGATCTCAGACTTCTGGCCTCCAGAACCATACATTTTGGTTGTTTTAAGCTGCCCAGTCTGTGGCACTTTGCTACAGCCACCCTAGTGAACTAACAGAGAAATAAAGTCTGCCTCTTGATGGGAGAGGTGACAGGCATGTAGAGGGTAGTAGGAATTGTATCCTTTGTGGACTAACACAAGGCTGTGCAAGAGTAGACAGAACAAGGGAGGAGGGGACTGCATGTGAGGAGCAAAACCCAGCTTCTAGGTCTGACTCTGCCAAGAACATGATGGGAAGCTGTTTAACTCTCCCTCCTTTTCCCAGAGAACAAAAGGACAGACTTAGGTAAGACATCATTTTGATTATTTTCTGCTTTAAAATTGAGTGCCTCCATCAGAGTTCTTTAGCCTGTACTAGAATCCCCTGCAGGAGCTGTAAACTCGGATTACCGGTCCTACCCCTTGAGTTTCTGATTCAGGAGATCTGGGGTGAGGCCTGATTATTTTCATTTCTAACAAGTTCCCAGGCAATGCTAACGCTGGCTGAGACCACACTGAGAATACCAGTTCTAGGTCAGCGCTTCTCAGTTCTGCCTGCATATTAGAATAATGTGGGAAGCTCTTAATAAATACAGCTGCTTGCTGACTTATGATGGGTTTGCGTCCTAATAAACTGATCATAAGTCGATTTAATATACCCAGTGAACATTAGAGTTTAGCCTAGCCTTCTTTAAACATGCTCAGAACATTTCTATTAGCCTAGGCTGGTGCGGCTGCTCACACCTGTAATCCCAACACTGAGAGGCCAAGGCAGGAGGATCACTTGGGCCCAGGAGTTGGAGACCAGCCTGGGCAACATAGTGAGATACCATCTCTACACAAAATAGAAAAAATTAGCTGGGCATGGTGATGCTTTTCTGTAGTCCCAGGTACTCGAGAGGCTGAGGCAGGAGGATCGCTTAAGCCTGGGAAGTTAAGGCTGCAGTGATCAGTGATGAGACCATTGCCTTGCAGCCTGGGTGACAGAGCAAGACTCTGTCTCAAAAAAAAAAAATTAAATAAATAAAAATCTTCCTAAGTGAGGCAAATGTGCAGCAGAGTTGAGAACCACTGCCCTAGGAGCCTCAGACATTTAAGGAAACAAGAATGCAGTAAAACTGTGTTGGTGCGTGCTTTAAAAAAGGTTCCTCAATCTGACATTCATGGCCCAAGCAAAATACAGCTTTAAAAAAAGGTTCCTCAGCCGGGCACAGTGGCTCATGCCTATAATCCCAGCACTTTGGGAAGTCTAGGCAGGTGGATTACCTGAGGTGAGGAGTTCGAGGCCAGCCTCACCAACATGGAGAAACCCCGTCTCTACTGAAAATACCAAATTAGCCGGACGTGATGGTGCATGCGTGTAATCCCATCTACTCGGGAGGCTGAGGCAGGAGAATTGCTTGAACCCGGGAGGCCAAGGTTGCAGTGAGCCGAGATCGTGCCATTGCACTCCAGCCTGGACAACAAGAGTGAAGCTCCATCTCAAAAAAAAAAAAAAAAAAGGTTCCTCATTCTGACCTTCATAGCCCAAACAAAATATAGCTTTAAAAAATGAAGAAATGGCCAGGCGCAGTGGCTCACGCCTATAATCCCAGCACTCTGGGAGGCCAAGGCAGGCGGATTATCTGAGGTCAGGAGTTTGAGACCAGCCTGGCCAATATGGCAAAACCCCATCTCTACTAAAAGTACAAAATTAGCTGGGTGTGGTGGCACATACCTGTAATTCTAGCTACTTGGGAGGCTGAGGCAGGAGAGTAGCTTGAACCTGGGAGGTGGAGATTGCAATGAGCCAAGATTGTGTCATTGCACTCCAGCCTGGGTGAGAAGAGAGAAACTGTGTCTCAAAAGAAAAAAAAAGAAAACTTTGTTTGCTAACTTGCCGAGGTTAAGAAATTTGAAATAGTGTTAGGGACTCAAGTTCCTTCACCTCTTTTGAACATGGTAATTTCTTCTTGTCTCATCATTGCACTGTAATTTCTCGTCCCCCCTTGCAAGAATAAGGTATGAGTTCACTTGTTTTATTTTATTTTATTTATTTATTTATTTATTTTGAGGAGTCTCGCTCTGTTGCCTCCCGGATTCACGTCATTCTCCTGCCTCAGCCTCCGGAGTAACTGGGACTATAGGCGCCCGCCGCAATACCCGGCTAAGTTTTTGTGTCCTTAGTAGAGGCAGGGTTTCACCATGTTAGCCAGGATGGTCTCAATCTCCTGACCTTGTGATCCGCCGGCTTCAGCCTCCCAAAGTGCTGGGATTACAGGTGTGAGCCACCATGCCTGGCCAAATTTGAATCGAAATAACTTGAAACTACAGAGCACCTCTTCTGCCCCTGACTTTAAGGGAACAGAGCAAGCCTGGCAGTTAGGAAAGAGCTTGGGTCTCTTGGGGGAGCTTGCCTGAGTTCAGACTGCTTTAATGATGGTGTGAGCAAGCTGCACAGATGAAAGCAGGTAGAGTGTAACCCTCCATGCCTCAGTTGCCCCACATGGAAAAAGAAGTAGAGTCTATCACATTGAGCTGCGCAGATGAAAGCAGGTAGAGTGCTTAGCACAGTGTCACACCGTAATTTGTGTACCTCCTGATTTCCGCCATTCTGTGAAGTGGTATTCTATTTTACTGATGAGGAAACTGGTGCAGTAATTGATTTGTCCAAAGCCTTAACAACTGGGATAGTGCTGGACTTGGACCTGTGCTCAAGCCTTTGGATTCGAGAGGCTCTGCTCTTTGCCTAACAGGGAGAGATGGGAGCCATCCTCAGGAGGTTTACTAATAGGCAAGTGATCCATCTACAGAACAGCCCCAAACTAGAAACTGAGGTGACATGGTAAACAGGCCATGCGTTCTCTGGCCTCGTGAAAGGGAGTCAAAAGGAAGATGCAAGTGACCAGAATTTTGAGTTTTGATAGGGAGGAGCAAGGAAGAAAGTCAGAACAGTGCTCCTGATTCCTCTGCTGGACTGGGAGCAGTTGCTGAGTCGGGTGGAGTTGGGGAGGACTGCGGATGCCACAGACTTCAGGCTAAGGAGAGTGGATGAAGAGCCTGGGGGCCTGGGGGCGGAGCTGCCTCTGAGTCAGTTGCCTTTTTCTTTTTTTTTTTTTTTTTCCTTTTTTTTTGAGACAGAGTCTCACTCTGTCCCCCAGGCTGGAGTGCCGTGGCGTGATCTCTGTTCACTACAACCTCCATCTTCTGGGTGCAAGCTGTTCTCCTGCCCCAGCCTCCTGAGTACTGGGATTACAGGCGTGCACCACCATGCCTGGCTAATTTTTGTGTTTTTAGTAGAGGTGGGGTTTCACCATGTTGGTCAGGCTGGTCTCAAACTCCTGACCTCGTGATCCACCTGCCTCGGCCTCCCAAAGTGCTGGGATTACAGGCGTGAGCCACCCCACCCAGCTGCTTTTTTTTTTCCAACGAATAAAATGCCTACTGTGTGCTGAATGCTCTGCAAAGCCTGGAGATACTGTCGGCATGGTGCCCAGTTCCTATCCTCAGGAAGCCCACATTCAGGGAACACAGGTGGGCAGATGCAGACCTCAAACAGTCACATAACTCTTTATCGTGTGCAAAGATGAAGGTCCAAAGAGGGCAAGTAACAAGCAGCCCTGGTCAGGCTTCTCTGAGAAAGATTAAAAAGCTGATGATGTGTAGTTGGTTAGATGGAGGAAGTCCAAGCCAGGAAGTAGCGCATGCAGGAGACCCAGAGCAGGCATGAGCTCAGCTGCAAGAACCATGTGGGTCAGATGGTGGGAGATGAGGTTAGTGAGCTGGTTGGAGGCTGTGGTAAACCTGTTTTTACCCTAAAAGCTATAGGGAAGCCATGGAAGGACTTTAAATTGGGTAATGTCCTGTGATGGATTTCTTGCCTTACAGTTCTGAACCCTCCCACACATTAGTCTCATTTGATTGCCCCAGTAACACTATGAAGATATTACCTCCGTTTTACAGATAAAGACAATTGGAATCTTTATTCCAACTGGAGGTCAGATGTCTGAAATTACATATCCAGACCACACCTCTGCCCCACCTCTTGCTCTTCTACCAGAGAGACACCACCACACCCAAGGGAGGTGATGATGCCTGCAGGGGACCCAGGGAGCCCGGATGGTCTCTCGGCCCCATCTCTTAGCCCTCATGGTAACAATATTGCTCCTTGCATGCACAGGGCTCCTAAAGTAGCCTAACCAGAAAAGGGAGAACTATGCCCTGAGGCCACTGGGTGGGAGAAATCTGCCCCTCCCCACCCACCTGGGGCAGGGCCGGCAACAGTGGAAATGTCCTGCCTGCCTGAGCCTGTCTGAAGCTTCCTAACAAAGAAGGAGCCCAGACCCCATGAGGGGACAGCCCAAAGACCAGGGCTGAGTGTGCAGTTGCCCTGGAGCCTCTAGGGATACGTCAGCAGGAGCAACAGAGGCCCTTGGAGTGGGCTGGAGCCTGTGGTCCCCCATGGAAGGATGTGATGGAGTGAAAGAGGGTGCCAGACTTGACAAATGCTGAAGGCTAGGCACCTCCATCTCCTGGAGAGGGAGAGCTGAGCTGATGTCCTCCGAGTGTCTCTCATTTGCATTGCATGGAGAACTCCCTTTAGCTCCAGTGCCAACCCTGTGTGCTAGCTGGAATCCATGTTTCATAGGTGGGGAGACTGGCTCAGAGAGGTTAAATAACATAACATCTCTCAGCTAGGCCGGGCGGGGTGGCTCACACCTGTAATCCCAGTACTTTGGGAGGCCGAGGCAGGCAGATTACGAGGTCAGGAGATTGAGACTATCCTGGCTAACACGGTGAAACCCCGTCTCTACTAAAAATACAAAAAATTAGCCGAGTGTGGTGGCGGCCGCCTGTAGTCCCAGCTACTGGGGAGGCTGAGGCAGGAGAATGGCGTGAACCCGGGAGGCAGAGCTTGCAGTGAGCCGAGATCGTGCCACTGCACTCCAGCCTGGGCGACAGAGCAAGACTCCATCTCAAAAAAAAAAAAACAAAAAACAAAAAAACTCAGCTAGTAAATAGCACTGGAATTAAAACCCAGGTTTGAGTGGCACCACCGTCTGTGAACCTTCCTTTGAGCCACAGTAACCAGAGAAGAGCTTACTTATTCCCAGGGAGAGCTCCAAAGCTTCCTGGAGGAGATGACGCTGACACTGAGACCCTCCTCTCAGGTGCTTAGCACTCACTAGGAGCTTAGTAAATGTTTGGATGAATGAGAAACCTGGAGCAAAAAGGGTTGCTGCTGGGTCCTGGAGGTGCAGAGAGGGGAAAGGAGGGGAGGGGAGGGGAGGGGAGGGGAGAGGAGGGGAGGGGAGGGGAAGGGAGGGGAAGGGATGGGATCTCAATTGCCCCAGTAGTGTGGGCTTCTCCCCAGCTCTCCAGGAGTGAAGGATTGCCTTGGCCTCTCCAGCCTCACCTGAGAAACCAGAGCCTGTCCCACCTTTCTCAGCAGAAACCGGCTACCAAGAGACACAAATGCCTTTCCCCTAAGAGGCAATTCAGGAGAACCTGAAGCAGCTGCTTTTGATAAAGGAAGGATGTGGCCAACACAGAGGGAGGAAAAGAGGTCAGTGGGAAAGACAGCTGCCAGACAGAACTGAGGGGAGCCCCAGAGGCTGCAGAGAGGATGGGGGTGGGCTGTGCTCCCACTTCGTTTCCTCCTCCCACACCCCCGTCAGAGTCCCCCACTCTTCACACTGGCTAAGGTCAAATTGCTGGTCACCAAGAAAGGAGAACACCCATGTCCCCCACAGCAGCCTGGGGCCACCTCAGCCTTTTCCCTGGATAAGGGAAAGCCACATCCCTGGAAGGGCAGGTCTGATGGGGTGAGGGGCAGGATGCTTGGGTTTCCCAGATTCATTGCACTGAGAGAGCTGGGACAGTCAGAGAAAGGTCTGGGCCCTGCTGGCAATTTGGTGCAGACTTCAGTGAGGTTGTGCAGAAGCCACCTCCCTGCGCTGGTGGGAACCTCCCCGAGACGCCCACCTTTGACTACGTGAGGTGACCCAGGAGCTGCACCTCAGGCAGGGTCTAGGTTGTCGCAATCTGCATAAACCGTGCAGACTCCAGGTAACCCGTCTCTTGTATATGTGTATTTTTAATCCGTAAAACAGGATCCTCCCTGCAGTGTGCTTCTGAAGATTAAATCAGATAATGTATTCCTATGAGCTTTATGAACTGAAGTGACGTACAAAAGCAAGGGATTATTCACTAATTCAACAAACATCCACTGAGCTGGAGCAGTGGATTTGGAGGTAACACAGGAACCCAATGTCCAGACAAATCCAACTCAAGGTGCCCTGGGAGCTCAGAGGAGGGGCCGCTGAGCTGGCTCCTGCAGCAGAGGCAGGGATTACTAATACAGACAAGGAGGGAGGAGGTTCCGGGCAGTGCAGAGTATGTGGGTGTCAGGGAGCCACCAAACACCTGCCAGGAACCACATCATCTTTTCTCCTTTTTTCTTTGGTGAAACAAGTGATGGCTAACATTTTTCAGTGCTAAGTACCAAGCAATGTTCTAAGTATCCATTGTACTTCTCACCTCTTAATCCTCAGAGCTTGTATTCGTAACCCCTTTTTACCAGATGAGAAAATGGGGTCCAGAAGTTAAAGTAACTTCCCAGAATCACTCAGCTAGTAAATGACAGGTAAACTTTGAACCCTTTCAGACTCCAAAAGCCATGGTTTTAACCTCCTTGTTAGAAAGCCCCTTCACTTTTATTCAACCCCCCAAAAATCTTCTTAAGCAACATTTCCTTAACTTGAGGATGTCACCCTTCCTCTTTCCCAAAAACAGAATCTTAATTCCTTGAGCCTTTTGTAAGAGGGTGTCCAGCTTGTGAGAGGCCAGAATGAGGTCGGCAGGGCATGGAAAGAAGATTTGGAGGAAAGTATTTATGAAGGGCCCAGGGCCTAGAGTGAACCAGAAATCAGACCCAAGCCCAAGACCCCTTACCTCCACATCTCACCTATCCCAAAAAGTCCAAGGAAGGAGTTGGAGGAGGGCAAAGCAGCATTTATGCTCAGAGAAGTATCTTGCTTTCTGGTAACCAAGGCTGATCTCCTTGTAGAGTTCACTTCCCCCAAGGAAAATTAAGGTACGCTGTGGGTTTTTTTTGTTTGTTTTTTGTCTTTGTTTTTGCTTTTTTTGAGACAGAGTTTTGCTCCTGTCACCTAGGCTGGAGTGTAATGGTGTGATCTCAGCTCACTGCAACCTCTGCCTCCTGGGTTCAAGTGATTCTCCTGCCTCAGCCTCCTGGGTAGCTGGGATTACAGTTGCCCACCACCATGCCCAGCTAATTTATTTGGTATTTTTAGTAGAGACAGGGTTTCACCATGTTGGCCGGGCTGGTCTCAAACTCCTGACCTCAGGTGATCCACCCACCTCGGCCTTCCAAAGTGCTGGAATCACAGGCGTGAGCCACCGCGTCTGGCCAGCAAGTTTTATCAAGCTGACTTTCTTGTCTTCCTTCCCCTGCCCTAACCCTCACTTGGAACAGAAGGCAAGGCCTCCACTTTAGGGAAAAAAGAATGTCCCAGAGAAGAAGGTTTGGGGGATGGGAGGCCAGTAAGGCTCACTCAGTCAGTAAACCCCCTCCCTTGACTGGCATTACCTTTAAGGAGAAGAGGGCCCAGGAAGGGTGGCATTCTCCGAACTCATCACCAGAGCCCCTGGGACTATGCGGTGACCTACGTTCCTTTCTTTCCTAACTGCATTTCCCCTGCCAACCCTGTAATAACTTCCTTCATTGTCTGTGCTCACCATTCACCTTCTTCAAGGTGAAACCCACGACCCAGCACATGAAAAGGAGGCCTATCTCGGAGACATGGCATGCCCACTTGGTTGTGTATGACTTGAACTCACATCGCCCACGTGTGAGGGCTTGGCCAGGACCTGGCCCGAACTCCACCCTAAACTCCAGGCCCCTCCAGTCTTTGATACCACACCCTAGTCTGTAGCAAATAATAGGACTTTCTTTTGAATGATAACACTCATTGTAAATCATCTGCTGGCTCGTCCTAAACAATGTTAAGCCTCAAATAGGGTGGGTGGGTCAGTACGAGGAAAATGCCAACCTCTGAAAGTGGAGTTAATAGAATCAACAACAGATCGATTTGGCCATCTGCAGAGTAATCCACGCTCAGAGGGGCTTAGTGTTACTGATAGAGATAAGGGTATGTCCCAGGAATCCATTTAGGGGACCAGTGCTTCTGAAGTTAAAAATGATTTCCAGCAAGTTGTAACCCAATCAAGTACGTGGCAACCTGAGGCAAACTGTTAACTTGAGAAAGCCTCCCTGGAGCAGAGCAAAACAGTGGTTCATAGTGTTTTTTGTTGTTTTGTTGTTGATGCTGATTCTGTTTTGTTTTTGTTTTTCTTTTGTAGAGGTGGGGGTCTCACTCTGTTGTCCAGGCTAGTCTTGAACTCCTGGGCTCAAGCAGTCCTCCCAACTCAGCCTCCCAAAGCACTGGGATTTAAAGGTGTGAGCCACTGCACCTGGCCATTGTGTTAAAACCATCTTTTGATAATATTCTGAATTAGTTGCCAGCATTCAGAAAATTGAGAGGTCTAATATAAAAATTGAAATTTCCAGCTTCTCTTGACAAACAACCAGATCTGCAATGCTGTACCCACTTTCCCCCAGGGCACCTGTTCAGTAAAGCTGAGCTTCAGAGAGGGCATGCAGACCCGAGTTTGCCATGAGCCTACCACTCTCCACCATCCCCCAGACATGGAGGCTGAGCCTCAGTTGTTAGTTATAGTGAGACTTTTGCTACTGGATTCCTCTTTTTTTTTTTTTTTTTTTTGAGACAGAATTTCACTGTTGTTGCCCAGTGAATGATCTTGGCTCACTGCAACCTCCACCTCCTGGGTTCAAGCAATTCTCCTGCCTCAGCCTCCCAAGTAGCTGGGATTACAGGCATGCACCACTATGACCAATTATGTATTTTTAGTAGAGATGTGTTTTCTCCATGTTGGTCAAACTGGTCTCGAACTCCTGACCTCAGGTGATCCGCTGCCTCGGCCTCCCAAAGTGCTGGGATTAGAGGCGTGAGCCACCATGCCCGGCCGCTACTGGATTCTTACACCAGGCCTACTTTACCCAGCTATGTTGTCTTGCAGACCCTGTAGATAGGAGTATGAGGCCTCAGTCACTGTCTAAGGCAGAGGGTGCCCTGATATGATCTCAGTCCATGAAGAAAGAAAAGGGAAGTGCCATTTATCAAATATCTATTATATGCCAGGCACTGAAATCAGCACCTTACACATATTTTCTTCTTCTTCTTTTTTTTTTTCCAGATATGGTCTGGTTCTATTGCCCAGGCTGGAGTGCAGTGGTGGGATCTCAGATCACTGCAACCTCTGCCTCCCGGAGCCAAGTCATCCTCCTACCTCAACCTCCCAAGTAGCTGGGACTACAGGCATGCACCACCTCACCTAGCCAATTTTTGTAGAGACAGGGTTTCACTATGTTGGTCAAGCTGGTCTCAAACTCGTGAGCTCAAGCTATCTGCCCGCCTTGGCCTCCCAAAGTGTTGGAAATACAGGCGTGAGCCACCGTGCCTGGCCCATATTTTCTTCTTTGTTTTCCCCGTGACCTCCTTCCATCTAGTCCTTACATGATGCCCATAGTGATCTTTCCAAAGCACAACTCAGATCATTTTGTTGTCCTTCTGAAAACTGTTTGATGATTCCCTATTACCATCAAGATAGCCTAAACCCTTTCGTTTGCTTCTACAGCCTTTTGTTTTTGTTTTTGAGACAGTGTTTCGCTCTTGCCCAGGCAGGAGTGTAGTGGCGTGATTGTAGCTCTCTGTAGCCTTGAACTCCTCGGCTCCAGTGATCCTCCCACCTCAGCCTCCTGAGTTGCTGAGACTACAAGCTTGAGGCACTGTTCCTGGCTGGTTTGTTTTTTAAATAACTTTTTTTGAGATGTAATTCATATACCACAAAATTCATTCTTTTCAAAGTGCACAATTTAATGGTTTTTAGCATATTAACAGAGTAGTGCAACAATCACCACAGTCAATTTCAGAACATTATCATCATTCCAAAAAGAAACCCCATACCTGTTAGCAGTCATTTCCCATTCCCCTTTCCCCAGGCCCTGGCCACCAATCTACTTCCTGTTTCTATGGATTTGTGTATTCTGGATACTTCCTATAAATGAATCATACAATATGTAGCCTTTTGTGACTGGTTTATTTCATGTAGCAGAGTGTTTTTAAGGTTCATACATGTATGTATCTGTACTTCATTCTTTTTTATTGCTGAATAATATTTCACTGTATGAAGGTACTACAGTTTCCTTACCCATTCATCAGTTGGTGGATATGTGGATTGTTACCATACTTTATTTATAATAATGCTGCTATGAACATTCATGTATAAGCCTTTGTGTGAATATATGTTTTCATTCTCTTGAGTATGTACTTGGGAGTGGAAATGCTTGATAATATGGCAACTCTAACATTTTGAAGAACTGCTAAACACTTTTCCAAAGTGGTTGCAGCATTTTACAACCCCAGCAGCATGTATGAGGGTTCTAATTTCTCCATATCCTAGACAACATTTATTTTCCTTTAAAAAAAAAATTATAGCCACCTGGGCATGGTGGCTCATGCCTGTAATCCCAGTACTTTGGGAGGCCAAGGCGGGTGGATCACAAGGTCAGGAGTTTGAGATCAGCTTGGCCAACATAGTGAAACCCCATCTCTACTAAAAATCCAGAAAATTAGCTGGGCGTGGTGGTGGGTGCCTATAATCCCAGCTACTCAGGAGGCTGAGGCAGAAGAATTGCTTGAACCCAGGAGGCGGAGGTTGCAGTGAGCCAAGATCATGCCATTGCACTCCAACCTGGGCGACAGAGCAAGACTCTGTCTCAAACAAACAAACAAAAAATAGCCATCCTGGCTGGTGTGAAGTGGTATTTCATTGTGGTTTTGATTTGCATTTCCCTAATGACTGATGATAAAATCTTTTCATGTGCTTATTGGCCACTGGTACGTTGTCTTTGGAGAAATCCCTTAGCCCATTTTTAAAGTGGGTTGTCTTTTTATCATTGAGTTGTATGAATTCTTTTTGTGGTGGAGCGAGGGGCTCATACCTGTAATCCCAGCACTTTGGGAGGCCGAGGTGGGCGGATCATGAGGTCAAGAGATCAAGACCATCCTGGCCAACATGGTGAAACCCTGTTTCTACTAAAAATACAAAAATTAGCCGAGCATATTGGCACACTCCTATAATCCCAGCTACTCGGGAGGCTGAGGCAGGAGAATCGCTTGAAATTGGGAGGCGGAGGTTGCAGTGAGCAGAGATCACGCCACTGCACTTCAGCCTGGCGACAGAGCAAGACTCCATCTCAAAAAAACTAAAGAAAGAAGAATTATTTCTGTATTCTGGATACCAGTCTCTTATCAGATATATGATTTGCAAACTTTTTTTTCCATTCTGTGGGTTGTCTTTTCACTTTAATAGTATGCTTTGAAGCACACAAAAAAAGTTTAATTTGTTGAAGTGTAATTTATCTATTCTTTGAGTGCTTGTGTTTTGGTGTCATATCTAAGAAACTTGCCTAATCCAAGATCACGATTGATATTTTTGTTTTCATCTAAGAATTTTATTTAGCTCTTACATTTGGATCTACAATGCTTTTTTACATTTTTTTTTTTTTCTTTTGAGATGGCGTCTCGCTCTGTCACCCAGGCTGGAGTGCAATGGTGTGATCTCGGCTCACTGCAACCTCCACCTCCCAGGTTCAAGCTATCCTCCTGCCTCAGCCTCCAGAGTAGCTGGGACTACAGGCGCCCGCCAATATGCTTGGCTAATTTTTTAATTTTTTTTTTTTTGAGGCAGAGTCTCGCTCTGTCGCCTGGACTGGAGTGCAGTGGCCAGATCTCAGCTCACTGCAAGCTCCGCCTCCCGGGTTTACGCCATTCTCCTGCCTCAGCCTCCTGAGTAGCTGGGACTACAGGCACCCGCCACCTCGCCCGGCTAGTTTTTTTTTGTATTTTTAGTAGAGACGGGGTTTCACTGTGTTAGCCAGGATGGTCTCGATCTCCTGACCTCGTGATCCACCCATCTCGGCCTCCCAAAGTGCTGGGATTACAGGCTTGAGCCACCGCGCCTGGCAATTTTTTAATATTTTTAATAAAGATGGGGCTTCACCATGTCGGCCAGGATGGTCTCAATCTCTTGACCTTGTGATCCGCCCACCTCGGCCTCCCAAAGTGCTGGGATTACACGCGTGAGCCACTGTGCCTGTCTATGTTACTTTTTATATGACGTGAGGTAGGGATCCAAATTCATTGTTTTTTTTTTTAATTTAATTTTTCTTTTTCTTTTTTTTTTTTTGAGACTAGGTCTTGTCATGTTGCCCAGGCTGCTCTCGAACTCCTGGGCTCAGGCAATCCTTCTACCTTGGCATCACAAATTACTGGGATTACAGGTGTGAGCCACCAGGCCTGGCCCAACTTCATTCTTTTGCATGTGGATATTCAGTTGTTCCAACATCATTTGTTGGAAAGACAATTCTTTCCCCCACTTGATTATCTATGGCCCTTCTTTTTATTTATTTATTTTTTTAGACAGGGTCTCACTCTATCACCCAGGCTAGAGTGCAGTGGCACAATCTTGGCTCACAGCAACCTCTACCTCCCACACTTAAGCGATTCTCCTGCCTCAGCCTCCTAAGTAGCTGGGATTACAGGCACATGACATCACGCCTGGCTAATTTTTTTTTTTTTTTTTTTTTTTTGGTGGAGATGGGTTTTCACTATGTTGTCCAGGCTGGTCTCGAACTCCTGGACTCAAGTAATCCACCTACTTCAGCCTCCCAAGTGCTGGGATTACAGGCATGAGCTATTGCACCTGACCCCCTTTGACCTTCTTAAGCTGGCCCTTTCTTTGTCCTGTGTCTTCATCTTCTGCGTTACCCTCACCCAGCCTTGTCCTCCATCTCCAGATTCACTAAATGATTTACTCTGTATCACCTCTGGCCCACTTCACTGCATGCTGTTTCTTCTACTGGAAAGTCTCCCTGCCTCTCTTCCCATATCACTTGGATATTTTCTCTAATGATCTGGCAAGTCTAGGCTTAGATATCACATCTTCCAAAACACCTTTCCTAAGTCCCCAAGAATGTTTTGGGAACAGCAGTTCTGTGCTCCCAAGGACCCTGTACTTAACCTCAATGTGATGCTTAACACACTTGTGTATATCTTACTCCCACAAAAACACTCTTCACAGATAGGAGCTTTTTTTGTGCCTGGCATGTAGTAGGTACTCAATAAATATCTGATGAATCCCAGAAGTCAAGGAAGAGGACAATTTTGAGAAGGAAGACATAATTAGAACTGTGTATTGCTGCAGAAAGTTAGGGAGAATAAGATCTGAAAAAGTCACTGGGTTTTGACTATCCTCGTCATGACAAATAGGGAAGAGTTTCAGTAGCATTGTGGATGCAGAGGCCAGTGTGGACACAGAAACCAGAGTTAAGGAGTGAATTGCTGACGAGAGAGTGAAGCTTTAGTTACAAACTTTTTTTTTTTTTTTGAGACAGAGTCTCACTGTGTTGCCCAGGCTGGAGTATAATGGCATGATCATGGATCACTGCAGCCTCAACCTCATAGGCTCAAGTAATCCTCCTGCCTCAGCCTCCTAAGTAGCTAGGACCACAGGCACATGCCACCACAACCTGGCTAACTTTTAAATTTTTTGTAGAGACAGGGTCTTGCCGTGTTGCCTAGGTTGGTCTTGAACTGCTGGCCTCAAGAGATCCTCCCACCTCAGCCTCTAAGGGAGGCTGGAATTACTGGCATGAGCCACCATACCCAGCCTAGTTGCAACCTATTTGTGCCCAAGTTTATTGGTGAGGAAAGGAGGGAACTAGATTGGCACTGTAAAACAGCTTCAAGGATAGAGTTAAGGGATTCGTTTTATTGCTATTTGTCCATCTGCTACTTTCCTGCACTTCAGAGATTTTGACTTCTATTGAGAGTCTCTTTTATGGCTTTTTATAATGTCAATTCTAGGGATTCAGCCGTGATTTTCCTGCCTGCCCTCCTATGACCATATACCTCATCCCCACCTCTGCCTGTGTTTGACCATAGAAGTGCATACACGCACACACATGTACATACAGGGACACCTTGATTTAGGCTGATCTCAGCATCCCAGGTATCTAAAGAATTTGGGAGTGACCAAAACTCTCCCCAAATGCAGATAAGCTATATGTGCCTCAGCAAAAGATATCCTGTGAGAGTTGTTTGGGTAGAAAGGAAGCAACAAGTCTCCTGACATCTTGGCAGCACCAAAAGACGATAGTCTTCTCTGTCTGCCCTTCATTCCCTTGTGTCTCCCCTGTGTTACTCATATAGACTAGAATGAAATGGCTTTAAGATTTTAATTTTTCATCCCCCTACTGATTTATCTTCAGCGTTGATCCACTTGCTGCTATTTGTCATTTTTCCCCCAGAGGTAGATATGCCTGATCATGAGCCCCCCAGCCTGACCAGCTTTCACCACCAGCCTCACACAGCTCACGTGGTACCCCATACCTTTCAGATGTATCTCCTGATCCATCTGCCCCTCTGAAAGATGTCCCAGCAAGGCGAAGCTGGTGCAGTGCTGAGGCACCCCCTCAGGTTCGTAGCCCAGCTCCACCTGCCCCTTCTCCAGGACATACCTCCCATCCACAATGGAGCCCGTTATCACTTGCACCCTGCTCAGGTTTGCTGGATGGTTCAGAATCACTGTCAGGTGGTTTCCTATACTAAGGTTGTGTGTCCAAAAGAATGACTCATCCAGAGTGTAGGCCTCCCAGGGGAAATGCACATCGGAAACCTGCATATCAGTGAAGACAGCTCCAGGTGGGTTGTTGGGACCATCGGCATTCTTTTTCTGAAGTGCTGTGGCCTTCTGCTTGTGATCAAAGGCGGTGTAGGAGACCCTGCGGTAAAATAGGAAAGGTTTGCAGAGAATTGGGCTTTCCTGGACCAGGAGCATACGGAAATGAGAAATCAGGCTGTCAAGGGGTTTCTCCTTGTAGAAGAGGAGGAGGAAATGGGCCAGGAGCGGGAGGTCCCTGCTGTGAAAGAGTTTGCCAAGGAAGCCCATATTGGAGAATTCCAGTAGCACCCATGAGTTGGACTTCATGGTGGTCACCCTTGAATGAATGTGGGTGACAAAGTTGGGGGCAAAAAAGGCATTGTCCTCTATTAACAGGAAGTAATCAGAAAGCTTTGTGGCAAAGCTCATGAGGAAGGCGTGATCTACGTTCTGCTTGGAGTAGAATTCGCCACGAAAGGCTTCATCTCTGACGCTGTCAACAGTGGGGTAGGCATCGGATGGAGCATGGATCATTAGCAACTGCCCTTTCAAGATCTGTGGGCTGAAGAGGCTTGAAATATGGGCAACAGTTTCTCTGAGCCAGGTGAGGTCAGAATCTGCCAGGTGGACCAGCACCATGAGGTGTTTCTGCTCAGCCTTAGAGGAAACACGGAACAGGGAGACCAATGTGTACAAGAGGCTGCTTCTGTCCCCTTGCTGCACTGACGATATCCCCACTGTCAGCCATGCTGAGGAGAGGTAAAAATAGGGATGACTGTTAGTGCACAGTGATAGTGACCGTTGTCAGAAGGGTTAGGGGTTGGGATCCTATGGGGGACCTTCACTCTTCCTTCCTCCCTCTTATTTCCCACCTGTTTTTCCCTTTGGCAGAGGGGATGTTTACATCCTTGCTGCTCAAAGTGTGGTCCTTAGTCCAGCAACATCAGGCTCATCTGTAAGCTCATTTCAAATACAGAATCTTGATCCCTACCTCAGATTTAATCAGAAGCTGCATTTTCACAGCATCACCAGGTAACTTGTATGCACAGTAAAGTTTGAGAAGTACTAAGCTAGGTGATGCTGAGTCTCTGTGGGTTCTGCTCAGTCTTCTTTGAGCCTGGAACTTTGTGGCATATGGTTTAGGGGCTCCATAAATATTAGCTATTATTTTAGTTATAATTGTTGTCAATTATGTTATTATATTGTTGTCAATTGTTGTCATCTTTCCAAAGCTGTCCTTTGAAGAAGATATATTAGGAAAAGGACTTCCCCTGGAAGTCAGGAGCCTGGAGTTTTTGTCCCAGTTCTGCTACTGATTGTGTGATCTTGAGCAAGTCCCTTCAGCCCTGAGTTTAGTTCCTGATCCATAAACTGGGGCAGTTGGACTATGCGACTCTAAGACCCCCTCTAATCCAAATGTTCTCTAATCTAGTGATTCCACCTTCTTATAGCAATTAACTTTAGTAACTGGCCAAGCAGGGCAAAAATAAAAGTAGTAGCCAACTTTATCTTTTTCCTCCTTCCTCCTCATACTGCTGATATATAAATATTTACCTTGGGGGAAGGAGGGGAGAATTAACTGCCAGATTATTTTTTTTTTTTTTTTTTTTTTTTTGAGATGGAGTCTCGCTTTGTCGCCCAGAGCAATGTCCGCTCGTTGCTACCACCACCTCCCAGGTTCAAGTGATTCTCCTGCCTCAGCTTCCTGAATAGCTGGGATTACAAGTATTCCCCACTGTGCCCAACTAATTTTTGTATTTTTAGTAGAGATGGGATTTCACCATCTTGGCCAGGCTGGTCTCGAACCCCTGACTTTGTGATCCACCCACCTAGGCCTCCCAAAGTGCTGGGATTACAGGCATTAGCCACCACACCTGGTCACTGTCTGCCAAATTCTAATATTCCTGGGCACAGTCTGTCTTTCTCCTTCCCTCTTCTACTTTCCTTCCTATCTGCCTGATCACTCTGGCTGGCTGTCCCTACTTCCCCTGGGATACTGAATTCCTCCCTCTTGTTGGTACTCACTCTTTCTTCTCTTCTGGATTTTTTCCATATATTTGAAGGTGAGGTTCTGCCAGTCTTCGAGTGGTCTTGGGTCCTTCCTGCTGTTATAACTGGCCTCCTGGGGCATTGACAAGGGTAAACATATATATCCTTTCATAAAAAGAACAAAGTTTACACCCCAGTGGCTCCCCATCAGCTTTTCTAGGGAAAGAGGTGGAGTGAACCATTCTCCCTAAAGTGAGCCCAGCACATTCTCAGGATACCTGTCCATTGGCTAAAATATCCAGGGCTCAAGCAATATTTACTCTCTTCTTTACCTTAACGAATAAGGAAAATAAGTACAGCTTCTTCATGGACTAATAGGCCCAGGTCCCTACCCCCATTCCCTTTGGAGCTTCCTGCTCTCAGGTGAAAAGGTACCGGAAGGAAGAAAGCCCAGGGGTTTTCTTTTCTTTTTTTTTTTTTTTTGAGACGGAGTCTCGCTCTGTCCCCCTGGCTGGAATGCAGCACGATCTCGGCTCACTGCAAGCTCCGCCCCCCGGGTTCACGCCATTCTCCTGCCTCAGCCTCCGGAGTAGCTGGGATTACAGGCACCCGCCACCGCGCCCGGCTAATTTTTTGTTGTTGTTGTTGAGGCGGAATCTCGCTCTGTCGCCCGGGCTGGAGTACTGTGGCCGGATCTCAGCTCACTGCAAGCTCCGCCTCCCGGGTTCACGCCATTCTCCTGCCTCAGCCTCCCGAGTAGCTGGGACTACAGGCGCCCGCCACCTCGCCCGGCTAGTTTTTTGTATTTTTTAGTAGAGACGGGGTTTCACCGTGTGTTAGCCAGGATGGTCTCGATCTCCTGACCTCGTGATCCACCCATCTTGGCCTCCCAAAGTGCTGGGATTACAGGCTTGAGCCACCGCGCCCGGCCTATTTTTTGTATTTTTAGTAGAGACGGGGTTTCACCGTGGTCTCGATCTCCTGACCTCGTGATCCGCCCGCCTCGGCCTCCCAGAGTGCTGGGATTACAAGCGTGAGCCACTGCGCCCGGCCGCCCAGGGGTTTTCAAGAATCTGCCTGTCCACACCATTTCCACCCTATATTCCCAGTTCCCAAACTGATAAGGCTCAAGCCTTGCTACTTGGCCTTTGATAGTCATCACATTTTGGTCATCTTCAGTTTCCTTGGGGATTTTCAAAGTGATGAAGAGCCACAGGAATACGATGCCCACTGAGGGTATGAAGCATTTCCTAATGGAACACCACATCGCGTCTGTGTCAGGATACGGTTCCTATAGCAAGAAGTCAACGTGTACAGCTGGAGGACTCTCTCCCTCCAGTCCATGCCTAGAACTTCCCTTCTGCCCTATTGAAGGTTTCCCCACTTGTATTAACCACCCTGTGTCTGCTCCCATATTCTCCCTTTCCTCATCATTAACTTATTTCCAAGATCTCAGCTCACTATGACCTCTGCCTCCTGGGTTGAAGCGATTCTCCTGCCTCAGCCTCCTAAGTAGTTGGGATTACAGGCACGTGCCACTGTACCTGGCTAATTTTTGTAGTAGTAGACGGGTTTTTACCATGTTGGCCAGGCTGGTCTCGAACTCCTGACCTCAAGTGATCCGCCCGCCTCAGCCTCCCAAAGTGCTGGGATTACAGGCATGTGCACGCCATCCAAGCACACCCTTTTATCTGATCTAGGAACCTGATACAATAGAGCCTCATTCCCGGCCTAAAGAAGGAAGGTCACTTGTCTCGTGATAATATTTGTTGCATTCACTTCATATGCTTGGAGATTCAACTTCCCCAAAGTCTCCCCTACTCAAAATGATGAAGGTTGGCTGAGGCTTTAGTGATACGGTCAATTTATCTGAGTAAACAGATGGCCATTGTACTCTCCTTACCCCTGCTTTTTTATTTTATTTTTTGAGACAAGGCCTTGCTCTGTTGCTCAGATTGGAGTGCAGTGGTGTGATCATGGCTCACTGCAGCCTTGACCTCTCGGGCTCAAACGATCTTCCCACCTCAGCCTCCCAAGTAGCAGGGACAACAGATGCACACCACCACACCCAGCTAATTTAAAAAAAAAATTTTTTTTTTTTTGTAGAGATAGACTCTCCCTGTGTTGCCCAGGGTCATCTAGAACTCCTAGGGCCACGTGATCTTCCTGTATCAGCCTCTGAAAGTGCTGGGATTGCCCGCATGAGCCACCACACCCTGCCTCCCACACTTTTTAAAACAAAAATCGAACTATTAAAACAATTAAACCTGAAGTGTTGCCAAGTGTTAAGCCAAATTGGTGTCTTTGTCAGTATTTTTTTTCCTAAAGAGTATCCTTAGTTTATTCCAATCTTTAATCTTATTCACAGACCTTGATTAGAATGTGATTCTCTTAACTTACAGTAAAAAAAAAAATCCTTTCCTGCGTGTTGGGTTATTGGAATTCAGGCTGGCTCAGCCTCAGAAGCGCTTGTATGCTGCTCTCTTCCTCTGTGAGTGTTTTTTCTCTGGCGAGATGTGTTTCTCTGATTGCTTCAAGATTATCAGAGGAAAGGCTTTAATATGCCTTCTCACCCCTTCTTGATTCTTTCCCTGTGTGATCAGTACACAAAAGAAAAGCTGTAGTCAGTGATTTCTGTGCTCCTGAGGCCATACTATTCTCTAATCTCCCCCATTCCAGGGATGCCTTCCAGTTTAGTATTTTGGTAGAGGTTAACATGCTTCTCTCCCTTAGCCACTTCACTTTTTGATGAGTTATAAAAGTAGGCTGGGCACAGTGGCTCACGTCTGGAATCCCAGCTCTTTGGGAGGCTGAGGCAGGAGGATCGCCTGAGCCCAGGAGTTCCGAGACCAGCCTGGGCAACACAGGGAGAGTTCCACCTCTGTTTAAGAAAAAAAAAAATAATAATGATAACAATAATGCTTATATCTCCAGGTAATCACAGGGATGAGGGAAAAAAAATCTTACAGTAGTAAGGCTTTACAGATTAAACATTTATTACTTGACTTCCTTAAGGAAAGACTTTTAGTCATATACACATACACTGAATAAAAAGGCTTTAGGGGCTGGGCACAGTGGCTTATGCCTGTAATCCCAGCACTCTGGGAGGCCGAGGCGGGTGGATCACCTGAGGTTAGGAGTTTGAGACCAGCCTGGCCAACATGGCGAAACCCCTTCTGTCTAAAAATACAAGAATTAGCCAGGCATGGTGGCACGTGCCTGTAAAATCCCAGCTATTCAAGGGGCTGAGGCAGGAGAATCACTTGAACGTGGGAGGCGGAGGTTGCAGTGAGCCAAGATTATGCCACTGTACTCCAGCCTGGGCAACAGAGCAAGACGCCACCTCAGGGGAAAAAAAAAAGGAGGTGGGGCTTTAGGGCCAGGTGAGGTGGGATTGGGATAAAAATCACCCAGTGAAAATGTGTGGGCACTCAGGCCTGTAATCCCAGCATTTCGGGAGGCCAAAGCAGGAGGATCACTTGAGGCCAGGAGTTCGAGACCAGCCTGGGCAACATAATGAGACCCCCATCTCTACAAAAAGTTAAATTGGCCAGGTGTAGTGGCACGTGCCTAAAGTCCCAGCTACTGGGGAGGCTGAGGTGGGAGGATCGCCTTAACCCAGTATGTCGAGGCTGCAGTGAGCTGAGATCGTGCCACTGCACACTCCATCCAGCCTAGGGGACAGTGAGACTCTCTCTGTCTCTCTCTCAAAACAAACAAACAAACAACAAAAAGACTTTAGGCAGGAAATAAGGCTCTAATTGCAGTTAAAGGGTTTCACCACCACAGGCATAAGCTCTGTTCCCCTTTGGTACCTCCCGTGTAGTTTCCCAGCCACAGAGGGAAGACTGCTCTCATTCAGCCCTCTGAGTTTGACAGACTTCTGGAAAAGGCAGGAGACAGAGAGAGAGAAAAAAAAAAAGGAGCTGGGGTGATAAGGAACAGTCACTCTAGGAGTAATTAATAGAGGGTGAGACCAGGCACAGCAAACAAGGTCTCCCCAGTTTTCTGCCCTTGAGCTAAGCTCCCTCTGTGATGTTACTGTTGCATCCTAGCCACCTACTCCCCATTGTCAGAGGAACACACGTGCAGGACTTACATGTGACCTGTGTGTGCTTCATCACTAGGAGCTATGACTTCACATTCACCCTAAAGACAAGCATCAGTATCTTTTTAGATACTGAGCACTCACCTCCCCACCCCCACCTTGTCCCCTATTTCCTTACATCTCTCCTACATTCTCTCCTTCCCTCTTGTTGGTTCCACTGACTCTTAGGCTCAGACTCCTACTCCCTCTCGCTTTCCCAAGCTCTCCACTCCTGCGGTTATCCTCTTCCTCTTCTGCATGATCCACTTCTCCCTTTCTACTGGACGATTCCCATCACTAGGAAAAGGAAGTTTATTATCTCCTGGTGGGAAGAAGGCAAAAAGCAAAATACCTCCCTGAATTCGCGTTCTCTTCCAGTTCTGTACCATTTATCTACAACCGCACACAGCAAAGCCCCTTGAAAGTGTTGTCTTGGTTAATTAGCCCCACTTCATTTCACATTCTCCCTCCTCATCTTACTCAACCTTTCTGCAACTTTGACTCGGATGACCGCTACCGCCTCCTTGAAAGACTTCCTGGGGGCACAGCCGGGTGCGGTGGCTCACGCTGGTAATCCCAGCACTTTGGGAGGCCGAGGCGGGTGGATCATGAGGTCAGGAGTTTGAGACAAGCCTGTCCAACGTGGTAAAACCCCATCTCTAAAAAAATACAAAACTTAGCTGGGCGCAGTGGTGCACGCCTGTAGTCCCACCTACTCCGGAAGCTGAGGTAGGAGAATCACTTAAACCTGGGAAGCGGAGGTTGCAGTGAGCCAAGATCGCACCACTTGCACTCCAGCCTGGGTGACAGAGCAAGACTCCGTCTCAAAAAAAAAAAAAAAAAAAGAGACTTTCTGCACTGGCTTCTCTCTTGCCACGCTGATTGCTCCCTCTCAGTTTCCTTACTTGGCTCGTTCTCTTCCCAACCTATATATGTAGGAGTGTCATAGGGCTCTCTTCTCTTCCTACACACTTTCCCTGGGTGATTTTATCGCAATCCCATGGCTCTAAGTAATATACACACACACACGCACGTACATGAATGTGTGTATGTATGTATCAGGTAACTCCTAAATCTTATCTCTAGCCCCGATTCTTATCTTGATCCCTATCCTGAGCTCCATATTACCTAACTATTCAATATCTCCAATTGGATGATAAGGTATCTCAACTTTAACAGAACCAAAATAAAACTACAGATTCCTCCTAGCTCCCAAATAATTTCCTCCCCAAGTTTTTTCTACCCCAGTATATAGCATCACCATTCACCCAGTTAGAGAAAAAAAAAATCAAGGAGTTATACCTGGTGACTCTCTCCTTTTTTTTTCTTCTACTCTTGATTTTTATATAGAGACAGGGTCTCGCTATGTTGGCCAGGCTTGTCTTGAACTCCTGGCCTCAAGTGATCCTTCTGCCTTGGCCCCCAAAGTGCTGGAATTATAGGTGAGAGCCACCACACCCAGCCTTCTTTCTCCTTAATATTGCACAGTCTATTTAATCCTGCTACCTTTTCCTCCAAAATTTACCCAGAACATGACCACTTTTCAAAATCATCTCCTGGACTACTGCAACCACCTCCTAATTGATCTCTCACCTCTACTCTGATTCTTCTGCAATCTGTTCTCCACGTGGCAGTCAGACAGACTCTTCCAATTGTAAATCAAATGATACCCACTCCCTGCCTACAATTCCCCAGTGCCTTCCCACTGCAAATAAGTTGAAACCCAAACTCCTACCCATGGTCTGCAGGCTTTCACCTGATCTAGTGTTTGTTTTTTGTTGTTGTTGTTTGTTTGTTTTTTGAGACAGAGTCTTGCTCTGTCGCCCAGGCTGAAGTGCAACGGTGGGATCTCAGCTCACTGCAAACTCCAACCTCCCGGATTCAAGCGATTCTTCTGTCTCAGCCTCCTGAGTAGCTGGGATTACAGGCGCCTGCCACCACACCCAGTTGATTTCTGTATTTTTAGTAGAAACGGGGTTTCGCCATGTTAGCCAGGCTGGTCTTGAACTCTTGACCTCAAGTGATCCACCCGTCTCAGCCTCCCAGAGTGCTGGGATTACAGGCGTGAGCCACCACGCCCACCCCTGATCTAGCATTTTGCCTGCTGCTTTGACCTCATCTCCCTCCCCACTCTCTAGCCTCAGGGACTTTCTTTTTCTTTTGTTTTTCTTGGTATGTCCCTTGGACACACCAAGTTGTTTCTTGACTCAGGGTCTTTGCACATGCTGTTCCTCTTTAAAATTTGTTTCTAGTTTTTTTTTAAATTTTACAGTATCTTCATGACATTCAATGTTCCTCTTCTTAGAACTCTCCACTATAGATTTTCCAATAGCTGCTTTCTTCCTAACATTCGGATCTGAGTTCTGATGTTCTCTTTGCTGCCTTAGATCATTGTGGCTAACAGCCCTCGCCACCCCTCCCATTCCATCCTCCCAGTACTTTTATCATGTATTCTGTTTTTCTCATCATTTATTTCATTGTTTTGTTTTGTTTGTTTTGTTTTTGAGACAGAACCTCATTCTGTTGCCCAGGCTGGAGTGCAATGGCATGATCTTGGCTCACTGCAGCCTCTGCCTCCTGGGTTCAAGAGATTCTCCTGCCCCAGCCTTCTGAGTAGCTGGGATTACAGGCACACGCCACCACACCTGGCTAATTTTTGTATTTTTAGTAGAAACAGGGTTTTGCCATGTTGGCCGGGCTGATCTGGAACTCCTGACCTCGAGTGATCCACCCACTTTGGCCTCCCGAAGTGCTAGAATTACAGGCGTGTGCCACCGCGCTCGGCCTCTCAGCATGTATTTCTACCAGAAGCTAACTTACTTCTTTGTGTGTGTGTTTATTGTCTGTCTCCATCCACTAGATTAGAAATATAAGCCCTTAAAGGGCAGGGGCTTTGTTTGATTCAGTGCTGTATCCATAGCACTCTGCATAAAACCTGATCCAGAGAACATGCTAAACAAGTATTTATTAACTCACTAATTATAGGGACTACATGATAATGGTGAATGGTCACCTTTCTTCGACAAACACTACGCTAGGTGCTAGGGGCACAGCGGTGTCGGGGGACTGGCCAGAACTCAAGAGAGGGGGCAGTATATGGGTGACGGTTAAGCGCTCCAATTCAGGACTCAGACAGCCAGAGCTGGAATCTAGTTCTGCGAGACTTGTTGTCCATGTGACCTTGGCCAAATGACTCAGCCTCTCTGAACCCCAGTTCCTCATCTATAAAATGGAGATAAAAATGATGGCTACCCAGGACAGGGCTGGGCTAACAAAAAATAAATAAAAGTAAAGTAAATGATGGCTACTTTTTTTTTTTTTTTTGAGACGGAGTCTTGCTCTGCCACCCAGGCTGAAGTGCAATGGCCGGATCTCAGCTCACTACAAGCTCCGCCTCCCGGGTTTACGCCATTCTCCTGCCTCAGCCTCCCAAGTAGCTGGGACTACAGGCGCCCGCCTTGTCGCCTGGCTAGTTTTTTGTATTTTTAAATAGAGACAAGGTTTCACCGTATTAGCCAGGATGGTCTCGATCTCCTGACCTCGTGATCCGCCCGCCCCGGCCTCCCAAAGTGCTGGGATTACAGGCTTGAACCACCGCGCCCGGCCCAATGATGGCTACTTTCAAGAGTTCTTATGAGGATCAAAATAGATCATCCTATATAAATAGTTAATATTTTAAAAAATAAAAAAAAGAGAGTATCCACATAAACATACTTGGCATATAGCAAGCACTCAATAAATGTTAGCTCTTTTCTGTAGGGAATGACTACCATCTTCAACCATGGAGTACAGCACTGCTTGCTTTCCCATCGCACCTGAGAGGTCCACATTCCCTTATTCATCAACCCTCATCCCAATTTTTTTCCTTTTAGATTTTCACACAGATGCACAACACTCTGAGAACCTTTCTGTATCTTGCCATCCGATTCCCACTTTTCTAAGGGATTTAGAGGAGGCAAAAAATAGAGAAGGAGAAATAAATGTTAAAAAGCCCTGACATCCCACCCGGATTCCTCATCCACATTGCAGGTAGGGGTGGCCATCCATGACAGTATGCCTGTAGCCGGTATGTGTTCCAGGAGTGGGCTCTGCACTTTGCTAGAAGCCAGAGTTCTTTAAGCCTAAGAGCATGAACTAGACCCATAGGGTAGGGATGGGCCAGGAGCTCACCTCCATTCCAGCATTTATCTCTGGGTACTGTAGCTAATGCTCCCTTGGCAACCATTGTTTTTTCTGAAGGGCAAGAAACTCATCATCCCACTAGTCTCTTCTGGCAGGTGGAGAAGGAGCATGGCTTACAGGCATGTGTGATTGGCCCACACACTGTTTCTTTTCTTTTTTTTTTTTTTTGAGCCGGAGTCTCGCCCTGTCGCCCAGGCTGGAGTGCAGTGGCACGATCTCGGCTCACTGCAAGCTCCACCTCCCAGGTTCACGCCATTCTTCTGCCTCAGCCACCCGAGTAGCTGGGACTACAGGTGCCCGCCACCACGCCCGGCTAGTTTTTTGTATTTTTAGTAGAGACGGGGTTTCACTGTGTGAGCTGGGATGGGATAGACTTGATCTCCTGACCTCGTGATCCGCCCCCTTCGGCCTCCCAAAGTGCTGGGATTACAGGCGTGAGCCACCGCGCCCAGCCCACACACTGTTTCTTAAAAATCTGATGAAAGATTGAACATTTAAGAATTGGAGGGTGGGCATGATGGCTCACGCCTGTAATCCCAGCACTTTGGGAGGCCTAGGTGGGCGGATCATGAGGTCAGAAGTTTCAGACCAGTCTGGCTAATATGGTGAAATGCTGTCTCTAATAAAAATATAAAAAATCAGCTGGGCACGGTGGTGCGTGCCTGTAGTCCCAGTTTCTTGGGAGGCTAAGGCAGGAGAATAGCTTGAACCCGGGAGGCGGAGGTTGCAGTGAGCAGAGATCGTGTCACTGCATTCCAGCCAGGGGGAAAAAAAAAAAAAAGAATTGGGAGAGCTGAACAGGCGTGGCTCACGCCTGTAATCCCAGCACTGTGGGAGGCCGAGGTGGTCAGATCACTTGAGGCCAGGAGTTTAAGACCAGCCTGGTCAACATGGCAAAACCCTGTCTCTACTAAAAATGCAAAAATTAGCTGGGCGTGGTAGCACATATCTGTAATCCCATCTGCTTGGAAGGCCAAGGCAGGAGAATTGTTTGAGCCTGGGAGGTGGGGTTTATATAGTGAGATGAGATCACGCCACTGCACTCCAGTCTGGGCGACAGAGGGAGACCCTGTCTCAAACAAAAAACAAACAAACAAACTGGGAGAGCTTACATAAAAGCCTAAATAACTGGCTTCTCTTGAAAAATAGAAACTTGGTGCAACCCTGGTCTGAGTAGTGATGGCCCCTAGTAGCTGGACGTGCATTCTCACCTCTCCACAGACTCCACTTTCTCACCTCCCCCATGTACCTGTCTGGCTTCTACACAGGTATTTGAATTTTTAACTCCTGCTCTCACTCAGGTCTTGAGAGGCTCGAAAACTCTATGCTAGTTCTTGGTCTTATATGTAGCACCTGTTTAGCATAGGGTGCTATAAAGATAAGGCACAAAGTGATCCCTGGGGTTGAAGGGCTGTGGGTAGAGATAGAAGGAAAATGTGGCTGGGCAGGGTGGCAGATTACACACCTGTAATCCCAGCACTTTGGGAGGCTGAGTCAGGCAGATCACCTGAGGTCAAGAGTTCAAGACCAGACTGGCCAACATGGCGAAACCCCATCTCTACTAAAAATACAAAAATTAGCCGAGTGTGGTGGCCTGTGCCTGTAATCCCAGCTACTCGGGAGGCTGATCCAGGAGGATCTCTTGAACCCGGGAAGTAGAGGTTGCAGTGAGATCACGCCACTGCACTCCAGCCTGGGTGACAGAGGGTGACTCTGTCTCAAAAAAAAAAATGCAGACCAGTGAAAAAAATAAATGGTGAAAAACAAATGGAAGAGAAAAGATATAATTATTGATTTTGTATATGATAGAGACGATATTCTGGGAGATTTCCATTGTTCATGGGGAATATAGAGGGAGTGGCTGAAATTAAGATTTAAAAAAAATTTTTAATTAAATTTTATTTTATTTTTGAGACAGAGTCTCACTCTGTCACCCAGGCTAGAGTGCAGTGGCACAATCTCGGCTCACTGCAAGCTCCGCCTCCCGGGTTCACACCATTCTCCTGCCTCAGCCTCCTGAGATAGCTGGGACTACAGGCGCCCGCCACCACGCCCAGCTAATTTTTTGTATTTTTAGTAGAGACGGGGTTTCATAGTGTGAGCCAGGATGGTCTCGATCTCCTGACCTCGTGATCCGCCCGCCTCGGGCTCCCAAAGTGCTGGGATTACAGGTGTGAGCCACCGCGCCCGGCCGATTATTGTTATTTTTTAGAGACGGGGTCTTGCTTTGTCACCTAGGCTGGAGTGCAGTGACACAATCATAGCTCATTGTAGCCTCAAACTCCTGGGCTTAAGTGATCCTCCCACCTCAGCCTCCCAAATAGTTAGAACCACAGGTGTGTGCCACCACACCTATTTTTTTTTTTTTTTGGAGACAGAGTCTTGGTTTGTCGCCCACGCTGGAGCGCAGTGGCCCGATCTCTGCTCACTGCAGCTCTGCCTCCTGAGTTCAAGCAATTCTCCTGCCTCAGCCTCCTGAGTAGCTGAGACTACAGGCATGTGCCACCATGCCAGGCTAATTTTTGTATTTTTATTAGAGACGGGGTTTCACCATGTTGGCCGGGATAGTCTTGATCTCCTGACCTCATGATCTGCCCGCCTTGGTCTCCCAAAATGTTGGGATTACAGGCATGAGCTACCGCGGCCAGCCTTTTTTTTTCTTTTTTATAGAAATGGGGTTGGGGATCTTCCTATGTTGCCCAGGTCCATTGTAAGTCACAAAATCAACTTAATGAGTTTCAACCAGCATATGTAAGTCCATCACTATATAAAGGTAATACTGTTTTGTGAAACTTTTGTTGCTGTTGCTATGTAAACAAAAATACTGGAAATAAGTCAAAGTTTGAAGCCACTGTAGTCTAGAGGGGAGAGTGGATCAATGTTGGCAGATTAAGGGGCAGCTGGTGGTGAGATCTGAGATGAGGCTTCTGTGTCCTTTTTCCTCAGCTTTAGAAAAGTCAGTTTGGTGTTTTGGGAAGATCAAAGGTAGGTACTAGGATGAACGTTCTTTTCCTAGCTCTGCTATTACTGTCTGATTTTTGGCTAATTAACCTTTCTGAGTGTCAATTTCTCCATCTGAAAAATGGTAACACTAATACCACTCATTTCACAGGGGTGATGTGCTCAGTAGACTATGATTTCCACCCGGCTAATGGCCGTCTTATTCATGTTATTACAGTGCTTCTAGTGGTTCTCATGTCCCTGCTTCCTGCCAGGAAAGAGGAAAAAGGGAATTCACCTGTAGCATTTAGTGTGTCAGATGCTGTGCTGGGCACTCAGCATGATTTGGTTGAACATGGAATTCCAAATTCCCAGTTTCAATTGGGAATTTACAGTGGTGGTCTGTAAAGTGCTGACACAGTGTTGCAGCAGTTTTCATTCTATTGTAAGACTTTCATCCAAGATGCAGGCAATTCCAAACATTCCAGCTATCCACGGCCATTGAGCATGCTGCCAGGGGCCCCTGAGCCCAGAGACCCGAATTATGGGTGCTGGTGGTGCCACTGAGGGATGAACAGGGAACATGAGGTTCCCTCTAATCCTCACAGCTTCTCTAAGCAGCTCACAGGATTGCTCCTTGGGAGTCCAGGGCTTCTAAAGTTGCCCAACCGGAATGGGAAGAAACAAGCCCTGAAGCCCTGGTGTGGCTAACTCTGCCCTTCCCAATCCCTTGTGGGCAGGGCTGGCAGCACCGTGGGAATGTTCCACTTGTCAGCGACTGACCCTGACAAGGGTCTAGCCCTTTGAGCCCCACACCCAGGTAAACCAAAGGCCAAGACTGAGGATGCAGTTACCCTGGATCTCAGTTGGGCTGAGTCATCAGAAAGGGATTCCAGGACAGGAGAGGAAGAGCAGATGGGAGGAGGAAGAGGCATTTATTAGTTACCCAGGTGGCTCTTAGGACCCAGACCCAGCTTCCCAAGGACAGAAACCCAGAAATGAGTGCCTGGTCAAGGTGTGAGCCATTCCCCAAGGGCAGCACCGACAGCTGGGGCTAGGGCAGAACAGGGAGCACCGAAGTCCCCCATAAGGGACCAGCTCAGCAGAAGATGACAACACAGGAGGGGTTGCTGGTTCCTGGGAATTAAGCAGGGCAGGGAATGGGGGAGGATGGGTTTATCTCACCACGATGGATGGTGCCCACCCATCGTGGAGGCTCTCTCAACACCATTCTGAGCGTCCTTCCTGCTTGAGGTCAACCAGATTTTTCTTTGTCCAGCCCAAAGCTCCATCCTCAGCCAGTCGGAGCCACAGAAACTCAAGGCCATTTACCCTCCCTTTCAACAAATATTTGTGGAGCGTCTGCCACGTGCCTGGTGCCAAGGAGAGAGACATTACTCCTTCCCTCTAGAGGCTTACAATCTGGCAGGAGAGGAACATGTATGGGGAGAGTGCAGGGACACCTCGGAAAAAAGAAAAATACTGAGTTATAAGTGTTATAATGGGGATAGTAACAAGACGTTGTGGGAACACACAAAATAAAACAAGAAGGCCAAATCGCAAGGGTTTGTGGGTTTCACAGGGGACATCTGACAGCAAACATTCCAGGGCACCTAGAGGTGGTGAGGAGAGAATGGCATTGAATTGGAGAAATAAGCTGATGGACTGCGCAGAGGACGAGGGAAAGCCGGTGCACTGGAGATTGGGGGAGACAAGAGGATCCACCAGGCTGGGAGGGGAAGGGTGGTGCTAGAAGAGTGGTGGTAGAAGCAGGCGCGAGGCAGAGACCGGAGGCCAGGGCGGAAGGGAGGCTCACTGACGACACCGGGAGCTCTGGAAAGTTGTCAGAGGCGGCGAGGGGGTGGGGAGCGGGCCCTACACGTGCGCTACGTGCTGCGCCGGCCGCTGGGGAGCTCGGCCTGCCCCCCTCATCCCCGAACCCGGTCCCAGGGCAGTTGCACGGCGCCCAAGGGGAGGGGAGGGAGGAAGTCCCCCCAAGTTTGCAAGCCGGCAGCGTGGTCTTCACAACGCAGCTACCGGAAGGAACGCGGGGAGCGCCTCATCACCAGGCGGGTGGATCTAGGGGTGAAGGCTGCAGATCTGGGGCGCAGGCTGGAGAGTGGGGTGCAGCCGGTTGGAGACGTGAGATCTGGGAGCTGGATGGACCAGATGAGGATGGACACACCTATGGATGTGTCCAAAGGATCTGGCGCTGCACAAATGAGGGCGGTTTGGGGGACGGAGGCCCGGGCGGGGGCGGAGTGTTGTCCAAGAGTAAGGAGGGGGTTCCTGGAGACGTGGCACTCGGAGCGGGGCTGGGTTCCGCTCAGGTCGCCTGAGCTGCAGCTCCGCTATGGCCTGGGAACCCGAACCTGACCCCGCCCAGACCTCGCACCCAGCCCTCTGGGAGCTCCGGCCCCGGCACCTCCAGGCTGGGGTTGCCCAGGTCCTGCCTCTGGGGTGTCCAGCCGGCCCCAGACGAGACAATGCGGCCCGGGCCCCGCCCCTGGAGGCTGACGCGCCCGGCCGCCGGCCAATCAGCGCCCGTGGCTAGGCTCTTTAAAAAAAGAAGGGCCGGCGCGGTGTGCCTGTCAGCTGGGAGGGATCCCTCCGCCCATGTAAACATCATAAAGGGCAAGGGGAGCGTCTGCTGCGGGCGGGGGAGCGGCTGCCTTCCTGGAGAGTCCTCTCGGTCCCTAGGTTCCCCTCAAGACGCCGGCAACCGCCCCCTCCCTTAACGTCACACCGGGTCCGTTGGGAGCCAAACAACTGCGGCCCGATCTGGGAGCAATAGAATCTCATCACTTAGGGTCACTACCGGAAATGGAGGAAGCGGGACTGGGAGACCTTGAGAGTTGGTAGCGAGAGGGAATCGTAGGACGCAGCTGAGAATTGGGAAAGATTTTCTTAGGCTTGTTCTTGCTGTCGATGTCAGTTAAATAATAGTCATAACTCATATAAGTCTAGAATTTGTCTCCAAGTTATGCCTACCTGGCTTGTAGTATGCAAACGTTAAGAGTGAAAATAGTCAACGCTCTCCCGAGAGGGCACATAACAAGACATAATCTTCATCAAGACCCTCAGAGACACAATGCGCACCAAAGAGCCATCGACGATAAGAATTCTTCTACCCAAGTTCTTGTTTAGTATTATCAAATATTCAGTAAAGTTAAAAGAAATTTGCATCAAATTCCTCTATACCCACTACCTAGATTCTATCATAACTTGCCACATCGCATATCTATCTTGCACTGATAATTCTTCTAATAGTGTGTTAGCTGTCCCGTGGGCTTGATTCTCCATTGCAGTAGGGAGCAGGAAGAGGCTCCAGGTCCCAAAGCCCTAGAGATCTAAGAAAAGGACTACATTCTCCCAGGACCGCTGTGAGCTCTTATCCCCCCTTTTAATTGAAGACTTCTTAAGCATAAGAGATTTCCTTCCACTAGGTGAATCTGAAAGCAGAACTAAGGTCTTGACAAACAGTCCTTGCATACGTTTGGCACCTTTTTGGATGAAAGAGGTCATTTCAGTGTTGACGTTCTACTTTTTGAGCTTTCTCCCTTTTTCTGAGGCTGCTGGACACCACCCACCCACCCCCGTCCCCCGTCCCCCGCCAAAAGGAAAAAAAAAAGGCGCCTCAAAAGTGTTCATATCTCTTAAAGTTCGTTAACCTCTCTTTGCCCCCGTTGCCTGCTCTGCAAAATGAAGATAATATCGTACCTACTCAATATGGTGGTTGCGAAGACTCAGTGAGCTAACACATGCAGAGCGTTTAAAACAGTGCCTTACACACAGTAGCATTAAATAGCGGCTATCACCCATATGCACATAACTCCCAGATTCATATCTCCAATTCTGATCTCGCCCCTTCTGATTTATGCCCTTCAGTCCGTTGAAGGATACCCCGTTGGGTATCTCTACCTGTTTGTACCAGAGACACCTCAAATACAAAAATGTCCAGAAATGAGCACAGCATCTTCTTCCCTTGAATAACTCGCCTTGTGTATATAATTGGGGTGAACGTCCCACCAATGCCAACGGGCTAGCATCTACTCAGGCAGATACGCCAGACACCTGAATCTTAATACCTCATCGTCCCCCCAATCTGTCACTATGTCCTAATTTTATTTCCTACTTTTACATCCCTTCCTCATAATCATCAGTACCACTGCCTTAAATTAAGTCCTATCATTTTTTGTCTGGATTATTTCAAGAGTCTTTTGCCCCTCTCAAGTCTGACCATCAATCTATGGATTGTTGATATTTATTTTCCCTGCAACATCTCCACCTCCCAATAATCTCCATCACTTATTAGCCATGTGAATTTTGGCAAATTGCTTAATCTACCTATGCCTCACTTTCCTTATTGTAAAGTGGAAATAAGAGTACCTATCTCATAGGGTTGTGTGATTAATCATGCAATGCAATTAGAACAGTGCCTAGGATATGAAAGTGACCAAAAGTGTTACGTTATTATTATTATTACTACTATTGCCTTCTCACGAACATGCTATTTGTATGTTCAAGCTGTTATCTCTACTGGAAAATCCTTCTCCATTTCCAATACTCTTTCCAAAACCCCCTCCTGGGTTTTACTGCACCTACCACTGTGTACTGATATGATTGAATGATAGGCTTATGGGACTGATCCTTTCTACCAGACTTAACTTCTTCAGGGCAGGAACTCTGATACATAGTAAATGGTCAATAAAAGTTGGCTCAACTGAAACCCTAAGGATAAACTCCATCCACAGCGGAAGGCGCTGCCCCTCCTAATTCGGGGGCGGGGCGGGGCGCCAAGCGCGGAGGGTGGGTGGGTGGGGGTGGGGTGGGACTCTTTTTCCTCGCCGTGGCGGCGGAGGCGCACGGCGTGGGCTTGCGGCGAGACGTCGTCGTCGGAGGCTGAAAAAGCCCAAGGTACTGCCGTTGCCCGTACAACTCGGACTTGCTGTCGCCCGAGCTTCGTCTGCACGGGTCTCGGACCGAGTGGAGCTCGCAGCCTCGGTCCCGAGCCCACCCTCGCCTCGCCTTTGCCCAGCCTGCGTGATGGAGCCGGCCACCGCGCTGCACCCGGGCCCGCGTCCGGCGCTGCCCCTCGGGGGCCCGGGCCCGTTGGGCGAGTTCCTGCCTCCCCCCGAGTGCCCGGTCTTCGAGCCCAGCTGGGAAGAGTTCGCAGACCCCTTCGCTTTCATCCACAAGATCCGGCCCATAGCCGAGCAGACTGGGATCTGTAAGGTGCGGCCGCCGCCGGTGAGTCACGCCAGCACCCCGGATCCAGCTCGTGGCTGGGGGAGGGAGCGGGGACGCGCGGGTCCGGGGAGGCCCGAGGCGCGGGGGGCGGGGAGCCGGTCGCCCCACCGGCCTCGTCAAGTTTGAGGCTGCCTAGAAGGTTGGAGTTGAGGCTGGGGGAGGAAGATGGGGGCTTCTCCAGAGTGGGAGATGAGGAGCGTGGGAGAACCGGGGACTTCGGCGGTGCCACGGGAGGGCCGGGTCGCCGCAGGGTTCGGGCGGCCGGGTCCAGAGGTGCGGGTTCGGTTCCGGATGGAGTGATGGCAGGAGCCGGGGGTGGTCGCGGGGGAGTTTCCTCCCGGAGCCCGGCGGAGGCGCGGGCTGGAGGGAGGACTGTGGGCCCGGCGAGGCTCAGCAGGCTGGTCCTCGCCTCCGCTCCCGGGGTGCGGGGGTGTGTGATGGGGTGGGGTGGGGGTGGGGGACTTGCGAGTTGTCGTGCGAGGAGGAAAGTTTTCAATATGGCGGCGGGAGCCCCTGGTCCTTTGTGTGGTGGCGGCGTCGGCCCGGAGCGGCCCTCACCTGGGCGCCCCACCCTCCAGACCAGGGCACCCCTCCACCGCCTGGTCCCCGGGCCTCCAGGTGTCCCCCGGGCCGGGGTCAAGAAGGGGGCGGCCAGCGCTGGCTGGGGGCGGGGAGGAGCCGCAGGTCCGGCCCCGGAGCGGATGTGTTTTGGGGGGCGTTAGTGTCTGGGGGGACACTTTTGGGGCAGCGGGGGCAGGACAGGCGGTGGTGGGCCCCCTGCCCGCCCGCGCTCCCGAAGGCTCACACACCCGGCCTTTTCTGGCTCAGCCGCTCGGCTCCCCGGGGAGGCCTGGGCTGTGCTGTTGGGGATGGGGTCGGGGCGAGGCCGTGTTTGTAGGGGAATGTCAGACGAAGAGACCTCCGAAGATTTCGTGCTCGTTTCCCCCGGCCCTCAGCCTCTGGGCGCTGAAAGGCAGTCACCCACCGCAGCCCTTGCAGCCCTTCCAGCCCTGTCTACAGCGTCTCGGGCCTGGGGGCAGTGAGTGAGTGGTGGGTGTTGCTGAAACCATCCCCAACGGCTCCAACGTTCGCTGAGGAGAGCCCGGCCAACTCCTCTCCCCGTGGCCGGAACTGGGTGCGCTCCTACACCCCTGGTTTTTGCCCACCTTTCGGGAGGGTCTGAGTCCGAGTTGGCCTAAGCGGCGGTTGGACGGGCTGGGACCGTTGGGAAGGGGGTTTAACTGCCTTTCCTACTGTTTAAGAATCTTCTCCCCACTCTCTCCCCCCACCCCCACTCCTAAGTGGAGGAAGACCCCTTCCCACCCCTTCGTCCCTTAAGCTTGCTCTTTGTAATGCCATTTTGAGTTGTAGGGATTCTGTTTGTAATCATTATGTTTTTTGGAAAGCTGTTTTCAGGGAGATTCCTGAAAATAAGGCTTCTTATCCTAACTCTTCCCCGCCCCAAATTAAAACATGGACACTTACTTTAGTTTTTCTTAAGCAAGTTTGAAAAGGGAGATGAACTATATGCTTCAGAAAATAACTGGCCAGCGAATATGAGGGAAATGTTTGAAAATAGATCCATTTCTTACAGCGAAGTGGGCAAGGTTGATTCTCGCTGCTTAAGGGAAGTACGTTTCTCTTAGTGCAAAGAGGCCTGCAGAAGTTATAACAGGGCTGGTTAGAGCCAAGGTTTTAATTCTTGAATAATAGGTCATGTTTCACACTGTAGTAATGTGGCTTTATGTCACATGCTAGAAGGGGTGAATATGAATATCGCACATTTGCATTAATGGGAGTTTATTCAGAAATTGGGTAACTTGACTAAGTTGTTAGTAACCAAAATGTGGGGAGCCAGGTTCCTGGGAGGTGTCCTCCATGTTGGTATTGTGGTATACCAGGGCTGGGGTAAATCCTTTATCTTGCTTTCTTGTTCTTTGCCTTTTAGAGGGCCCTTTTCCTGAAAAGATAGTGTTGCTCTGGTTAGGCTTGGCTACCCATTTCCTCATCTTGGCTAGAATATTAATGGTAATCTTTGCAAAATGTGTGATCGAATTGCCTTTTCCCCCCTCTGTGAATGTCAGGCAGACATGATGGCCACCATTTTGTATTGAGAGTACTACATAGTACAGCCTGAGGAAAGGGGTTAAAGAGGCACCAATAATCTACAAATACAACCAGTGCTGTTTTGGAGACCTCCTTTGTGTGGAGGGAGTTTGCTTCCTCCTTTGTTTAACAAACTCCTATGCCAAATGGAAAGAGTTTGACAGTATTTGTTGTTGATATAACCACAAAAAGGGAAATCTTTCCAGAAGTTGTAGCTCTTGAAGAGGGGTCTTGTTGGAACAAAGGCTGCTTAAGAGATGTAAACAGTCTTTGTTTTAGAAACTGTTTTGTTTTTAGGAAAGCTAACTGTGAACAAGTGGTTTCATATAGTTGATATGTAGCAACAAAAAAACCCTTCAAGAGGTGTGAAATATTTTCCGTGGTCATATATGTAATGTCTGTATTTCTGGATGATTTTTGTTCACTGAGTTTTTGGAACACAAATGGTTATATTAGAAGGGGAACTGGGACTATTGGTATTTTACTTGTTAGAAGGTAAGGAGAAGTATAAAACATTTCTGTCTCCTTTTGTTCTTACCTTTGTATCTTTACCAATGGTACTTAATGTAGCTTCAGTTTATAGCTGCTTTCTCAGTAAGACTCCCAAAACTGCTTGGCTTCTGAAAACTTAGAGTGCTTATATTATTTTGTATATGGCAGCTTAGGGGTTCTCAGAAATTTGAAAATATAGTAAGATAAATGTGAGAAAACGTAATTAAGTCAAGAAGATTATACTTCAATTCTGAGTCTGAAGTTTAACAGAAACCTTTGTTTCAAATTATATCAACTACATAGGATAACCAGGTTTGTTTTCTGGGCCAAGACCTTAAATTTACAATTAATCTGGTTTCTGTTTTTGTCGCCTTTAAAATGCAAATTTTAATTTCCTCCTTGATACTGTACTTAGATGTCTGTTTAAGGACAAATGATATTTTTCCATATCACTTTGTGGTATTTGGAGATGAATAATTTTAAGGGTGTAACTATTAGGCAGAAAAATAGTTGGCTGTCAGTAAATACTTTTTTGTCTCCCAAATTTTGATAGGAATATAGTTAGGGCTTTAGTAACTTATTTTCTTGCTTTCAGATGTCTCACATTTGGCCATAGATAGATTCCACAAGTTTCTTTTCTTTTTCTTTCTCGTTTTTTTGAGACGGAGTTTTGCTCTTGTTGCCCAGGCCTGGAATGCAATGGTGCGATCTCGGCTCACTGTAACTTTTCCCTCCTGGGTTCAAGTGATTCTCTTGCCTCAGCCTTCCTGAGTAGCTGGGATTACAGGCATGCGCCACCACGCCCGGCTAATTTTGTATGTTTAGTAGAGACAGGGTTTCTCCATGTTAGTCAGGCTGGTCTTGAACTCCTGACCTCAGGTGATCCACCCGCCTCGGTCTCCCAAAGTGCTGGGATTACAGGTGTGAGTCACTGTGCCCGGCCTAGATTACACAAATTTCTTCTTTGTATCCAGAGAAAGTTTAAATCAAACCTAAGGGCACAAGAGACAAAATTTGTTTCAGCTTTAACTCCTTGTGGTTACTAGTTTGATTCCTTCATCTTTATAGCCAAGTGTAAAACTGCCCTTACATGTTTTAATACAGTCAGCATCTTTTTTTTTTTTTTTTTGGGGGGACGGAGTCTTGCTCTGTGGCTCAAGCTGGAGTGCAGTGGCTCGATCTCTGCTCACTGCAAGCTCCGCCTCCCGGGTTCACGCCATTCTCCTGCCTCAGCCTCTGGAGGAGCTGGGACTATGGCGCCCGCCACTATGCCCGGCTCATTTTTTGTATTTTTAGTAGAGACGGGGTTTCACCGTGTTAGCCAGGATGGTCCCGATCTCCTGACCTCGTGATCCACCCACCTTGGCCTCCCAAAGTGCTGGGATTACAGGCGTGAGCCACCGCGCCCGGCCACAGTCAGCAGCTTTTATTGAGTGAGCCTATTGGTCCCACTCCTAGAGAAGAGGGAGGAACTTACACACTTTGTATGGTAGAAGTGTTAATGATATGGAGCTCATTTACTCCCTTTCCAGCGTATCATTCTCCTTAATTTGGAGTTTGATTAATTTAGGCCTAACCCTCTCTGGGTTTTCCCTATTTCTTTGGTGTCATGAAATCTTTCCCTACTTGTGGTATCTTTGGCTACATTAAGCCTTCAACGTTTGGAGAAGAGGCTTATCAGTGGGAACATCCTTGAGCAAGGGAACAACTTGTAACTACTTAAAAAAATAACCCTTTTTATTGAAATAGACCATAGAGTTCACCCATTTATGATGTACAATTCAGTGGTTTTTTATATTTTCACAGAGTTGTACAACCATCACCACAATCAATTGTAGAACATTTTCATCGCCCTCAAAAGAAACCCTGAACTCACTTGTAACTACTTTTAAAGACAAATTTAGGACTATAATGCCCAGGATAAAAACTTGATAGGAGGTTGGATTAAGTCTTACAGTTCCAGGCCACAAATGTCTACCTTTTTTTTTTGAGATGGAGTTTTACTCCTGTCGCCCAGGCTGGAGTGCTGTGGCGCAACATCCACTTCCCGGGTTCAAGCGGTTCTCCTACTTCAGCCTCCTGAGAGCTAGGATTATAGGCATGCGCCACCACTCCCGTCTAATTTTGTATTTTTAGTAGAGATGGAGTTTCACCATGTTGGTCAGGCTGGTCTTGAACTCCTGACCTCAGTTGATCTACCCACCTTGGCCTCCCAAAGTGCTGGGATTACAGGAGTGAGCCACCATACCCAGGCCACAGATGTCTACCTTAAAGCAAAAACCAAACTTCATTTGTTGTAGTTATTGAATGGGTGTTTAGCTAAATTTTACTTTGTCAGTGGTAAATTGGGCACATTAGTAACCACAAACATATCTACCCAGTTGTAATTCGTAGTGAACTAATAAACAAAACTTGTAGAATTTAAGAATGTAATGTGAATGATATTGCAAATATGAGTCAGCTAAAGATTTGAGTCCCTACCCCCATTGGAAAAATTTCCTTCCCTTCCTATGATTATAGGGTATGGTTTTAAACATGCAATCTAAACTTTTAAAAGAGTGAGATGGATAGAGAATTACCTTTGAAAAGCATTAATATACTTCTCTATTAAGCCAGGGCTTGAAATTTCCTTTTTTTTTTTTTTTTTAAATCTCACTCTGTCACCCAGGCTGGCATGCAGTGTTGCAATCAAGGCTCACTGCAGCTTCCACTTCTTGGGCCCAAGTGCTGTTCCCTCCTCAGCCTCTAATAAATTGTAGGGATGGGGTTTCTCAGTATGTTGCCCAGGCTTGTCTTGAACTCCTGGCTTCAAGCAGTTCTTCCGCTTTGGTTTCCCAAAGTGCTGGGATTACAGGCTTGAGCCAGTGCACCTGGCCTGAATTATTTTGTTGAGACACTGATAAGAAAAGTTAAAAGAAAATTATTAACCCTTAATATTATTCTTTCTCTGTTTCTAGGGTAATTTTCTTTATGACCTGTTGGCCTAGACTTAGAGTTTTAGAGTATGTCAGGTTGATAGATGAGTGAAAAATGTGTTTATTGGTTTACATTTATAAGTGGGTAGAAATCAGCCAGTGGAGGAATTTTCTCTTAGATAAAGAAATACACGGGGCTGGGCGTAGTGGCTCATGTCTGTAATCCCAGCACTTTTGGGAGGCCTAGGTGGGCGTATCGCTTGAGGTCAGGAGTTTGAGACCAGCCTGGCCAACATAGCGAAACTCTGTCTCTACTAAAAATACAAAAATTAGCTGGGCATGGTGGTGGGTGCCTGCAATTCCAGCTACTCGGGAGGCTGAGGCAGGAGAATCGCTTGAATCTGGGAGGCAGAGGTTCCAGTGAGCCGAGATCACTCCATTGTACTCCAACCTGGGCGACAGGCTCAGAAAAGAAAACAAACAAAAAAAAAACCAAAACAACAACAAAAAAGGTGTAAACTATTCGATTTAAAAAAATCGAACCCTGTTTAAATGCTGTAATGGGACCTTTTTGTAGACTTTTGTAACCTTTCATTGTTGCCTTAATTGAACCCCATTAAGGTTGGGTTATAGAAAAGGATAAGGGAAAGCCCATGCCCCTAAAATGAAAGTGCTAATTAGGTCTCTGGTGTTCAGGGTTTTTGAAGCCTTATGCATATACTTCTTTCCAAATGTCATCTATAGGTTTGAAAAACTACTAACCTAGGAGTACCTTGCTTTCATCCTTGGACAGTCCCCTCAGCTTCATTTGTGTTGAGATTGTTGTGCATTTATTTTTTCCTCTAAGAGAATTAGGTATTCTCTAATATAGCTATTATAGTACAGATCATTGCCAGCCTCAAAAAAAAAAAAAAAAAAAAGATGGAATGAAGGTTGGGAACTGGAGGGCTACACATTCTCGAATTTAAGTTTGGGTCTCTTGAAGGGGACTCAACAGAGGCATACCGACAAGTCCCTTTGGGGTGAGTGGGTGGGTGAGTTGATACCTTGGGAAAGCCATAATCTTGGGCTGCTGCCTTTGACTTTTGATTATTTAAAGTTTGAGATACTAATAACTGGATTTATAAAATCCAGATTGTGAGAAACTTGTTTTAGACATAAGAATTGTATGCAATTGAGAAGTATTTCTTAAATATTTATTAACTGCTGTGTCCTTGCATGGGATTAAAGAGGGAAATTAAATGAAGATTTAATTTTAAATAAAAATTAAATGAAAAATTAAATTGTATACCTCCACAAATTCATCCAGAAATGTTTCTTTTTCTATTATTATTAGATTAATTCTTTAGTGAATTTGCTTTTTACAACCAAGTTTATAAACCAGATTAATGAAGAAAAGATGTTTCTGGGACAGTGAGGCATTTCAGTTCCATAATTGTAGGATGTTTGTAACAAAGATGCAGAATTTGACTGAATGCATTAAGTCCTCTTCCCCACACCATGATTTAAGACACTCAAACCTTTAACTGTAGACCATCCTTCTTAAAGCACCATCAGCATATATCTTTACACATGGCCTTAGAGTCATCCCATGTGTGCTACTGCTTCTTTTTTTTAAGCATTTAAGCTTTCTTTCGGATATAAAAACTAATCATTTTGTTCCGCTAGACCCATCACTTACAGGGAGTAAATTAAAACATTTTCTTAGGAAAATGTCGAGCATACACAAAAGTGTAAAGAATAGTTACTTTAGCTATTTTCCTGGATAGAAGAGCTGAAAGTGGAGTAGCAGCATTGGAGTTGAAAGAATACTACGGATGTTCATTTGTAAAGAACAACTTGGCTTAGCTTTTGTCCTATTCAGGTTATAAGTGACATTGGGCAATTAGGAGTGAGCTTTCTAGCCTTCAGTCAGTGATGGTCACTTTGCCCAATTAGATTGGGGATAGTATTTCTCAGTTTTAGTCAATGGCTTTGTTGCTTTGTTACACATTTGTTGGGACATGTCAAGTAACTTGACCAGCTGCAGGTCTATTGGCACATGGAGGTGTGGGAGTTGGTTGGTGGGTGGAGGTTGTCTCTGCTAACATCACTTCATTCTTTATCTGTTCATTTTCATATTGGCCAGACTTTATCTCAACTTTTCCTTTCTTGGGAAGGGGCCTTCTGGTCAGAGTGGGTATTTTGCCTGACAAAACAGAGCTGACATCAGTAGTAACGAAGAAATAGAATGACGTTCTAGCCAGGCATGGTGGCTCTCACTTGTAATCCCAGTACTTTGGGAGGCTCCAGGCAGGAGGATCAGTTGAGGTCAGGAGTTTGAGATCAGCCTGGGAAGCACGGTGAGACCCTATCTCTACAAAAGATGAAAAATTACCTAGGAATGGTGCCGCGCACCTGTAGTCCCAGTTACTCAGGAGGCTGAGGTGGGAGGATGGCTTGAACTCAGAAGTTCCAGGTTGCGGTGAGCCCTGATCACGCCGCTGCACTCCAGCCTGGGCAACAGAGCAAGACTTTGTTTCAAAGACAAACAAAACAAAATGGCTGGACGTGGTGGCTCACGCCTGTAATCTCAGCACTTTGGGAGACTGAGGTGGGCAGATCATGAGGTCAAGAGATTGAGACCATCCTGGCCAACATGGTGAAACCCTGTCTCTACTAAAAGTACAAAAATTATCTGGGCATGGTGGTGCGCGCCTGTAGTCCTAAGTTACTTGGGAGGCTGAGGCAGGAGAGTCACTTGATCCCAGGAGGTGGAGGATGCAATGAGTCAGTATTGCGCCACTGCACTCCAGCCTGGTGACAGAGCGAGACTCCGTCTCAAAAAACAAAAACAAAACAAAAGTCCCTTTCTGGAAAAGACGTTTTAGGGAAATGAGAATTTGAAGAGTCTAATGAATTTCTTGTTAGATTATTAGGTTCAATTTAAAAATTAGGTCATTGGAAAATATTTTCTATTAATATCCCTTAAAATCTGAAGACTTCTCCCTGCTTCCCTGAAATAATAACTTTATTTCTCAGATAGGAGATGCCACCAGGCAGGTCACATAATGACCTTTTAGAACTTGTTGATTTCATTTCACATGGTAATCTCTTGTAAAATGCTGTGAAATTTAACTATTATTTTGCAGGGATAAAAATGAGGTTTATCAAGGGGACTGTGTGTATATATATTTTTATTTGTCACAGATTTTTCTTTTTTTTTTTTTGAGACGAAGTCTCGCTCTGTCGCCCAGGCTGGAGTGCTGTGGCCGGATCTCAGCTCACTGCAAGCTCCGCCTCCCGGGTTCACGCCATTCTCCTGCCTCAGCCTCCCGAGTAGCTGGGACTACAGGCGCCGCCACGTTGCCCGGCTAGTTTTTTGTAGTTTTTAGTAGAGACGGGGTTTCACCGTGTTAGCCAGGATGGTCTCGATCTCCTGACCTCGTGATCTGCCCGTCTCGGCCTCCCAAAGTGCTGGGATTACAGGCTTGAGCCACCGCGCCCGGCCTCTTAAAAATTACTTTTTTTTTTTATGAGACGGGGTTTTGCACTTGTCGCCCAGTGTGGAGTGCAGTGTGGCGTGATCTCGGCTCATTGCAACCTCTGCCTCCCAGATTCAAATAATTCTCCTGCCTTAGCCTCCCTAGTAGCTGAGATTACAGGCATGTGCCACCACGCCTGGCTAATTTTGTATTTTTAGTAGAGATGAGGTTTCTCCATGTTGGTCAGGCTGGTCTTGAACTCCCGACCTCAGGTGATCCGCCCTCCTCCACCTCCCAAAGTGCTGGGATTATAGGCGTGACCCACCGCGCCCGGCTTAAAATTACTTTTCAAAAGCCAGTTCCTCTATTATGTAAAAGAGGACAGGAGGGATATTTTCTATATTTAAAAAAATAGGTGGGTAGAGTCTTCAATCTAGTTACATCATGACCGTGGGCAAAGTCATTTTACTGCAACGTATGCTTATCATCTGCTCCAAGGGGATCTGACACTGACCTAGGGCTGCTGTCCAGACTAATTAATTGATGGATTGCAAGGAGCTTAAATCCCAAAGCTGTATTTGCTCATTGCTAAGAAGAGTCTGGGGACAGATTTAGTGAGGCAAGAGTTAGTGGCAAATACACATCCCTCATTTTCCCATACAGTGAAGGGATTTCCCCTTACCCCCCAGGGACAGTCTTGTTTTGTTGCCCAGGCTGGAGTGCAGTGGTGCATTCATAGCTCATTGCAGCCTTGACCTCATGGGCTCAAGCTGTCCTCTCACCTCAGCCTCCTGAATAGCTAGGACCACAGGTACATGCCACCACACCCAGAATTATTATTATTTTTAGGGACAGGGTCTTGCTATGTTGCCCAGGCTGGTTCGAACTCCTGGCCTTAAGCCATCCTCCCACCTCAGCTTCCCAAAGTGCTGGGACTACAGGCATGAGCCACTACACCTGGCTGTGAAGGGACTGTTTTCTTTTTTTCTTGTTCTGTTGCCCAAACTGTAATGCAGTGGCGCAATCACAGCTCCCTGCAGCCTCAAACTCCTGGGCTCAAGTGATCCCACTTCAGCCCCCCATTTAGTTGAGATCACAGGCATACACCACCATGCCTGGCTAATTTTTCAAATTTTTTTTAGAGATGGTGTCTCACTATGTTAGCCAGGTTGGCCATGAAGGGATGTCTTAAAAGTGAAACTTGAAAAGGCACCCCCCCCCCCCCCCCCCCAAAAGGCAAAAACCCATCATCAAAACGAGGGTATAGCCAGCACAGTGGCTCACACCTGTAATCCCAGCACTTGCGGAGGCACAGGTGGGAGGATTGCTTGAGCACAGGAATTTGAGACCAGCCTGGGCAACACAGCAGACCCTATCTGTACAAAAACCAATTGAACAAAAAAACCCCTAGAATATGTAGACTATAATTCTTGTATTGGTTTAGATGAAGCTTTTCTGTCCCTGAATCTTTATTTATTTATTTATTTATTTTGAGATAGGGTCTCACTATGTTGCCAGGTTGGAGTGCAGCATGATGGAATCTTGGCTCACTGCAACTTCCGCCTCCTGGGCTCAAGCCATCCTTCCACCTCAGCCTCCCGAGTAGCTGGGACTACAGGTGCATACCATCATGCCCAGCTAGTTTTTTTGTTTATTTTAATAGAAACAGGGTTCACCATGTCGCCTAGGCTGGTGAGCTTGAACTCCTGAGCTCAAGCAGTCCGCCCACCTGGGCCTTCCAAAGTGCTGGGATTATAGGCACAAGCCACCACACCCGGCCTGTCCCTAAACAGATTAATGAGATTAATATTTTTTTAAAGGTAGAGCTGTTAAAAATTATTTCAGAAAATTTGCGCATGTATTCGTGTGTCTTACGTAGTGTGTGTATATAGGCAGGAGTTTAGTTTGGTGAGATTTGTGTTAAGAAGGGTTTACAGTGATTTAAGTTTCCCCTAATACAGGATGACTGTGACGTTGTGGGAGCCATGCAAATAGAAGGATATTGTACTTACTAACATAATTTAAATAATCTCAATTCATGTCTGACAGGAGGGGTCAATAGTTGAAGTCTAGTAATTTTGCAAGTATCCTACTTGTAAAGTGGGGAGAAAAGTAGGAGTAGCAGGAAAAATGTTTACCTAGATCTTTTTTTTTTTTTTGAGAAGGAGTCTCGCTCTGTCGCCCAGGCTGGAGTGCTGTGGCTGGATCTCAGCTCACTGCAAGCTCCGCCTCCCGGGTTCACGCCATTCTCCTGCCTCAGCCTCCCAAGTGGCTGGGATTACAGGGGCCCACCACCTCGCTCGGCTAGTTTTTTTGTATTTTTTAGTAGAGACGGGTTTCACCGTGTTCGCCAAGATGGTCTCGATCTCCTGACCTCGTGATCCGCCCGTCTCGGCCTCCCAAAGTGCTGGGATTACAGGCTTGAGCCACCGCGCCCGGCCTACCTAGATCTTTTAAGAAAATATTTTAGGACAAGAGCCACCATCATATTTTATTCTTTTATTTATTTATTTATTGAGGTTAATTGTATTTAGACTAAGGGAATTAACAAAGGAGGGGGGAGACTAGACCAGGTCCCAGGATTTCTTGGCTCCTTGGGGGAGGCGCAGCTGCAGCAAGCACAGAGGGAAACACAGGGGAGGGGCAGATAGCAGATTTGGTCTTGAACTTGGAGGGTGGAAAATTGATCCCCACAATGGAGGCAGCAGGAAGAAGCTATGTCTGAGGAAGGTCTGGGCTGCCCAGAGAGGCAGCCTACCCCTGGGCCCCTGGGGCTATGGACCAGCAGGAGGGGAAACAAGGATCCTCCCCTCAGGGCCGAGGAAAAGGCACTTGATTCAGTCCCTCCTCCCCTCTTTCCCCATCCATTGGAGAGATGGGAGTCCTTGCCTTGCCCTTTGAATGGCCCAGAAGCTGGTCCCGATTGAGTGTCTTTTTTTTTTTTTTTTTTTTTTGTTGGAGACGGAGTCTTGCTCTGTCGCCCAGGCTGGAGTGCAGTGGCGCCGGCTCACTGCAAGCTCCGCCTCCTGGGTTTACGCCATTCTCCTGCCTCAGCCTCCCAAGTAGCTGGGACTACAGGTGCCCGCCATTTCGCCCGGCTAGTTTTTTTTTTTGTATTTTTTAGTAGAGACGGGTTTTCACTGTGTAGACCAGGATGGTCTCGATCTCCTGACCTCGTGATCCACCCGTCTCGGCCTCCCAAAGTGCTGGGATTACAGGCTTGAGCCACTGCTCCCGGCCATTAATACCGCTTTCTAAATGTATTAAGACACTCCCCAATGGTATATGTACTATTTAAAATTGTCAAATGCTTAGGTATTTTAGTTAGGAGCAGACAGCTAGGCTAAGATTTCTTTTCCCAGCTATGTACTTTACGTGCCCTTAGGCAGAGTTTTGTGCATTCTTGAGTTAATTTTTGCCATCTCACTGGCTTGACCAAATTGTAATGTTCAGAGAACTAAAGCCTAAACTTAGTGTGTTTCAAGCACTTGATTGGAACATTTCATTAAGTACATTTTCTTATGGGGCATACATACTACAGGCTACAGATACTGAAACATTATAATATTACTCTAATCACATAACCCCAGAAACTAAGAACAAATCCCTATCAAGCCCACATAATTAAAAGGTCTTTAAGGCAGGATCCTCCCAATTTTCTGTGGCTATACCAACTCATCATTTGGTGATATTTAAACCAGATGGTAATATCTCATCCTTGCCAGGCTTTAACTTGGAAGAGATGAGAAGTAGGAGCTCTTACGATTTGTATTCTGTTATCTTTTTATTTATGGGACAGTGGGGAAAGGGGTGGATGTAAGAGAAGTTTATACAGTGAAATTTGAGTATTGCTTCCACTTTGTAATATTCCAGATCCTTAAACTTTTCCCTGTGTCAGAGAGGCTCTCGTTCAGTATGATGCATTATGGACAAATTGAGAACAGCCACCAAATTTTCCAGTGGGAGGCTGGCTTCAGGGATTTGTGGTAGAGTATGGGTTTGGGGTTTTTAAAAATTGTACTTGGTAGCAGCCTATTCTTCTGGGTTCCTCTATAACTACTATTTTTCTCTGGTAACCTTGTGGCTTTTCGCATCTTCCATTTCTAAAATATATTTTTGATTTGTAGAATATATAGTTGGTCATCAAGATTTTTTTGACAAGAACAAAGTTTAGAATTTGATTTAGGATTCTAAGATAATTTGGTGTTGAGGGGTGACATTAGCCAGCTAGGAAATGAAATCTTCAAGATAATAGAGATTTTGTGGAAAGAATACTAGAGTAGGAATCAAAATGTTGGGTTTCTGGCATGTGTTCCATTATTTCCATGTTATCCTTGAGCTCCTAACCTTAAGGAGGGTCATGACTATTTTCAGAGCTTTATTCTATTGACCTGCCTATAAAATGGGCAGACTAAAATATCAGCCCTTCTTTACATAGTGAGGCCTAAAGAGGTAAGGAATCTTGCCCAAATCCTGGCTCCTGAACTTAGGTGGTGCAGGTCCTCAGTTACTGCTTTTAAATACTGTATTGCCTCTAATATAACCATAGTAATGATATAAGTGTGATTTCATGAGATGATTAATGGGAATTATGAATCTATTATTTTTGTTTATATACTTTCTATCCTGGTAGGTTCAGCAAAACAAAACCAAAAACAAAATACTTGTTGGTTTTGCTGCTAAGGCAGATCCATTTTATAGAAAAGGAAACAAACTGAGCTTGAGAAGTGACTTGCCTAAGGTGACACAGCCTTAAAAGGACAAATTGAATGTTGCAAACCATGGCTCTTTATTCCCAAGTTCAGTGTTCTTCTAATTTAATATATAATGGCTCCCTTCATAGATTGAGATCCTAGCCTGCTTCTCTCTTTCAACTCCCCTTGCAGTCTTTTTTTGACCGTGGTCTTCTCTCTCTTCCTTCTAGCCACCCAAACTTAAATGCATTAATAATAATAGTATGCTGCATGTATACAGTTATCAAAGTACCATTTAGATTTGTGTGTTTTATCTACTTATCAGTATTTATGAGCTTAGCCCATTCATATACTGTTAGTTTGTTGGCTCATTTATATGTAAACTCCTGGCTCATCAACTCCAGTGACCACTCAGCTTCACATAGGAAGAGTATTTAGGACTCGGGCTCCCTATATAAATGTACCTCTGCCTCCCATCAAAGTCATTCTGGGGTTCATCCCAGAATTACTTAATTAGAATCTCATTTGGGCCTAAGTGTTTGAATTTTAAAAAGCTCCTCTGGAGGCTCTGCTAGGTTTGAGACCCACTGGTTTAGGTAATTTCATGACAGGTTTAGGCAGCTAATACAAGAAATTCTCAAAAAAAAGAAAATCTAAAAACCAAAATCCCTCAAAATATAGAAAACAAAATAAAAATAAAAAAAGAAAAAAGTATCTTACCTGTTGACTTCAAATTAATCAGAAACTTCTCAGTTCTACTACGGAAAACTGGGCAATTCTTTTTATCAGCTCTGTTGAATGAAGGAATGAATTGAGTCCTTGGAGTTGGTTGTGGTCTCAATTCAGTACTTACTATTGATATGTCAGTAAGTGCATTGTGTTAAAGTCCTAGGTGGCTCATGCCTGTAATCTCAGCACTTTGGGAGGCTGAGACGAGGTTAGTAGTTCGAGACTAGCCTGGCCAATATGGTGATGCTCTGTCTCTACTAAAAATATAAAAATTAGCTGGGCATGCTGGCGTGCACCTGTAATCCCAGCTACTCGGGAGGCTGAGGCAGAAGAATTGTTTGAATCTGGGAGGCGGAGGTTGCAGTGAGCCGAGATCACGCCACTGCACTCCAGCCTGGGCGACAGAGCGAGACTCCATCTCAAATAAATAAATTTCAAAAATAAATAAAGAAACTCACAATTGACTGGTGAGAAAGATTAGCAAGTATGATGTATGCAAGGAATAGAAGTTATATACCGAGTGGTTGAAGGTTGGGGGATATGGAGGTGAATGAGAGGGAGCTGTCTGGGAAGGCTTTGCTTCACTTGGATTAGAGTAGGGTTGCGGGAGGAAATAGGTGTGTAGAATGAGAATGAGGGTCATGACATCCCCCTACAAAACAACAATATTCAAGGAAGGAAGAGAATTTGGTTGGAGGTACCAGGAAATGTGTTGTTAGGAAGCTAAGGAGAAAATAGTAAGTTCATTGTTAGTATTTCAGACTTAGGTGGCTTAATGGTGATATTTCTGAAGTCTTAACTCTAGACACAGCTGTAAAACTCTGGAAAAGTAGATAATTACAGTTTTTATAGAGTATATCCCATTGATACCAGGCAGCCATTCAAATGAAAACCAGTTTTATCAGGCTGCAGCTTCCTCATATTTTAGGCTAAAGTGGGTTATCTTTCAAATCAAATTTATTTTGGACCATGGCAATACATTTGAAAGAAATAAAGCATTTGATAATACCAGCACGCTACTACAGTCACACAGCATAGTCTGAAATATATCATAGGGTAAGTTTCTTTTAAGATCTTTTGACATACTTATCTACCATCCTAAATTGAGCATGCCTATGTATTATTAGTGCATCCTTATCTCTTTAACGTGGGAGATCTAGCCTTGAAGCTTGGTCAGTATTTTAGTTCATTTGTGTTAATATAACTATATCTGAGACTGGGTAATTTATAAGTAATAGAAATTTATTTCTTGCAGTACTAGAGACTGGGAACTCTAAGATCAAGGCACTGTCAGGTTTGATGTCTTATGCTGGCCAGGTCTCCACTTTAAAGATGGTGCCTTGAATGGTATGTGGAAGGGCAAAAGGGGCCTAGGGTGTAGGTTCCTGCAACTCTTTTATTTATTTTTATTTTTATATTTATTTATATTATTATTTTTTCTTTGAGACAGAGTCTTACTCTGCCACCCAGGCTGGAGTTGAGTGGCTTGATCTGGGCACACTGCAATGTCTGCCTCCCAGTTTCAGGCAGTTCTCCTGCCTCAGCCTCCTGAGTAGCTGGAATTACAGGTGTGTGCCACCATGCCCGGCTAAGTTTTGTATTTTTAGTAGAGACAGGGTTTTGCCATGTTGACCACTCTGGTCTCGAACTCCTGACCTCAAGTGATCTGCCCACCTCGGCCTCCCAAAGTGCTGGGATTACAGGCTTGAGCCACAGTGCCTGGCCTAATTTTTGTGTTAAATATGTTTTGTAGAGACGAGATTTTGCCACATTGCCCAGGCTGGTCTCAAATATCCAGGCTCAAGCAATCCACTTGATTGGCCTCCCAAAGTGCTAGGGTTACAAGTGTGAGCCACTGCACTTGGCCTACCATTCATTCATTCTTTCATTCATTCATTCGACAGAGTTTCACTCTCGTTGCCCAGGCTGGAGTGCAATGGCGTGTTATCTTGGCTTACCGCAACCTCCGCCTCCCGGGTTCAAGAGATTCTCCTGCCTCAGCCTCCTGAGTAGCTGGGATTGCAGTTGCGTGCCACCATGCCCAGCTAATTTTTTGTATTTTTAGTAGAAACAGGGTTTCTCTATGTTGGTCAGGCTGGTCTTCAACCCTCCACCTCAGGTGACCCGCCCGCTTCAGCCTCCCAAAGTGCTGGGATTAGAGGCATGAGCCACCGCACCCAACCTTATTATTAGTCTTTAGAGATGAGGTCTTGCTGTGTTGCCCAGGCTGGAATGTAGTGGCGCTATTGTAGCTTACTGCAGTAGATGGGACTACAGGCATGTGCCAGTATGTCTGGATAATGTTTTAACATTTTGTAGAGATGGTTTCTCACTCTGTTGCTCAGGCTTGCTTCTCACTCTCTCTTGTCTGTCTTCAGCCTCCCAGGTAGCTGGAACTACAGGTGCATGCTGCCATGCCTCGCTAATTAAAAATAAAATTATTTTTGTAGGGTCCTGCCATGGTGCTCAGGCTGGTCTTGAATTTGTCTTCAATTACTTTCCTTTCCCTTCTCCTTTCTCCTCCCCTCCCTCTCTCCTTCCCTTCCCCTTCCCCTAACCTTCTTATTACCCTCCCCTTTCCCCTCCCCTCCCTCTCACCTTCCCATCCCCTTCCGTTAACTTTTCCATTACCCCCTCCCTTGCCTTCCTTTCCTCCTCCCCTACCTTTCCCCTCCCTTCCCCTCCCCCCCCTTTCCCCTTTCCCTCTCCCCTCCTTTTCCTCCCCTTCCCTTTTTTCCTTCCCCTCCCCTCCCCTTCCCTTCCCGTCACCTTCCCCATTTCCCTTCCCTTTCTCTTTTTCTCTTCCCTATCCTTTCCCTTTCCCCTTTCCTTTCCCTTTCTGTTTCCTTTCCCCTTTCCCTTTCCCTTTGCCTTTCCCTTTCCTATGGAGTCTCGCTCTGTCACCCAGGCTAGAGTGCAGTGGCACCATCTCAGCTCACTTGTCTCTGCTTACTTTGCAACCTCTGCCTCCTGGGCTCCAGTGATTATCGTGTCTCAGCCTCCTCAGTAGCTAGGATTACAGGTGCCCACCACTGTGTCCTGCTAATTTTTGTATTTTCAGTAGAGATGGGGTTTCGCCATGTTGGTCAGGCTGGTCTCGAACTCCTGACCTCAAATGATCCACCTGCCTTGGCCTCCCAAAGTGCTGGGCTTACAGACATGATGAGCCACTGTGCCCGGCCCTTCTTTCTTTTTTTAATACAATTGCAAATGTGTCATCTTTAGATGGGATATTGACACAACAAAGATTTTGCCGTCTTGCAGTATTTTTTGAGGCTCAGACTGATTTTTAGTCTCACTTCTATTCGTTTCCTGACCCTGCTGTTGAATCTCCAGGAGTGACCAGTTTATAAAGGACTAAAGGTGTGTCTGTTTACAGATTTAATGAGGCTTTAAAGTTAGGGTGTGGGATATTTAAGCTTCCCCTGCCCTTAGTGCCCAGGTAGGTTTGGGTGTTGCTTAGGCAAGGTTGGGGGCAGAGTCCAATCTCTTTCCTAAATCCCTTCCCCCTGACAGACAAATCATTTTTGGAATCTTTTTAAGTATATAATCTTTTCTTAACCTTGGCAGTCTCAGTTTTCTGCCAGAAATTTTTTCTTCCCTGGATTCTAGGTATGGAAAAAACACAATGAAAACTAGTTACTAAAGAACCTCCTTGAAAAAACTGTGAAATTATGTATACTTGAGTACAGCACGGCTTGGTATAGGCATGCTGAAGTATTATGTGCACCAGTTATAATTGATGTAGGGGGAGGGATCTGAAATTTCTTCTGATCCCATTCAGTGATTGAAGTATCATATCATAAAATGTCTGTGAATGACATGAAAGAAATAATGTTTTCCTATTTAGAGGACCTACAAATACAGATTATTATTATTGCCAAGTTTTATTAAAAGTGGTGAAAGAGGAATTTAATGTGACTGATGCTTAAAAAGTAAATAGCACGGTATATCCCTTTATTACTACTATATTTTTATTTACTAATATTCCATAGAAACAGTGTTTTGCATTCCCAAGTATTTAATATTCAGAAGCTAAAATAATCTTTGAAACAAGTTCTTTAAAGCTGATAGCTTTCACCATGACCTATCTGTAAAAGTTATAATTTTAATACAAGTTCTCATTCCTTGGTACTTATTTTTAATAATGACTATTAAAAAAGTCTACATGATTGCGCTGGTATTTTCAGGGTCTTTTTAGTGATAGGACTTTAGGGAAGACTGGGTTGACCCAGGTATAACTTTTCTAAAAATGTTGACATTGTAAAAATAGGTGGTCAATAAATCACTATTAGTGAATGGAGAATACACTTGAAGGGGCTGTGTTTTATTTATTTTTATTTATTTATTTATTTTTGAGACGGAGTCTCGCTCTGTCGCCCAAACTGGAGTGCAGTGGCCGGATCTCAGCTCACTGCAAGCTCCGCCTTTCGGGTTCACGCCATTCTCCTGCCTCAGCCTCCCGAGTAGCTGGGACTGTAGGCTCCTGCCACTTCGCCCGGCTAGTTTTTTTTTTTTTTTTTAGTAGAGACAGGGTTTCACCGTGTTAGCCAGGGTGGTCTCCTGACCTTGTGATCCGCCTGTCCCAGCCTCCCAAAGTGCTGGGATTACAGACTTGAGCCACTGCGCCCGGCCTGGGGCTGTGTTTTAAATCTGAATGGAAAGAGTTCTTTGGAAGGACAGATTGTATGCAGTGATCTGCAGGGCGTCCAGTAGGACAGTTATTTCCAGGGTGTGGGCCGAGAACCCTTGGAGGGTTCCCAAGACCCTTTCAGTGGATCCAAGAAAACTTCCCCCTTTGAACTAAATATCTGTGAGAGGCCAGATTTATTTCACATACTTTTTTTTTTTTTGAGACAGAGTCTCACACTGTTGCCCGGTCTGGAGTGCAGTGGTATGATCTTGGCTCACTGCAACCTCCACCTCCTGGGTTCAAGTGATTCTGCCTCAGCCTCCCAAGTAGCTGGGATTACAAGCATCCACCACCACGCCCAGCTAATTTTTTGTATTTTTTTTTTTTTTTTTTTTAAGTAGAGACAGGGTTTCACTATGTTGGCCAGGATGGTCTCGAACTGACCTTGTGATCCACCCACCTTGGCCTCCCAGAGTGCTGGGATTACAGGTGTCAGCCACTCACCCAGCCTACTTCACATACTTTTAACCAAAACAATATACCACACCTGACTGGAGAAGAAATTGAAACCCAGTTTGTTTATATTAAGCCAGACATTGAAGAGATTTGCAAAATAATACAGTGCATTACAGATTAAAGAGATTAATTCATTTTAAAAATGTTTCACTTTTAATTTTTAATGTGATAAAAATCTCTAGATACAATTCGTGTAAATTAACATTCTTTGAGGCCCTCAATTTTTAAGATTTTGAAGGACTCCTAAGGCCAAAACGTTGAGTTATTGCAGTATTAAAAAGGGAAACTTGGTCAGATGGTGGCTCACACCTGTAATCTCAGCACTTTGGGAGGCCAAGGTTGGAGTATCCCTTGAGCCTAAAAGTTTGAGACCAACTTAGTCATCATAGCAAGACTCTGACTCTACAAAAAATTTCTTTAAAAAATTAGCCTGAGGTCTGGGTGCGGTGGCTCAAGCCTGTAATCCCAGCACTTTGGGAGGCCGAGGCGGGCGCATCACAAGGTCAGGAGATCGAGACCATCCTGACCAACATGGTGAAACCCCATCACTACTAAAAATACAAAAATTATCCGGGTGTGGTGGTGGGCGCCTGTCATCCCAGCTACTCGGGAGGCTGAGCCAGGAGAATGGCTTGAACCCAGGAGGCGAGGTTACAGTAAGCCAAGATTATGCCACTGCACTCCAGCCTGGTGACAGAGGAAGACCCTGTCTCAAAAAAAAAAAAAAAAAGCCTGATGTGGTAGCATGCATGTATACTCAGGAGGCTGAGGTGGGAGAATTGCATGAGCCCAGGAGTTTGAGGCTGCAGTGAGCTATGATTGTGCCACTGCATTCCAGCCTAGGGACAGAGCAAAATTCTGTCTCAAAAAGAAAAAAAAGAAAGAAAAGAGGGAAAGTTGATTCTGCAAAGACATGACTCAGTAGGAATAAAGCTAAGATCTTAGCTTTTTGTATATTTAGTAGAGATGGGGATTATCCATGTTGGTCAGGCTGGTCTTGAACTCCTGACCTCACGTGATCCACCCACCTCGGCCTCCCAAAGTGCTGGGATTACAGGCGTGAGCCACCGCGCCTGGCCAATATATGTACTTTCTAAAACTTCAGTAATAAGCCTTACATTTGTATTTAAATTATTTTAAATCGATTCTGTTGCTTAGCTTTTGCCCCAGTAAGAGAATATGCAGTCAAGAAGTTTTGTATAGTGGGCACACAAGAAATGGCATGGTATTAGGTTGGTGCAAAAGTAATCGTGGTTTTTGCTATTTTTGCATTTTTGCTTTAATGGCAGAACTGCGATTACTTTTGCACCAACGTTATAAATGTGAAATACTGCTATCGTGGAACCATACCTAGGTTTGCTGGCTACAGTGTTAACTTTTATGGTATACAATTTCAGTTCCATTGCCATCCCAGCAACTCTACTCTCAGTGTGTTGTCTCCTTTACCCTTGAACTGTATATCTGTTTTTTTTTTTTTTTTTGAGGCGGAGTCTTGCTCTGTCGCCCGAACTGGAGTGCAGTGGCCGGATCTCAGCTCACTGCAAGCTCCGCCTCCCGGGTTTACGCCATTCTCCTGCCTCAGCCTCCCCAGTAGCTGAGACTACAGGCACCCGCCACCTCGCCCAGCTAGTTTTTGTATTTTTAGTAGAGACGGGGTTTCACCGTTTTAGTCAGGATGGTCTCGATCTCCTGACCTCGTGATCCACCCGTCTCGGCCTCCCAAAGTGCTGGGATTACAGGCTTGAGCCACCGTGCCCGGCCTGAACTGTATATCTAAAAAAAACTTAAAAGCTCTTTAAGCATGGAAATATTAACAGTATGTGCTCTTATTTTAAAAAGCAAGGTTGGATCAGGTGTGTTGGCTCACACCTGTAATCTCAGCACTTTGGGAGGCCAAAGTGGAAGGATCGCTTGAGGCCAGGAGTTTGAGACCAACCTGTGCAACATAGTGAGACCCCCAACCCCCTGTCTCTTAAAAAAAAAAAAAAAATAGCTGGCCATGGTGGTGTGCACCTGTAGTCCCAGGTGCTCTGGAGGTTGAGGTGGGAGGATCACTTGAGCCCAGGAGATCGAGGCTGCAATGAGCCAAGCTGATGCCATTGCACTCCAGCCTGGATGACTTTGTCTCTTAAAAAACAGAAATAAAAACAAACAAAAAACAAGCCTGCATTAGGCCTCTTGGAAATGAAAGCTTTGCAACATGAATATTTTCCTAAGAAAAACCAGCCCAATTTTTTTTTTTTTTTTTTATTGTTTTTTTTTTTGTTGGGACGGAGTCTTACTCTCTCGCCCGGGCTGGAGTGCAGTGGCCGGATCTCAGCTCACTGCAAGCTCCACCTCCCGGGTTTACGCCATTCTCCTGCCTCAGCCTCCCGAGTAGCTGGGACTACAGGCGCCCGCCACCTCGCCCGGCTAGTTTTTTGTATTTTTTTTTAGTAGAGACGGGGTTTCACCATGTTAGCCAGGATGGTCTCGATCTCCTGACCTCGTGATCCGCCCGCCTCGGCCTCCCAAAGTGCTGGGATTACAGGCTTGAGCCACCGCGCCCGGCCCAATTTTTTTTTTTTTTTTTTTGGTATTTTTAGTAGAGACAGAGTTTCTCCATGTTGGTCAGGCTGGTTTCAAACTCCCGACCTCAGATCATCCGCCCTCCTTGGCCTCCCAAAGGGCTGGGATTACAGGTGTGAGCCACTGCGCCCAGCCCCCACCCCCCTTTTTTTTTGATTAGGAGTCTGCCTCTGTTGCCCAGGCTGGAATAGTGGTGCAATCTCGGCTGACTGCAACACCCGCCTCCTAGGTTCAAACAATTCTTGTACTCTGCCTCCTGAGTAGCTGAGACTACAGGTGTGCACCACCACACCCAGATAATTTTTGTATTTTTAATAGAGACTGGGTTTTGCCATGTTGGCCAGGCTGGTGGCAAACTCCTGACCTCGTGATCCGCCTGCCTTGGCTTCCCAAAGTGCTGAGATTACAGACGTGAGCCTCCACACCTTCCCAAAACTAATATTTTTTTGACCATTTACTTAAGTAAATGTTGTCTAAGGGTTCTACTGTATTATTTTACTTAACCCTCACAATTATCTCTTTATTCACATATGTAAGGTACAAGAAACTTAACCTAGTACAAAGCCAAACAGTGGTACCAGGATTTGAACCCAGGCAGTGTGTGTGACTTGAAAAATCTATCCTCTTTGACATCTATTTTGATGTACAAGGTAAAGACAAATGGCATCACTGTGTTCTATAAAAATGACCATTGGGCCGGGCGCGGTGGCTCAGGCCTGTAATCCCAGCACTTTGGAAGGCCGAGACGGGCGGATCACGAGGTCAGGAGATCGAGACCATCCTGGCTAACACGGTGAAACCCCATCTCTACTAAGAAATACAAAAAAACTAGCCGGGCTAGGTGGCAGGCGCCTTTAGTCCCAGCTACTCAGGAGGCGGAGGCAGGAGAATGGCGTCAACTGGGGAGGCGGAGCTTGCAGCGAGCTGAGTTCCCGCCACTGCACTCCAGCCTGGGCGACAGAGCGAGACTCCATCTCAAAAAAAAAAAAAGACCATTGGAGAAATAACAATGGGGAAAACGGAGGAGGCCTTTAACCTGTGTTAAAGTAGCTAGGAATAAAATATGCTAGTTGACAATTACATGCCAACTAGGGTTAGGCTGGAAGGATAGGGTCCTTAAAGGTAAGGTTTTAGAGGTCAGATGCTCCTTGAAAGTTGAGTTGCAGCACTTTTTGTAGAGGAAGATTAATATTTCAGTGGTCAGAACTTAACATAATTATAATTGTTACTTTTACTTTACAATTTGATGAAAAAACCTTTATATTTGTAAAATCAGTTCTCACCATAGTCCTAAAAGGTAGTCTGTACTTTTTTTTTTTGAGACAGGCTCTCACTTTGTCATCTAGGCTGGAGTGCAGTCTCTGCCTCCCAGGTTCAAGCAATTATCTTGCCTCAGCCTCCTGAGTAGCTAGGATCACAGGTGTGTACCACAATGCCTGGCCAATTTTTGTATTTTTTGTAGAGACTTGGTTTTGCCACGTTGGCCTGGCTGGTCTTGAACTCCTGGCCTCAAGGTCTGTCTGGGCCTCCCAAAGTGCTGGGATTACAGGCATGAGCCACTGCTCCTGGCCCTGTTTGGAAGATCTTGAATGCAATTCTTTGTATTACAAAGCTTTTCTGATAGATACCTATCAGTGAGTGGCAATTAGACTCCATCAGGGGCTCGTAAATAGTTAACTCTGCTTGTCTTTTATAGGAGGAGTTTATAATAGTTGTGATATACCTGGTTCTACCTTTTGCATTTGTGCAGGTGTTTTAAGGGCATATTACTGACCTAAAACCATTCACTTGATGAGAAAGTGGTCTTTTAAATTATGTTTCATATATCGGTTATTCTGATCTTTATATTAAAGTTAAATTTTGTCATCCTCACCTGAAAGGTTTGCTAACTTGCGAGTGCATTTATTCTCTGATGACTGGGTTTCATAGAACATATACAATTAAAACAATGCTTTGGTCCTTAGTTGATGTTATTCTTGGTAAACTAATAAGAATGTGCTTTTGTGACACTGATTTCTAATTGGTTTTGTCTGCAGGGAGTTAGAGCCAACTTTTGTAGCCTCTGTAGAGCATATACTTTTTCATTTTGCTAATTATCAGATCTCAAAATGACAGCCTTTCTATACTTAGAAAGATAAAACAGTATTCTAATGTATTAAATATGTGGGTGTTAATAGCAGATCCTCTACAGAGTGAATTTTCCTGGCATTTTTTGGAAAAATCTTAAGCATCTTTTGAAAGTTGTTTTCACAGTGGTTGACTTTATTTTTTAAACATTTCTCTCAGTTAAATCTGCTTTTAGTTGTTAAGTTAGTGCTGGCACTGAGGATGATGTTTACCTGATGTTTCTCAGGCCTCTGAGGATTTTGAAGCTTCAACTTTCTACTTAATTGCCTTCCTAAGGAAATACATTTTTGAGTCTTAAGGAAACTAATTGAACTTTTCTTTCTTTCTTTTTTTTTTTGAGACGTAGTCTCGCTCTGTCGCCCAGGCTGGAGTGTAGTGGTGCGATCTTGGCTCACTGCAAGCTCCGCCTCCCGGGTTCACGTCATTCTCCTACCTCAGTCTCCCGAGTAGCTGGGACTACAGGCGCCGGCCAGCACGCCCGGCTAATTTTTTGTATTTTTTTGGTAGAGACGGGGTTTCACTGTGTTAGCCAGGATGGTCTTGATCTCCTGACCTCGTGATCCACCTGCCTCGGCCTCTCGAAGTGCCAGAATTACAGGCGTGAGCCACTGCACCCAGCCTGAACTTTTAAATAATAAGGTTCTTGTACTTTATCTTGTAAGGGTTAAGATAAAACCATTTTCAAGTTACTTTTGTTTGTTTTTTTGAGACAATCTTGCTCTGTCGCCCAGGCTGGAGTGCAGTAGCATGATCATGGCTCACTACAGGATTGACCTCCTCGGTTCAAGTAGTCCTCCCACCTCAGCCTCCTGATTAGCTTGGGACTACAGCTGCATGCCACCATGCCTGGCTAACTTAATTTTTTTTTTGTAGAGACAGAACCTCACTATGTTTCCGAGGCTGGTCTTTATTTCTTTCAGAGTCTTGCTTTGTCACCCAGGCCGGAGTGCAATGGTGTAATCTCCACTCTCTGCCACCTGTACCTCCTGGGTTTAAGTGATTCTCCTGTCTTAGCCTCCTGAGTAGCTGGTTATAAAGAATGAGAGAGTTATTTTATCAGGTACGTGCCACTACATCCGGCTAATTTTTGTATTTTTATTAGAGAGGGGTTTTGCCATGTTGGCCAGGTTGAATTCGAACTCCTGACCTCAGGTGATCCGCCCGCCTTGGCCTCCAAAAGTGCTGCGATTACAGGCATGAGCCATCGTGCCCAGCCCCCAGGCTGGTCTTGAGCTCCCAGGTTCAAGCAGTCTTCCCCCTTTTGGCCTCCCAAAGTGTGAACCCCACCACACCTGGCTTACTTTCAAGTTTTGAAAGTATAGGAAATTAAAATAATCTCAGCAAGGAATTTATATGGAACTGCATGTAATCTACAAATTCATATTACATCTAGTTAGTATGTAAAGGCTGTTTTATGTTAGCAAAAGTGATTTATGATCCATTTTATTGGTAGGGAGTATAAGTTTTACTTTTTGGCCAGCTTACATTATATTCCTTTTAGAAACTTAAGCATCAAGTTAAACATTATCACAATGTTTCTAAGTGGGGATTTGGATTATTTGGCTACGTAATTTGAGGATTCTTTTTCTTTTTCCTTTTTTTTTTTTTTGAGACGGAATCTCGCTGTGTCGCCCAGGCTGGAGTGCAGTGGCCGGATCTTGGCTCACTGCAATCTCCGCCTCCCGGGTTCACACCATTCTCCTGCCTCAGCCTCCCGAGTAGCTGGAACTACAGGCACCCGCCACCACGCCCGGCTAATTTTTTGTATTTTTAGTGGAGACGGGGTTTTACCATGTTAGCCAGGATGGTCTTGATCTGCTGACTTCGTGATCCATCCACCGCAGCCTCCCAAAGTGCTGGGATTACAGGTGTGAGCCACCACGCCCAGCCCCGAGGATTATTTTTCAAAATTTTCGCCTTAGAAGCTTTATTATGATCTCTTGTATTTACTTTTCATAATGACTTCCCCTACCCCCCATTTAAAAGTTATGGTTGGCTTCTGCCGTGCCTCACACCTGTAATCCTGGCACTTTGGGAGGCCTAGATGCGAGGATTGCTTAAGCCCAGGAGTTCCAGACCAGCCTGGGCAAATAGTGAGACCTCATCTCTACTTGAAAAGAAAAAAAGATTCATGTCCCAAAGAGACCAGACTTTGCCAAAGGTATCAGTTCCATATGATAGTGAACATTACAAATAAATTTGATTTTTTTATTGGAGTCTAGTTTTGCAACTGACAGTGAATGTCCCAAAACTGAATGACATTTATCTCTTCTGTCATTCTTTATAACCAGAAGAGACAACAGAGTTTGTAGTGATCTATTTTTAATGCAAAAATGATCTTCTCAAACTATTTCTTTAAACATACCCACTTATGAGCATCCTTATTGACAGATATGTACTAGTTTCCATTTGATGAATCATTTTCAGGATTCATTTTAGCTTTAGGCTAAAATAAACATACTGTGTATATATTCATACATAGGAAGAAGCTTATTTTAATTTGTAAAACTTTAATATATAGGCTTTTGAGAACATCAGATTAATATCTTTATCATTGTGTTTTGGGATTAGAAGGTATATTATCTGATCAATCAGCAAATAACATATATCACCTGTAAGTCTTAGTTGTTAAAATTTTCAGGCCATTTTGAAACTGTTAAGACCAAATATTTGAACATTTACTTCTATATTCTGACACATTATTTTTGATATGCTTTTGATCTCACCTTAACCCAGATCAATTCATTTCTGAAAACCAACAGCTTTTATAACACACTAGAAGCAAAGCTCTGAGCAATATAAAGACTTCCTGTTAGCCTACCATAGAATATGAAGAAGCAGTGTGATTTCCTTTTGCTAGGATGTGTTCTGTACAAATTAAACACATTACTTTAGCTTTTAGTTATTGAGTTGAACAAAAACAAATCAGACTTTAATCTTTTTCACTTGGGATGGAGGTATTTTTTAACTTTAAAAACGTATAGTGTGTTTTTAACTGACGTTTTAAACATTAACCATAAAAAGACAGTACGACCATGTTGAACACTTGAAGACCTTACCCATCGCTTTTTAGCTTAACATTTTATCATGCATCGCTGGTGGGCACTTTTACTGAAGTCTTTGCTATCACTAAAACGAAACAATTTCATTTATGTGTTTATTTTAGAGCTAGGGTTGTGCTCTGTTGCCCAAGCAGGAGTGCAGTGGCACAGTCATAGCTCACTGTAAACTTGAACCACTGGGCTTAAGTCATCCTCCTGCCTTAGCCTTTTGAGTAGGTAGGACTACAGATTTGCACCACTATGCCTAATTTTTACATTTTTTGGTAGAGACGGGTAGAGACTGGTCTCAAACTGTTAGATTCAAGTGATCCTCCTGCTGCCGCCGCCCTAAGTGCTGAGATTACAGGCATGAGCCACTGTGCCTGGCCGTTATTTTTATTCTAAACTAAAAGCAATCTATAGTGATAAGTTCCAACAGTACACATTTGAAATGTTAAAAAGCCTCTTTTCTCCTTATTATTGTGATATTGTTTAAAATCTGCATATGTAAAGTTCAATACAATGTTATTAGCTTGGTGCAAATGTAATTGTGGTTTTTGCCATATGTGTATGTAGGTAATGGCAAAATTACAGCTTTTGCCACATACATGTATGTATTTTTTTTTTTTTTAGTAGTGGCAAAAGCTGCGATTACGTTAGCACCAACCTAATACATGTTTTTGTTCTAGTTTTTTGCTCATTGAAGCTTGGGTATCTTTCCATATTTAGAACATCTAGATTTTTTTTTATTATAGCTCAGTGGTATTTTGTTGTTGGTTATAGATATACCAACATTTATTTAGGTTATTCTCTACTGATAGATGCTTAAATTTTAATGTGAAGGAATTTTGCAGTGAATTTTCTTTTGCCTATATCCAGGTGTTGGGAGTGGTAATAGATATTTATAAATTCCTATCAGAAAATTACTGGGTCACGGCCAGGCGTGGTGGCTCATGTCTGTAATCCCAGCACTTTTGGGAGGCTTAGGCAGGTGGATCATTTGAGGTCAGGAGTTTGAGACCAGCCTGGCCAACATAGTGAAACCCTGTCTCTACTAACAGTACAAAAGTTAGCTGGGCATGGTGGTACACGCCTGTAATCCCAGCTACGTGGGAGACTGAGGCAGGAGAATTGCTTGAACCTGGGATGTTCAATTCTTGCTTGCAGTGAGTGAAGACCGTGCCATTGCACTCCAGCCTGGGTGACAGAGTGAGATTCCATCTCAAAAAAAAATAATAAAATAAAAATAAAATTGCTGGGTCACAAGGCATGCGCTGTTAATCTGATAGGTAAAAACAATGAGAGTTTGTATATTTCTTGAATTTTGATTGAAGTCGGGTGCCAGTCTTATGATTGACATTTTTCCCTTTTGGCTGTTGATACAATTTGTACATTTTTCTATTAGTTACTATTTTTTTCTTATTGATTGGTATGAACTCTTTATAAATCCAGCACTTTTAAATGCTATGTAATATTCAATGTTATTATAATACCATAATAATCATACATTCCTAATGTAATGCTGCAGTTAATTTCATTCATGTATTTTTTTTCTTTATTATTTTATTTATTTATTTATTTTTGAGATGGAGTCTCACTCTGTCACCTAGGCTGGAGTGCAAAGGCGTGATCTTGGCTCATTGTGACCTCCACCTCCTGGATTCAAGCGATTCTCCTGCCTCACACTCCTAAGTAGCTGGGACTACAGGCATACGTCATCACACCCGGCTAATTTTTTTTGTATTTTTTGTAGAGACAGGGTTTTGCCATGTTGGCCAAGCTGGTCTCCTGACCTCAGGTGATCTGCTTGCCTTGGCCTCCCAAAGTGCTAGGATTACTGGCGTGAGCCACCGTGCTTGACCATTCATGTATTTTGTTGATTCTGGTTGAATTTTTTTTTTTTTTTTTTGAGACGGGGTCTCGCTCTGTCGCCCAGGCTGGAGTGCACTGGCTGGATCTCAGCTCACTGCAAGCTCCGCCTCCCGAGTTTACGCCATTCTCCTGCCTCAGCCTCCCGAGTAGCTGGGACTACAGGCGCCCACCACCTCGGCCAGCTAGTTTTTTTGTATTTTTTAGTAGAGACGGGATTTCACCGTGTTAGCCAGGATGGTCTCGATCTCTTGACCTCGTGATCCGCCCGTCTCGGCCTCCCAAAGTGCTGGGATTACAGGCTTGAGCCACTGCGCCCGGCTGAATTGTTTTCTTAGGATAAACTTGGTATAAAATTGAGTTTAAAGGCTGTGAATTTCCTCGTTAATATATTCACACAATCTGAAATAATACATTTAATATTTAATAAATATTTAATGCATTTCAGATTATATTTAAAACAAACAAGGATTTAAATTACCTATAACCCTACCAATAAGGACAACCACCATTGTGAGCCTTTTTGCTCTAGATAGCTTTCCAGTGTTTTATTTTTCTATTGTAAAGCCTGTTCTCCCCCACCCCTTAACATATAGAGGGAAAATCTTTCCACATTAGTAAATAAAGATCTAGGCTGGGCACAGTGGCTCATATCTGTACTCCCAGCACTTTGGGAGGCCGAGGTGGGCAGATCATCTGAGGTCGGGAGTTTGAGACCAGCCTAACCAACATGGTGAAACCCTGTCTCTACTAAAAATACAAAATTAGCTGGGCATAGTAGTGGCACATGCCTGTAATGCCAGCTAGTCGGGAGGCTGAGGCAGGAGAATTGCTTGAACCCGGGAAGCGGAGGCTGCAGTGAGCCGAGGTCACATCATTGTACTCCAACCTGGGCAACAGAGTGAAACTCTGTCTCCAAAATAAATACATACATACATACATACAAAAACAATCTATACTACAGGGTACATTTTTCCTTTTTTACTTTTTTCATTGTATTAAAATATTTAAATGTACATAACATTAAAGTTTTGCCTTTGTAACCATTTTTAAGGATACAGTTCACTGGCGTTGGGTACATTTACATTGCTGTACAACCGTCACCATTGTCTGCCTCCAGACCTTTTCATTATCCCAGACTGAAACCTATTAACACATTTTTATACCTTTAGCTATTCTCTTATTGTGGACATTCATTTCCAATTTTCTCCCTTTGTAGGTAACAATTGACATATATATATATATATATATATATATATATATATATATATATGTATGTATAAAAAAATACAAATATATATATGTATTTTTACTTGTCTGATTACTTCCTCATGATGGCAGTTCTTCCATGATAGGACAATTCTCTAGAGAACAGTTTATATGAGTATACATATTAAGGACAATAATTTTTTTTTTTGAGACGAAGTCTTGCTCTGTTGCCTAGGTTGGAGTGCAGTGGCGTGATCTCGGCTCACTGCAACCTCTGCCTCTCATGTTCATGCGATTCTCCTGTCTCAGCCTCCTGAGTAGCTGGGACTACAGGCGCCTGCCACCCCACCTGGCTAATTTATGTATTTTTAGTAGAGACAGGGTTTCACCATGTTGGTCAGGCTGGTCTTGAACTCCTGATCTTAGGAGATCCACCCGCCTCAGCCTCCCAAAGTGCTAGGATTACAGGTTGAGCCACTGTGCCCGGCCAAGGATGACTTTTAAATTTGGATTTGGATGTCAGTTTTTCTCCCCCTGACACCACTGTAGAATTTACCCTTAGTTTAGTAAGAAAAGTTAATGTGGGCCAGGCTCCGGTGGCTCACACCTGTAATCTCAGCACTTTGGGAGGCCAAGGTGGGAGGATCATTGGAGCCGTAGAGTTCGAGACTGATCTGGGCAATACATGTACCTAGACCTTGTCTCGTAACAGAAACCTTAAAAAACTAGCTGAATGTGGTGGTGTGTACCTGTGGTCCCAGATACTTGGGAGGCGGAAGCTGAGGTGGAAGATCGCTTGAGCTCAGGAGGCAGAGGTTTCCATGAGCTGTGATCATGCCACTGCACTTAGGCCTGGGCAACAGAGTGAGACCCTATCTCAAAAAAAAAAAAAAATTATAAAAGTTAATGTGATTGGAAGGTTAAATGTGTTTTTTAAAGTTATAGATATATAGCTGTTATATAAAAAATGAGATACTTCTATGGTAATACAGAAGTCAAAGTGTCTTTTGCCTAAATGAGTGTTTTTTTTTTTTAACAGGCTCAGTGACATTGTTCAGTGGGAAGATTTGTGGGGAGAGGTGTATATATATGTGATATTTACTTGGGAAAGGGTGTTCATACATATTTTGCTGTTCTCCTGGACAAAAGGTTGAGAAACCACTACTTTGTGTTCTATTTTGTTTGATTGGTTAGAATCAGATTTACCTAACCTGGGTTTTAATTGTAAAACAAAATTTTAAATGTCAAATACTTACAAGTTATTCTAATAAGAGCCTTTGCTTTCTCCTAGGATTGGCAGCCACCATTTGCATGTGATGTTGATAAACTTCATTTTACGCCACGTATACAGAGACTGAATGAATTGGAGGTAATGTCTTCACTAGTGTTCTGTTTGCCTGTATTCCAAGGGGACCCTCTTTGAAATTATTAGGATATGTTAAAATTGTTGCAGAATCACCATTGTAAATCTGTTCTTAGATTTGTATTTGAGCAAATAAGAACATTTCTTTCTGTAGAGAACAGGTCTTTAAAATATCAAATTGGCTAGGCATGGTGACTCACACTTGTAATCTCAGCACTTAGGGAGGCTGGGGCAGGAGGGTTGGCCTGGGCACAACATAGTGAGACCTTCTCGACCCTCTCTCTCTAGTAAAACATAATTTAAAAAATTAGCCAGGTGTGATGGTGATGGTGTGTGCCTGTAGTTCCATCTACTCAGGAGGGTGAGGTGGGTGGATTGCTTCAGCCTGGGAGGTCAAGACTATAGTGAGCCATGGTTGTGCCACTGCACTCTGCACTCCAGCCTGGGCAACAGAGCAAGACCCTGTATCATATATATATTTACATATGTGAAGATACACACACACACAAAATTGTATTCTTTTTGTAGGGATGGAGTCTCCCTGTGTTGCCCAGGCTGGTCTCAAACTCCTGGGCTCAAGTGATCCTTCTGCCCCTGCCTCCCAAAGCTGGGCATATAAAAGCTTCTTTACTTGTCATATAATTTTAAACAATGATATGGAATTGTGCTTACAGTACTATTTCAGTTCCTTTCAGAGTGCCTACTTACATCACAGGAAGGTTTACTGAGTGTTTAATTCCTTGTCTGTCACGTGGTAGGGGCTGAATTAAATTTTTTTTAAAGTCACTTAAAATTTTTACTTTCTTTATTACGGAGTCCTGCTCTGTCGCCCAGGCTGGAGTGCAACAGCATGATCCTGGTTCACTGCAACCTCTGCCTCCTGGGTTCAAGTGATTCACCTGCCTCAGTCTCCCAAGTAGCTGAGATTACAAGTGTGTGCCACCAAGCCCAGCTAATTTTGGTATTTTTAGTAGAGATGGGGTTTCACCATTTTGGCCAGGCTGGTCTTGAAATCCTGACCTCAGGTGATCCACCTGCCTTGGCCTCCCAAAGTGTTGGGATTACAGGCATGAGCCACCATGCCTGGCCTGAATTAAATTTTTGTTGAGTTAATGTGTGTGTTGTTTTTTTTGGGGGGGACAGAGTCTTGCTGTGTCGCCAAGGGCTGGAGTGCTGTGGCACAATCTTAGTTCACTGCAACCTTTGCCTCTTAGGTTCAAGTGATTCACCTGCTGCAACTTCCTGAGTCGTTACAGACGTGTACCACCACGTTCAGCTAATTTTTGTGTTTTTAGTAGAGATGGGGTTTCACCATGTTGGCCAGGCTGGTCTCAAACTGTTGGCCTCAAGTGATCTGCCCATTTTGGCCTCCCAAAGTGCTGGGATTACAGGTGTGAACCACCACACCCGACCATGTATAATTATTGTTTTTTTATTTTTCTTTTTTATTGAGATGGAGTTTCGCACTGTCACCTGGGCTGGAGTGCAGTGGCGTGATCTTGGCTCACTGAAACCTCTGCCTCCCAGGTTCAAGCGATTCTCCTACCTCAGCCTCCCGAGTAGCTGGGATTACAGGTGCCTGCCACTACACCCAGCTAATTTTTTGTATTTTTAGTAGAGAAGGGATTTCACCATGTCAGCCAGGCTGGTCTTGAACTCCTGAACTCATGATTCACCCATCTCGGCCTCCCAAAGTGCTGGGATTACAGGCGTGAGCCACCGCACCCAGCCATATAATTATTATTTTGAGATGGAATATTGCTGTCTCGTTCAGGCTGGAGTACTGTGGTATGATCTCAGCTCACTGCAACTTCTGCCTCCCGAGTTCAAGCTGTTCTCCTGCCTCAGCCTCCTGAGTAGCTGGGATTACAGGCAAGCGCCACCACACTTGGCTGATATTTGTATTTTTAATAGAGATGGGGGTTTCACCATGTTGGCCAGGCTGGTCTTGAACTCCTGACTTTGTGATTCATTTGCCTCGGCCTCCCAAAGTGTTGGGATTACAGGCGTGAACCACCGCGCCCAGCCGGCCATGTATAATTATTTAACCAGCTATATTTTCTGTATTCTTGGCTGTTTCTCATTGAATTTAGAAAGTGGTATTATATGATTCTGCTGAAGAGCATTAAATTAAAAAAAAATTTCTTTGAATAGTCTGTGAAAGAAAATATCACATGGGCAGGTAATGGGAGCTTTAAAATAAGCTAAATGAGATGAAAACTCAATCAATTCTTTGTCTTTTAGGCTCAAACTCGAGTAAAATTGAATTTCTTGGACCAGATTGCGAAGTACTGGGAGTTACAGGGAAGTACTCTGAAAATTCCACATGTGGAGAGGAAGATCTTGGACTTATTTCAGCTTAATAAGGTAATGGGCTAATGATCATCTTACCATCTTACTCATTTAATAATCTTACTGACAGAATGAATTTGATCTTCTTTGCCTTAAAAAGGAACTTACTGCTCAGCCAGATGGCTCGCGCCTGTAATCTCAGCACTTTGGGAGGTCAAGGGAGGAGGATTGCTTGAGACCAGCCTGGGTAACATAGGGAAACCCTGTCTTTACAAAAAATTAAAAAATTAGACAGGCATGGTGGCATGTGCCAGCTATTTGGGTGGCTAAGGAGGGAGGATCACTTGAGCCCAGGAGGTGGAGGCTGCAGTAAGCTGTGATTGCACCACTGCACTCCAGCCTGGGTAACTGAGCAAGACGCTGTCCCAAAAAAGAAAGAAAGAACAAAGAAACTTATTTTTTGAGATGTGCAAAATGAGGTTCTCAAGTCAGTTGAGTGATGAGGATCATCAGGCTCTGCTTCCCAGGTCTTGAAACCTTGTGGAATATTTTGCTGCCACCTGTTTTTCTCATTTTCACACTTTACAAAAATTCTGCAAACTATTTCTTTTTATTACAGATAAGGAAACTGAGGCTCAGGGTGATAAAGAGCTAAAAAGCGCTGAGCCATGGCCGGGCGTGGTCGTTCATGCCTGTAATCCCAGCACTTTGGGAGGTCGAGGCGGGTGGATCACTTGAGGTCAGGAATTCGAGACCAGCCTGACCACCATGTCGAAACCCCGTCTCTACTAAAAATACAAAATTAGCTGGGTGTGGTGGCACATGCCTGTAATCCCAGCTACTTGGGAGGCTGAGGCAGGAGAATCGCCTGAATCCAGGAGGCAGATGTTGCAGTGAACCAAGATTGCGCCATTGCACTGCAGCCCGGGCAACAAGCGAGAAAGTCCGTCTCAGGGAAAAAAAAAAAAAGGAAAAAAGCTGAGCCATAATTCAATACCAGGCCCAATTGATTCTGAACTTTACGTTCTTTCCATCAAACATGCTGGCATGCATCCTAGTCTTTAGTTTTTGGAGATTTATTTAAGAGTCCAGAGTAAGACTAAGTATTATAGTCCCTTCTTTGGTAGAGATTTAGTTTTAGGTAACCTGGTTCTTTCCACATGATTGCTTTGGGGATGTGAAAAGTAGCTTAGAGGGGACAAAATGTTTATGGACCATGTTGTCAAGAGAGATGTTTAAAATTTCTAACTTAAAATGAATAGTGTGTATATATGTGTGTGTGAGTATATGTGTGTGTGTGTGTGTGTGTGTATGTATATGTGTATATATATTTGATTGGCAAAACATGTTTTTAAAAGATAACCATAGCCAAAAATATTTTCCCCTTGGAGTCATACTTAGGTGCGATTAGAAGTGACTCCATATAGTTGTTTCTAATTTTGCTATTTTAACAGTTAGTCGCAGAAGAAGGTGGATTTGCAGTTGTTTGCAAGGATAGAAAATGGACCAAAATTGCCACCAAGATGGGGTTTGCTCCTGGCAAAGCAGTGGGCTCCCATATCAGAGGGCATTATGAACGAATCCTTAACCCCTACAACTTATTCCTGTCCGGAGACAGCTTAAGGGTAAGTTTGGGGGTTAGCCTTAACCTGTTTTATCTTACTACTTATCAGTACATTGTCTTTTCAGGAAAATGAAAAGGCCTTGATTGTGTTTGGGAGACCTTGTTTTAGAAGACCTTGTTTTGTCGGGGCGCGGTGGCTCACTCCTGTAATCCCAACACTTTGGGGGAGGCCAAGGCAGGTGAATCACCTGAGGACAGGAGTTTGAGACCAGCCTGGCCAACATGGCGAAACCTCGTCTCTACTAAAAGTACAAAAATCAGCTGGGCATGGTGGTGGGTGCCTGTAATCCCAGCTACTCGGGAGGCTGAGGCAGGAGAATCGCTTGAACCCGGAAGGTGGAGGTTGCAGTGAGCCGAGATCGTGCTACTTCACTCAAGCCTGGGCAAAGAGTGAGACTCCGAGACGCTGTCTGAAACAAAAAAATACCTTGTTTTGTGCTTTTTCCTCTAGTGTTTTTGTTCTACTTTGAGAGCAGCTATACTTAGAATTTTGTTTCTGGAATGAATAAGATTGTGGAGGAAATTTTTTTACTGTCAAAAGCTGAGGAGTTGATTATTATCTACTTGTTACAGCTTTGCATTCTCTTTAAATTTAAAGTAGCTAAAGTATTCCTGGCTGTCATATGAAGGTATAAGCTGTGAAATAACTTACCTACCTATTCTCTTTTGCCAGCTGAGATTTTTAAGGAGATTGTCAGAATGTTGATATGGTAAAAGATAGGGGATTTTATAATGCTGCATAGCTAATGGGTTCCTCTTCTATGTAGCCATGTTCATTTCTGACAAAATGGTATTTGTGAAATTATTCACTTAAAAACTTGTAAGTGAAACAATACTATAAAAGCTTCCTGTTTATTTCCATGCCTTGGTAGAAAGAAGAGGGGTGTCATTATCCATTCACACCCTTTGAGTTATTTTAGGACTACAGCAGTGAGCCCTATAATTTTAAGAATTGTTTTCTGTGCTGTAGAGAGGTAGGAAGAGAATAACATAATTTTTGAGGGGTAAATCACTAACCAAAGTCCTGTCCTAATACCATACACACACAAACACACCATCTGTAATGCTTAAATCCAGTAGATTTGTTTTTCTTCCCTCTTTCCCTTATTGAGTCCAGGTGAACACTTTTTTTTTTTTTTTTTTTGGAGATGGAGTCTCGCTCTGTCCCCCAGGCTGGAGTGCAGTGGCGCGATCTCCAGCTCACTGAAAGCTCCGCCTCTTGGGTTCATGCCATTCTCCTGCCTCAGCCTCCTGAGTACCTGGGACTATAGGCACCCGCCACCGCGCCGGGCTCACTTTTTGTATTTTTAGTAGAGACAGGATTTCACCGTGGTCTGGATCTCCTGACCTCGTGATCCACCTGCCTCGTCCTCCCAAAGTGCTGGGATTACAGGCGTGAGCCACTGCGCCTGGCTAACACTTTTTAGCATAGAAGAAAGTGGCTAATCTGACATTCAAAACTTTTTTTTTGTTGTTTAGTACATTACGTGAATGTTTAGTGAGCCCATGGATGAAATTGTTTAGAATGTTGAGTGTGAGCCGGGAGCAATGGCTCAGGCCTGTAATCCCAGCACTTTGGGAGGCCAAGGTGGGCGGATCACTAGATGGAGAGATGGAGACCATCCTGGCCAACATGGTGAAACCCTGTCTCTACTAAAAATACAAAAATTAGCTGGGCATGGTGGCGTGCGCCTGTAGTCCCAGCTACGTGGGAGGCTGGAGCAGGAGAATCGCTTGAACCCAGGAGTTGGAGGTTGCAGTGAGCTGAGATTGTGCCACTGCACTCCGGCCTGGGTGACAGAGCAAGACTCCGTCTCAAAAAAATTAAAAAAATTAAAAAAATAAAAAATAGGCTGGGTGCGGTGGCTCACACCTGTAATCCCAGCACTTTGGGAGGCTGATGCAGGTGGATCCCCTGAGGTCAGGAGTTTGAGATCAGGCTGGCCAACATGGCAAAACCCCATCTCTACTAAAAATCAAAAAAAAAAAAAAAAAAAAAAAAAAAACCATCTGAGCATGGTAGCAGGCACCTGTGATCCCAGCTACTTGGGAGGCTAAGGCAGGAGAATCACTTGA
>NC_045434.1:59411055-59509436 GCF_002776525.5 Piliocolobus tephrosceles | reverse complement strand
TGGCAGGCGCTTGTAATCTGAGCTACTTGGGAGGCTAAGACAGGAGAATTGCTTGAACCCGGGAGGCAGAGGTTGCAGTGAGCCAAGATCATGCCATTGCACTCCAGCCTGGGTGACAGAACAAGACTTAGAATGAGATTGTCTCAAAAAATAAAAAAAAATAAAATAAAAAATAGAATGTTGAATGTGGAGCATTTTTGCCTCATAGTCAGATCTAGATACAGTTGCCCATAATAGGTTAATTTTCTCTTCCTGAACTCTTCCTAAGTGTGGAAGTTATAGTGAATAAAGGGAGAGAGAGTCCTTTTAATGATGCTTTGTGGGTTGTAACATTTTAGAAACATGTCGCTTACATACTTAAAAAGGCAACGTAGTTTTATGGTTAAAAGGCACTTAAGTATTTATACAATCAAGGAGTTGAAAGGAATAAGTATTTAAAAGGTACCCTTTTATAAGCATTGCATCTACAGTAAAGGTAGATATTTGTGAGTGACTTGCTCTGTGCCAAATATGTTTTAGGAAGTGATACACATTCACTGTAGAAAGTTTAAAAACATAGGAGGAAAGTATGGCAAAATAAAATCACTCCTGATTCTTCCACCTGTTATTTCTCTCTCTCAGGGCCATTTTTATGCATACATTCACAAATTGAAAGTGTACTCTTCTTCAATGATGTATACATCATTGCATCTTGGGTTTTTTTACTAATCATATGAGCATTTGCCGTATCATTGAATAGTTTTGAAAATGCAATTTCTAATGACTGTGGCAATCCATTTTTTATAGGCAGACCTTATTTTTATTTCTTCTATTGTAGAATGTTTTTAGGTCGATTCTAGTTTTTTATTATAATACTATGATGAACATTCCTTGTATGTAAATTTTCACACCTATTTCTGATTTTTGAAATAGTTATTAGGGAGAGAAGAATTGAGGAACATATACTTAGGAAAAACAGAGGTGTACAGTGAAGGAATTATTGCAAAAGGGTGAAGGTAGAGTGTAAGTTAAATTTTGGGAAGCTTGAGAAAAGTTGATACACTGTTCCAGTGGAACAGAAGCCTCAATCTTGCATCATCATGTTTTCTAAATGTCTTAAGGCATTGCTCTGCCTTTGTGGGATGATGTGATTATGGCATGATGATGATATTAAATCACCTGTAAGTCCTAGTTTCTCAAGTAAAGGTTAAAATTAGCGTCTGTATGTTAATAACATTAGATATAGAACCATATTGTGTGTATTTTTAATTGTGGTTTGCAACAAAATAATAAAGCTCTTCTTATTTATTCTAAAAAACTACAGGGCATGATTGTCTTATATCTGCAAAGTCCTTACAGAACCAAGCTGACCATAGATGATGGAACCATTGAGACTAACTAGTAGGAGATAGGAACCACATATGTAGTATCTGAATTTGTGATCATCCACTTAGTACAATTTATGTAATTCAGCTCAATTTGTATTTTCCTAATCACTCATACTTTTGTGTCTCCAATAGAAAGTACATTGGATACATAAAGGGGATTAATTTAGATGATGAACAGGTTTTATTCCCCTCTGCATGCTTTCATTAAACATACTCTAAATGCTCAACTGAGGACTTGTTACAAAATAGAAGGCAATGTTCTATACTACTTTTTGTAAAAAACAAAATATTTGTTTCTCTCAATTGTTATTAGTGTTTGTCTCATAATTTTTTCTTTTCTCTTTTTTTTTTATTTTTATTTTTTTTTTTATTTTGAGACGGAGTCTTGCTCTGTCACCCAGGCTGGAGTGCAGTGGCACGATCTTGGCTTACTGCAATGTCTGTCTCCCAGGTCCAAGCGATTCTCCTGCCTCAGCCTCCTGAGTAGCTGGGATTACAGGCATATGTCACCACATCGGCTAATTTTTGTATTTTTAGTAAGGACGGGGTTTCACTATGTTGGCCAAGCTGGTCTTGAACTCCTGACCTCAAGTGATCTACCTGCCTCAGCCTCCCAAAGTGCTGGGATTATAGGCGTGAGCCACTATACCTAGCCGTAAGTCTTAAATAAGGTACCTTACTTAAGGCACCACCGCACCTGACCAACTTTTTTCAGAATGTAAATGCTTAACTATTAGGAATATAATAGTTAACTTTTCTGGATCAAATCAATGTATAGGTTTAAGCAGAATGAGCAGAATATTTAATATTTATAGGGCGCTATTACCAGTGGTAGATTTACTACTTGTTAACAAGTAATGAGTCAGTCTTTTTAAATAGTATATCATATTTCTTAACTATTAGAAATAAAATTTATCATTTTGTCACTTTGTACTTTCTTTTGTTCTTCCGCCCGTCTCTATATTTCTGCAAATGTGAGGAGGAAAGGGGCCAATCTCATTAGTGAGATTCTGTGGTAGTAACTGTGCCCATAGTGTCAGTGCTTCAGAAAGGTTGTTATTTCCATGTATCTCATTCCAAATATAGCTGCTATAACACACCCCAGAGGGTTACTTTTGGAACTTTTAAAAAGGTTTTTCATGAGGTTTGTGGGTCCTCTTATGAAAGAGTAGTACTTACCTGAAATTCATATTAGCTTCAGTGGCAACATTTTGTTGTGTTAATAGCTTAGAATAAAACTAAAAAGAAAAACCAAAGCAAGACTAGAGATGCATTTTTGATCAGAACCAAAGTTATTGCTGTGGGCTACCAGTTGATCTTTGCCTTGCGAGTTAGACTTTGTAGGGATATACTGTGGTAAATGGAAACCCTAGTGAGGAAGACTACTTTAGTTAAATGACATGTTTTCTCAATTCAGGTGATATCTTTGGATGATAACTTTGCTAGTTATATCTGAAACTATACAGTTATAAAACTTAGAAAATACATTGGGTTCCCTATTTTTTTAATTCCAAACACTTTTAAAAAATGAGATTTTTTAATATGGAAAATTGTTTTGGGAGCTTATAAGGGGCCTTTCTAACAATATGGACCTTCCATTAACTGACAGTTGCAAGCACAAATAATTCCAAGTAGTTTGTTGGGAATGCCTTGAGACTGCTATGGTCTGTCGTAACCTGATGATGTCAGCAATGAAAAATCAAAGCAACACCCCCTGTTAAAATTTTTTAAAATGTTTTAAACCTTTATAGATGTATGTATGTGATTGGTAACTGCAGACTTGTCTTTATTTTTATGTAGATTTTTAAAAATTATAGGCCTGTTGTCTACATAAATAGTTGTAAAATGTACCTTACAAAAATCCACTGAAACTCTGTAAGATTAAAAAAGGAAGGAATTTATCAGTACAGTTGTTATTTCTAGTGTTTGCAGAAGCCAAACCTGACCACAGACACTAAGGACAAGGAGTACAAACCCCATGATATTCCCCAGAGGCAGTCTGTGCAGCCTTCGGAAACGTGCCCCCCAGCCCGACGAGCAAAACGCATGAGAGCAGAGGTAAGAGCCTCATGAGGTTAATTTAGAAGGAATTCTCAAGCCCTGATACCAGTGGCTGTCTGACACTGGATTTCTCTCATGTGTATGCTCTTTGTAGTTTTGAACCTTGTTAATCTCACAAAGGGATGCTGTTTGTATTCCAACTTTTACACTTGGGTGAATTGTACCATCAAAGGGGTAAGGAATCGAAGAAGTCTTTCTAAGTTTATGCTGCCTGTACAGACTGCTGCTTGTTACCAATCAAGGCCTTAGGAAGAATTGGTATTCTGTGTTCCTACTTGGATTGCCCATTACCCTCACAAAGTTGGGCAATGTTTAATGGGGATTAAGGCTAGAAAACATGAAGATTAGGAGGTTTTTTTAAACAGAGTGGTTAGAAGACAGTTAAAGCCATTTTTCTCAGACTTCTTTTTTTTTTTTTTAGAGACAGAATCTTGCTCTGTTGCCCAGGCTGGAGTGCAGTGGCACGATCTTGGCTCACTGCAACCTCTGCCTCCCAGATTCCAGCAATTCTCCTGCCTCAGCCTCCCCAGTAGCTGGGACTACAGGCGTGTGCCACCACGCCCAGCTAATTTGTTTTGTATTTTTAGTAGAGACGGGTTTCACTGTGTTAGCCAGGATGGTCTCAATCTTTTGATCTCATGATCCACCCATTGTGGCCTCCCAAAGTGCTGGGATTACAGGCGTGAGCCACCGCGCCCGGTCTCTTCTTCTTTTTAGAGATGGTCTCGCTCTGTCACCTAGACTGGAATACAGTGGCATGATCATAGCTTACTGCAACTTTGAACTCCCAGGCTCAGGTGATAACTGTCACCTCAGCCTCCCGAGTAGCTGGAACTACAGATGCATGCCACGCATGCCTAACTAATTAAAACAATTTTTTTTTTTTTTTTTGTGAGATGGAGTCTCGCTCTGTTGCCCAGGCTGGAGTGCAGTGGCGCGATCTCGGCTCAGTGCAAGCTCCACCTCCCGGGTTTACGCCATTCTCCTGCCTCAGCCTCCCGAGTGTGCAACACCTGGCTAATTTTTGTATTTCTAGTTAGAGATGGGGTTTTGCCGTGATGGCCAGGCTGATCTCAAACTCCTGGCCTCAAGTGATCCACTCACCTCGGCCTCCCCAAATGCTGGGATTACAGGTGTGAGCCACCTCACCCAGCCACAATTTGTTCTTGATCCTTTGACTTTCCCTATTTTTTTTTTTTTTTTTGAGATGGAGTCTTGCTCTGTCACCCAGGCTGAAGTGCAATGGCATGATCTCAGCTTACTGCAGCCTCTGTCTTCTGGGTTCAAGCAATTCTCCTGCCTCAGCCTCCCAAGTAGCTGGGACTACAGGTGCATGCCACCGTGCCTGGCCAATTTTTGTAATTTTAGTAGAGACAGGGTTTCACTGTTAGCCAGGCTGGTCTTGAACTCCTAACCTCAAGTGATCTGCCTGATTTGGCCTCCCAAAGTGCTTCGATTACAGGTGTGAGCCACTGTGCCTGGCCAACTTTCCCCTATTTTAAAATTTCTCATCCATGCTTTAATAGTAGTTTCAAAGGTGAGCTCTCTTCCTTAGGAAGAGAGAGAAGTATGTTTTGAATACCCTGTTAATAGAGGCAATTGGTAGGATATAGTCATCTTGAGATTCCAGTTGGATTTTTAAATATTATATCTTCTTAAAGGAAATATTCATATATATGACAATTTTTTTAGGCCATGAATATTAAAATAGAACCCGAGGAGACAGCAGAAGCCAGAACTCATAATCTGAGACGTCGAATGGGTTGTCCAACTCCAAAATGTGAAAATGGTAAGAAAATTTATCAGTGAATAGGAAAGAAAAAGTAAATAAAGTAAAAATAACTATTCATAAATAAACATTATAAGCTGAAAAAGTCAATGGAAAAAATTAAAAAGTAAACATTAGAGCAGCTATTACACTGGGTTGGGCTTTGAGAAATAAAATCTTAATATATCAACAATGTCCTTGTTCTCATAATTAACTGACTAGTGGGAGAGAGAAACAGAAACTATATGTATGCATATTAGGAGTGTGGATGAATTTCTCAGCTGTAGTGAGTTGCTACTTTGAAATTTGATTCAATGCAGTTACTTGAAGTAATTTGTGAAAAACATAGGTGCCTTTGACCAAATGTCTAATAGATTTATTTCAGGCAAGGCAAACAGACATGTTCCTAAATCTGAATTGTAGTTAATTGCTTGCCTGGCTGCCACTTGATGTAAGTCACTGAGAGGTGGATTTGAGATTCTCTTAAGAGAAATCTTATATAGGAGGCACATATAAATTAAGAAGTTAATAAAATTTGCTCTACCTAGGGATTAGTGAGCTAGTGGAAAGGCAGCACAATGCAGTGGAGAGTACAATATAAAGTAATACAGTAATCTTGGCACAACCGCTAACTAGTTATGTAACCTTAGAGATGTTTCTTGACTTACTTTAACATCAGTTTTCTTACCTTTGAAATGGGTTTGTTGTGAAGGATTAAATACTTATGGGAAGCATTGAGCACAATGCCTACCACATGATAGTTCAGTAATTGATAGCCAGTGTTTTTGCCAAACTTCTTAGTCTTCAGAAGCAGGAATTTGTAGACCAGGAGGATGACCAGGAAGTCATCTTAGATCATGGAGAGATAATGTGCTATATGGAGGAGGTATAGTTGGTGAACTGTCGATCTCTTATAGTCATGGCCAAGAGGAATTTGATTTCATCAGTATATGATATGTCTTGGTCTTAAGAAAACTTTAGTTCCTATTTTGAAAGCATACAAACCTGAGAGACATCTTCAGAAGTAACCTACATCCTGAAATTTAAATGGCACAAGAGTTTGCATTTTATCATAAAGTAATCAGCATTTGAGCCCTTGAATAAAGTATACTGGGTGCTATTGCTACTAAAATGAAAACACACATGAAATTGTGTTTGTGTACGGTATGTGCTTTGGGAGGGAGATGATGAGTTGAGGGAGGAAGTGGAAAAAAGCATTGTACAGAAAGAGCTAATTTTGGATTGCCTCCTACAGAAAAAGAAATGAAGAGTAGCATCAAGCAAGAACCTATTGAGAGGAAAGACTATATTGTAGAAAATGAGAAGGAAAAGCCCAAGAGTCGATCTAAAAAGGCCACCAATGCTGTGAGTGACATCTCCCTTTCTCCTTGTTCTTTCCTCTTTTCCTTCTTCCCTTCCTTTATTTAATCCCCTTTACCCCCAAATTTAAACTTAAATTTGTGCTTTAAATAAGATTGTTTAACTTAGTGTCTGACAATAAAAATATCTTTTGAAGTCAGTTTGTAGTATTAGTTAATGAGGAATGAGGAAATACATGATCGTACTATAAAGATGGTAGTAACATCTGGAGGGGGCATGGACTGCCATTTTCTAGAATACATTCAGTTTTAGCACTGAATAATAATGAACTGTAATCTAGCTCATTATACGTAGAATTGCTCATAATTCACTAGCTCCCTTCTACATGAGCTGAAGGCTAGCTCAAAAATCCAAGTTAGTGTTTTCCAACTTTCCAGCTAGCAAAGGGAAGGAAGGAAATGGAAAAAAGGAACAAAAAAGAGAAAGGAAGAAGGAAGAGCAAGGAAGGAATGAAAAGGTAGTAGAGAAGGAAGGAGGAGAAAGAAAAGGAACAAAGGAAAGCAGTTGGGAGTAGGGAGGAGGGCATGGCAGAGTTAGAGGGCTGGGAGGTGTTTATTCTGTGGAAAACTTTTATTAAAAGTAAAGCCTAATGGCATTAGAAAGGATCTGGTTCTTCTCTACCCCCTTCTGAGAGCCTGAAACAGTGCTTTTTTTCATGGAACTAGAAATTATTCTAATTGAATGCTCTCTCCATAAATGTCACCTTCTCCCCAGTACAATCAGAAAACTGACAGAGCTAGATCTTTATTTGCTACAGTAAATGTACTGAAACAGTTAGACTCCCCGTTCAGTTGAATTCTCAGCTTTCTAGTATTGAGTAATAGTTTGCTATGGCTGCCATAAGGATGTGCCACAGACTGAGTGGCTTAAACAACAGAAATTTATTTTTTCACAGTTGTATAGGCTGGGAAATTTGAGATCAAGTTGTTGGCGGGGTTGATTTCTTCTGAGCCCTCTTTCCTTGGCTGTAGATGGCTGTCTTTCACATGGTCTTTCCTCTGTACATATCTTTGTCCTTATAAGGACACCAGTCATATTGGATGATTACCTCTGTAAGGACTCATTTCCAAATATAGTCACATTCTGAGGTACCGAGGGTTAGGACTTCAACATATGAGTTTTTGGGGGAATACAGTGTACCTGATAAAAAGCAATAACTATGCTTTATCACTGGGCATTAGGGGAACTTCTTAACCATGAACCCTTAATTAGAATTAAAAGTGGTAGTTTATTTTAATTTTTTTAGAGACGACTGGAGTACAGTGGCACAATCATAGCTACTGCTACCTTGAACTCCTGGGCTCAAGGGATCCTCTTGCCCCAGCCTCTTAAGTAGCTGGGACCACAGGTGTGCACCACCATGCCCAGCTAATTTTTCTTTTTTAAATTTCTTGTAGACAGTGTCTCGCCATATTGCCTAGGCTGGTCTCAAACTCCTGGCTTCAAGCAGTCCCACCAGGGCCCCAAAAAGTGTTGGGATTACAGGCTTAAGCCACTGTGCCAGGAACTTTAAAACAGTTTTGTTTTAAATATGGAAAAATTATATTTTCCTTCATAAATTATACTTTTGGTTAGGTTGGTAATTTATTACCTGGTATCTTTTTTTTCTCTTTTTTTTCTGAGGCAGGGTCTCTGTCACCCAGGCTAGAGTGCAACGGTGCGATAAGGGCTCACTTCAACCTTGACCTACGAGGCTCAAGCAGTCCTCCTGCCTCAACTCCCCAAGTAGTTGGGACTACAGGCATGTGCCACCACATTTGGCCTGTAACCTTAGCATCTTGTTGTTTTGGAACCTACTAAAAACTTGACATAACAAACTTTAAACATATGACAATTGAGAAAGCTAGGAGATTCCACCTTATATTTGGGTATGCATGAGGTATTGTGAAATACCCTTCATAGAAAGTGAAGCATTTTTATTTAAAATATCTTTTATAGAGGTTGAAACATTTGTAGCAGGATGTAGAGACTAGATTATGCCTCAGATCCATTTCATTTCTAGAATTTTAGAAAATCAAATAATAGATCACGTTTCTTTGTTCTGCACCCATTTTTATTGCTACAGGTGGATCTGTATGTCTGTCTCTTATGTGGCAGTGGCAATGATGAAGACCGGCTACTGTTGTGTGATGGCTGTGATGACAGTTACCATACCTTTTGCTTGATCCCACCGCTCCATGATGTTCCCAAGGGAGACTGGAGGTGTCCTAAGTGTTTGGCTCAGGTAATAATTAATGGTAGAGGTAACACTAGAAAATTTTTTTAGGGCATTTTTCTTTACCTTTGAGTTTTATTTATTTTTTATTGTATTTTTAGACAAGGACTAACTTTGTTGCCCAGGTTGGAGTGCAGTGGCACAAACATGGCTCACTGCAGTCTCAACCTCCCTGGCTCAAGCAGTTCTCCCACCTCAGCCCCCCAAGTAGCTAGAACTACAGGCCCATGCCATGATGCCTGGCTGATTTTTTAATTTTTTATACAGAGGGGTTTCACCATGTTGCCCAGGGTTGATCTCGAACTCCTGAGCTCAAATAATCCTCCTACCTTGGCCTTCCAAATTGCTGGGATTACAGGTCTGAGCCACCTCACTTGGCCTGCCTTTGAGTTTTAGATTTGGCAGTCGACAGTAATGAGGTCTATGAAGAAAACTGGGATGGACCTGAATAGGAAAGAGGTCTTAGAAGTGAGTTCCACAATGTATGTGGGCAGTTAAGAGGCAGAAAATAATTTGTAATAACTATCTTTTTTTTTTTTAATTCTTATAAAAAGCATTACATGCTCTTTGCAAGAATTATTAAAACACTGAACAACTTAAAAAGTAGAGCTATGCTTTCACAGTGCATACATAACCACTGTTAATGTCTTGGTGTATATTCATCCAGCCTTTTTTCTATTTTAAACAAATGGAGCTACATTATATAAGTAATTTTAGTAATCTGCTTTTTTCATTTATAGAGACATTTTCATATAGCACTGTGATTACTGATGTTTTTTAATAGTGCATGCTGTCATTGGTAAAATCTGAAAAGGATCTACGATTATCTTTTTGAGGTTTTGTTTTGTTTTTTTTCTTGAGACAGGATCTCACTCTGTCACCCAGGTTGGAGTACAGTGGAGTGCAGTGGTGTGATCTCAGCTCACTATAACCTCCGCGTCCCCAGCTCAAGTGATCCTCCTATCTCAGCCTCCCAAGTAGCTGGGACTATAGGCTTGCACCACCATGCCCAGCTAATTTTTGTATTTTTTAGTAGAGACAGGGTTTTGCCACGTTATCCATGCTGGTATCAAACTCCTGAGCTCAGGTGATCTGCCTGCCTCGGCCTCCCAAAGGACTGAATTACAGGTGTGAGCCATCACGTCCAGCCATTAGGATTATTTTGTATTAATATTATGTAGCAGTCAGTCTATTACCCTTGTTAGGGTTGAATTATAATATAATAGTAAGGAGGTTTAAGTATGGCATGGATATAAAGGTTTGAGTGCTTTTCCATGTAGCTATGTTACAACATAAGGGTGTCTCCATCAATGGGAGGTTATTAAGCATGGGACAGGGCAGGGGGTCATGGATGTTAGATAAATTATTTAATAACTTGTAATAGGGATGACCTTATCAATGGATCTGGAATATTTAAGTCTATTGGCTCACGAAGATCTAAGGCAGCTTATACTGTCCCTGTTAACTCCCAGTATTAGGTTATAATCAAATATTGCTAGCCTGAGAGCCATTCTGTTTCCATCAAGTGGTTTATCTCTATTTTGATCTATTGTATGTTGATTTTATAATTTTAACTCTCAGGAGAACATTATTACTCTCATTTTCAGTATTGAAAACGTTGTTTGATTTTGAAGGAGGTCGAATCTTTAGCCTGCCTCTTATAAGTATGTAAATTTATCCAAGTTGTGGTTGTTAAAATTGACATGTTATTTGCTCATTAGCAAATAAATAAAATGTATTTCATTTGCTTATTAAAATAACCACCTTTTTCAGGCAGGTTTATTTTTATAATATAGACCTAGCATAGCAGTAAAATACACAAATTAAAGCCTTGTTTTTTATCTGCCAGCTTGATGATTGACCAAGTATATACTTGGTGTTTTCAGTGTCACCTAGAACATAATTTTCTTTATTTTCAGGAATGTAGTAAGCCACAAGAAGCATTTGGCTTTGAACAAGCAGCCAGGGACTATACCCTCCGTACTTTTGGGGAAATGGCAGATGCGTTCAAATCTGATTACTTCAACATGCCGGTCCATGTATGTACATATATACTGCTTCGATTTAGGATTTTAATAGCTTTTGGAGAAAAGTGTACCTGAAGATGGATTTTTAGTTGAGGCCTCACTCTGTTAGGCATTATCACACAGAAAGCAGAATGAAACCTTTAATTTGTTTTGTGGTATTTAAAATTTCACAATACTTTAAAAAGCATTCTAATTTTTTATTTTAGGATTTCTCTAAAGATACCTCTTCCACACTGATCATACAGCACCAGTAATAGAATACTAATAAAGAAAATCACCAGCAATCGCTTTGGTCCAACAAATATAAAGAATACTTAACAAAATGTATTAAATGACTGCTATGTGCCAAGGAGTGTCCTATGCATTGGGAACACATTTGTTGTATATTGTTATGTAATCATAAGTTAGTATTATAAATTTCAGAATGAGTCCATTTTTAATTCCCCTTTATGTACTTTGAAGCATAAGCATTTTCCATTCAGCATTTAATATTCCATCAAATGAGTACACCAAAATGTAATGCTTTAATTCTGGATATTTATTTATTTATTTATTTATTTTTTGAGACGGAGTCTCGCTCTGTCACCCGGGCTGGAGTGCAGTGGCCAGATCTCAGCTCACTGCAAGCTCCACCTCCCGGGTTTACGCCATTCTCCTGCCTCAGCCTCCCGAGTAGCTGGGACCACAGGCGCCCGCCACCTCGCCCGGCTAGTTTTTTCTTGTATTTTTTAATAGAGACGGGGTTTCACCGTGTTAGCCAGGATGGTCTTGATCTCCTGACCTCGTGATCCGCCCGTCTCGGCCTCCCAAAGTGCTGGGATTACAAGCTTGAGCCACCGCGCCCGGCCAATTCTGGATATTTAAGCTATGATTTTTGTCACTACTAATAAAGCACTGCAGCAAACCCTTAATGCATGTAGTACTCTTTAATTGGATCATTTTCTTGGGATGATTATTGAGGTCAGATGAGAGTCATTCTCCCTCATTCCATCCCAGTGGCTGTATCAATTTGTGGATCCCAGCAATGTATGAGTGAACTTGTTTTCCCCCAACACCTCTAACATCAGCTATTAGTCACTTAAAATGTTTGCTTATTTAATGGACTTAAATTTATACACCTTTTGAATTTTCAGTTCTCTTGACTTCATATGTGTTATAATATTTGCCAATATGTTTGCTTAACCAATCCTGATGACTTGCATGTAACCTCTTCTATTTGTGGTTAACTGTATATTTTGACGAAATATTAGATGAGGACATTGAGGGATAGACGTTTAAATGTTACCTGCCTCTGGATTTACACCAGATTAACAACAGATTGACATTTAATCTGGTGACTCTTTATTCTAAGGGTGTGCTGCTACAAATTGCTCCTTTTGTCATATCCTATATACTGGCAGTCCCCAACCACCCCTTCCCCACCTGGCCATGAACCAGTACCAGTCGGTGGCCTGTTAGGAACAGGGCCACACAGCAGGAGGTGATTGGTGGGCAAACATTACCACCCGAGCTCTGGCTCCTGTTAGATCAGCAGCTGCATTAGATTCTCATAGGAGGGCAAACACTATTGTGAACTGCCCATGCAAAGTATCTAGGTTGCATATTCCTTATGAGAATCTAATCCCCCCACCTCCCAGCCCTTGCGCCCTGCCCTTCCCTGTCCATGGAAAAATTGCCTTCCATGAAACACATCCCTGGTGCCAAAAACACAGGGACATTGGGGATCACTGCTATATACTGTCTTTTTTTTTTTTGAGATGGAGTCTCGCTCTGTAGCCCAGGCTGGAGTGCAGTGGCACGATCTCGGCTCACTGCAAGCTCCACCTCCTGGGTTCACGCCATTCTCCTGCCTCAGCCTCCCGAGTAGCTGGGACTACAGGCGCCCGCCACCATGCCCAGCTAATTTTTTGTGTTTTTAGTAGAGATGGGGTTTCACCATGTTAGCCAGGATGGTCTCGATCTTCTGACCTCGTGATCCGTCCGCCTTGGCCTCCTAAAGTGCTGGGATTATAGGCGTGAGTCACCGCGCCTTGCCTATACAGTCTTTTTTGTGTTGGTTGCCTACATTGCTCTCAGACAGGTCCAGTGAAAAGAATGGAAGGATGGACTCAGGTAATGTATTTGAAAGCATTTCAAAGTATAAAAGCATCATTGAAACAACAAACCATTATTACTGTGCTATTGTCAACTGTATAGTACTATATGTTGTTCAAACACAACTAACCATTATTACTATACAGTTTATGTTACATTTTTTGAAACACAGAAATATCTCCAAGTCATAAATAATTGCTTTCCTTGGCTCCCTTTTACAGTTGTGGCATGGCTGGTGATAGAGGAACATGAATTCTTTTTAGACAATAGAGGTTTTCTGAATTTCCTAAGATCAATTATAGAACATTCTAGACACAATTTTTCCGTAGGGTGCTGTTCTTTGATTCCCATCACTAAGCTTAATTGGTCACAGACAGTTTGTGAGGGAACTCATTTTTTCTATTCCTTGTATTTCCAGATGGTCCCCACAGAGCTTGTTGAGAAAGAATTTTGGAGACTGGTAAGCACTATTGAAGAGGATGTCACAGTGGAATATGGAGCTGACATTGCCTCAAAAGAATTTGGCAGTGGCTTTCCTGTCCGAGATGGGAAAATCAAACTCTCACCCGAGGAAGAGGTAGGCATATAAGTGGCTTGGGAATTGAGGTATTGAAAGTCTGTTTGGTTGGCTTGAAGTAACTTATGATTACTTTTAGCAAATCCTTAATTACCAGATTTTTAATGATTTCAAGAAAAGTAGAAAGATCCTATAGAAGAATTCTAGTCCTAACTATTTCACTATATTGTGGTCATAGGGGAAAATTACTTACCACCCTTTGCCTTCAGATTTTATAACCTTGGTTTCTCCTTCTGAAGAAAACCTGAAGGACTGAGACCAGTTCTATTTATTTTTGAACTTTAATATTTTTGAGTATTTTTTTCCATACTAGTGAACTATTCTTAGGAAGAGTTCTATTTCTATCTTGGTAGGAAAGTGTGATTTTTTTTTTTTTGGTAGTTTTCTTTGAAAATATTACATATGATCAGAAAAGTACATAGTTATATGTATACAGCCTGATGAATTTCCACAAACTGAACACACCCACGTAACCAGCACTAACTAAAACAAGAAATAGAATATTCCTAGCACCACAGAAGTTATCTTTTTGCCCGCTCTCCTTCACTACTTTTCCTATTTCAGGACAAGCGCTATGCCCTCAGGATAATCACTATCCTGACTTCTAACACTATCGATTAGTTTGCCTGATTTTGAACTTTGTTAAAGTGGACTCATGGCTTATGTTCCTCTGTATATATTTAAAAAGAGACAGATACAAAAGTATATGCTGTATAAGTCCATTTACACAAAACTCAAAACTGGGCAAAACAAATCTCTGAGCATCCTAGAAGGTCAGCATGGTGGCCCCTCCTCTTCCACATTTCTTTTTTTATTTTGTAGGAGAATATTTTTAGCTGGCCTTTTGAAACAGAGTTCTAAAATGTTAGCATTATATAGCTAAACCTTTATCCTCTTTTGTCTTCTTATTTTTAGGAGTATCTTGATAGTGGCTGGAATTTGAACAACATGCCAGTGATGGAGCAGTCTGTCCTTGCACATATTACTGCTGATATATGTGGCATGAAACTTCCTTGGTTGTATGTGGGAATGTGCTTTTCTTCATTCTGCTGGCATATTGAAGACCACTGGAGCTATTCAATTAACTACTTGCACTGGTGAGAAGTTCCAAAAAGAACCCATGAATAGTATGCAAGCTGGATAGGAAAACTTTCCTTTTCAGTGCAGATGTGTCTTAACTGTGTCTGAAGAGTAATGAACTACTTTTTTTCCCTAAGGTTTTTCACTTCTGTTAGAACAGGCATCCTGACAAGTTAAGACAGTGGTTCTCTAGACTTTTTTTTTTTAGATGGAGTTTTGCTCTTGTTGCTCAGGCTGGAGTGCAATGGCGCGATCTTGGCTCACTGCAACCTCCACCTCCTAGGTTCAAGCAATTCTCCTGCCTCAGCCTCCCAAATTGCTGGGATTACAGGCATGCGCCATCACCCCCAGCTAATTTTTTCTATTTTTAGTAGAGACAGGGTTTTTCCATGTTGGTAAGGCTGGTCTCGAACTCCCGACCTCAGGTGATCCGCCCACCTCAGCCTCCCAAAGTGCCGGGATTACAGGCGTGAGCCACTGTGCCCGGGTAAGACAGTGGTTCTTAAGATTCCTAGAGCATCCATGAATTCCCTGAAATTGCACACACACTACTTTGCAAGAACAACGTATTTCTGGGGGAAAAGGTAGTTTTTATCTGAAGTAAAAAAGTCTTTACCTAGGCTGGACACAGTGGCTCACACCTGTTATCCCAGCACTTTGGGAGGCCGAGGTGGGCAGATCACCTGAGGTTGGGAGTTCAAGACCAGCCTGGCCAATATGGAGAAACCCTGTCTCTACTAAAAATACAAAAATCAGCTGGGTGTGGTGGTGCACACCTGTAATCCCAGCTACTTGGGAGGCTGAGGAAGGAGAATCACTTGAACCCGGGAGGCAGAGGTTGCAGTGAACCAAGAGACCCCGCCATTGCACTCCAGCCTGAGAAACTCTGCCTCAAAACAAAAAGAAGTCTTTACCTATAGAAAAAGCATATTCTAAGTAAAAGTAACTTTTACTTAGAATTTGATGGCCAGTGGTAGCCTGGATACCCCTTTGGGAGAAGTGTGAATTTTAGTAGTACCACAGTGTCCTCTGGGTCTGTGTGATGACCAGCCTCTCTTTTGTTGTGCTGAATTCAGGTATCACTATGCACAGTAGAGTGAGCCTTATCTTTGTGTGTGCATTGAGGGGGCAAGGTGGGAGGGATGTGCAGATATTTGGGCTTCTTTACTTTTTAAACTCTTCAAGCCATTTCTTCACATCTGTTTTCTTCTAAGTATAAAAATATTTGAAAATCTATAACTCACTCAAATCCTCACACAAAGAATTTGAGGATGTACCACAAGAAAGAGAATTGGCATATATATGTATAGAATTAATTCTACTTCCCTAGGCAGTGGCTCCCAGCTGTAAAATGAAGATTATATTTACCATACCTCACAGGGATGATATAGATAAATTATTTGATAATTTAAAGTCCTTTGAAGAATAAGAATTCCTTAGAAATGCTAATTGCCTTATTAGTGTTTGATTTAACCTAGTCTGCCAGAATGGGCAAGGGAAAAGAAAAATGGAGAGTTGCCTTCCCTTGTCAGTTGCTTTAGGAAACTGGGGTAACAACATATCCTGAAGTGAATACGATACCTTATATTCTTAGAAATTCTAGATACCGGCTGGGCATGGTGGCTCACACCTGTAATCTCAGCACTTTAGGAAGCTGAGGTGGGTGGATCACCTGAGGTCAGGAGTTCGAGACCAGCCTGGCCAACATGGTGAAACCCCGTCTCCACTAAAAATATAAAAATTAGCTGGCCATGGTGGTACGCACCTGTAATACTAGCCACTCAGGAGGCTGAGGCAGGAGAATTGCTTGAAGCTGGGAGGCGGAGGTTGCAGTGAGCCAAGACTGTGCCATTGCACTTCAGCCTGGACAACAGAGCAAGACTCAGTCTCCAAAAGAAAAAAAAAAGAGAAATTCTAGGTGTCTGCATTTTCTAAAGAATCAGATAAAAATGGGATGGGAGTGGGGGCCGGGCGCGGTGGCTCAAGCCTGTAATCCCAGCACTTTGGGAGGCCGAGACGGGCGGATCACGAGCTCAGGAGATCGAGACCATCCTGGCTAACACGGTGAAACCCCGTCTCTACTAAAAAATACAAAAACTAGCCGGGTGAGGTGGCGGGCGCCTGTAGTCCCAGCTACTCAGGAGGTTGAGGCAGGAGAATGGTGTAAACCCGGGAGGCAGAGCTTGCAGTGAGCTGAGATCCGGCCACTGCACTCCAGCCTGGGCCACAGAGCGAGACTCCGTCTCAAAAAAAAAAAAAAGAAAGCCGAGTCTGAAAAATATGAACTGGTAACCCATTTTGTTTGTGTTGGTGTTGCAGATTGATTTATTTTTATAATCTGTTTCCAGGGGTGAGCCAAAAACCTGGTACGGAGTCCCAGGGTATGCTGCTGAGCAGCTAGAAAATGTAATGAAGAAACTAGCTCCAGAACTCTTTGTGTCCCAGCCAGATCTCCTCCATCAGCTTGTGACCATCATGAACCCCAATACCCTGATGACTCATGAAGTGCCTGTATGTTCTGGGTTAATCCTTCTGCCACTCAAGCTTAATTTACCACTTCTTTTTCCTTTTTATTCACTTTTTTATGATGTTGATTTGATTCTGTGTTTTCCATAGCATAACTTGATAGCAGAAACAGCTGTTTTGCTGTGGTACTGTACATTTACTCAGTGGGACTGGATCCTTAGATACCATAAAAATTAATTTGTTGCAGCTAGTAACTAGATTGCTAAACAGCCTTCCTTTGCAAGTAATAATTGTATTCACTGGTTTTAGTATATTTGTATGTGAAAATTTATTTCAAGGTCTTGAGCTTGTATTTTAGGGTTCACAGTCTAGACCGAAAAGTCTAGAGGTTGCTAAATGAAGTGACAACTATACAGTCCTGGGACACCTAACAACAGGGGTGTGTTCTGAGAAATGCATTGCTAGGTGATTTCATTGTCATTTGAACTTCATAGAGTGTACTTACATAAACCTAGATGGTGTAGCCAACTATACACCTAGGCTATATGGTATAGGGTATAGATGCTGAGCTACAAATCTGTACAGCATGTTACTGTATTGAATACCTTAGATAGCTGTAACACAATAGTAAGGATTTGTGTATTTAATTGTATCTAATCAGAAAAGGTACAGTGAAAATACGGTATTATAATCTTACAGACCACCATTGATATGTGGTCTGTCTGTGACCAAAATGTTGTTATGTGGTACACAACTATACTGGCTTCCTTTTGGAGAATATTTTTAAGACATTTGGGAGGCCATATTGAAATGTATGAAGAGTCCATCTTAGCTAAATCAAATGTCAATGATACATTTACAATGTTAAAGTGAATTCTTGAACTTGTCATGACCTAAATTTTATGCTTTTGGGTTCATAGGCAAGTCAGTGGAGACAACAGAAAGGACTTTTATTTGAGGCATTATAAATTATGCATAGACCGTAGCTTAGAAAATAATCACCAGTAAGCACCACAATCTCACCATCTCCTCATAGTTGTTATTTTTCTCATTGATATTTTTCTTTCCTTATGTTGACGGTTTTTTCCAATTTGTTAAGAGTAGATTGCTTTAATTGAGACCTGACCCTGGTTCTTTAATAATTGAGCAAGCCTCCTGGGGTTAGATTCTGGACCTACAGAGATAGATGAATGAACTCCTTGTGCATTTAGGGATTCAAAATGCGAGGTAAAAGATAATGTTTATACAGATAATCGAAGGGTGGTTTTGTTTGACAGTGGTGCCAACTATGAGACTGATCTAATAACTCTCTTGGGAATCAGAAAGGGCTCATAAATGAGATGACATCTGTAGTAGGAGCTGGAACTCTGATAAATTATCACATGTTTGGAAGAGTCAGGGAAGGAGGAAGTATTCCAGGTAGAAGATACGGTGTTCCTGTGATGGGTAGTAGTCTTTTACAGAACCCTGAAGGCCGTATTACCACACAGATGGCTGGTCTCCACCCCTAGAATTTCTGATCCTGTTATTTTGTTAGTCTGAGTGGGGCTTGATGATTTGCATCTCCATCCTAGTGGACGTTGATGCTTTTGTTCTGGGGGACCATACACTAGGTAAGCATTGGTGTAGAAATATAGAGGCTTGAAAAGGAAATCTAATATTATTATATAATAATAAGCTCAGTGTAAGGATTTGTGTGCCTAGAGCATTATAGGTACTTTTGGAGTGAGGGTGGTGGTAGGAAGAAGGGAATGATGGGAGATAAGTTTGAGTTCCAAATGAGGAGGGGCTCTGTATGTTATGAGATTCTTGAAATAGAGTGGGATTGCTTTAATTGGTAGTAGAAGATACTACTTTCGGGGTAATAATAATAATATATTAGGATATTCTTAATTGTAGCTGTTTTTAAAAGTTATACTTTTAAACATTAATATGGCCACATTTTTGTTTTGTGTTCAGATACTAATCAACTTTGGTAGTCTGGGATACTGCTCTATCTTGTGATATAAATTAGTATCACTAGGTGATATTCTACTATAGTAATTTGTTTCTTCTGGCTCAATTTCAGAAAGTTGCCTTTTTTTTGGAAATTATCTAATAGTCTGTGTCCAGATTGGTTTTAGTAACAATGTCACTCTTTAAGAAACTCAAAAATCTTTAATTTCTGTCTCTTTAGGTTTACCGAACTAATCAGTGTGCTGGGGAGTTTGTGATTACATTTCCAAGAGCCTACCACAGTGGTTTTAACCAGGGTTTTAATTTTGCTGAGGCTGTTAATTTCTGCACTGTTGATTGGGTATGTAATTACAATTTAGTGAACCTTTTCAAATTTATTATTTTTCCTGAGAAATTGAATATAATGTTTTAAAGTGTCACGTGGGCTAGGCGTGGTGGCTCATGCCTGTAATCCCAGCACTTTTGGATGCCAAGGCGGGCAAATCACCTGAGGTCAGGAGTTTGAGACCAGCATGGCCAACATGGTGAAACCCCATCTCTACTAAAAATACAAAAATTAGTCAGGCGTGGCGGTGGGCACCTATAATCCCAACTACTTGGGAGGCTGAGGCAGGAGAATCACTTGAACCCAGGAGGTGGAGGTCACAGTGAGTCAAGATCACCCCATTTCACTCCAACCCGGGCAACAGACTGAAACTCTGTCTCAAAAAAAAAAAAATAAATGTCACACGGGTAGTTGCCTTGACCCATCACTGCTCAAATGGTCAGTCTGCAAATTGTTTACCAGTTCGCAATGAGATAAAGCACTTGCACCACAGTATAAATCAAGCATGAATTACCTAAGCATACTGCTTAGTTCAGCTGATGTGTTTTGTTTTGTAGCAAGACTTTCTTGATAAAGAAAGGAGTCCGTTGATTTACATTCTGGCTAAAGCTCAGCATCTCATTGCAAACTGATACATAATTCCAGTCTAAAGGCTATACTTTGTATAGTACTGGCTTAAATTATTTACAGTACAGCAATTTAAGGACACATTTGGTTTTAGTTAGTTGTAAAGTTTAATTTTTATATTTGTATTAATACTTTTACCTAAAAAGATCTAGATTAAGTGCTGTTAAAGCTAATGAATTATTATTTTGTCATAATGGTACTTGCTATATCTATACTTATTTTCCATTATGTAGTTTTTTGGAGTATTATTCCCTGAAGTAGGTTGATCTTACCAGTTCAGCACAACTATTTCAGGAAATATATAAGGTCATACTTCTAATTAGATTCTACATTGTTGTAGATACTAATATATTAATACATTGGGTCTTTTTTTTTTTTTTAAACCACTTTTTAATTAAGATATGTAACATTATAGATCTTTGGGATGCAAAGATGAATAAGGCCTAGGCCTAGGCTAGGAATCTTATGAGTCTGATGTGTTGTTTTTTTAAATTTTTTGAGACACAGTCTCGCTCTGTCACCCAGCCTGGAGTGCAGTGGTGTAATCATGGCTCATTGCAATCTTGACCTTGCAGGCTCAAGCAATCCTTCCACGTCAGCCTCCTGAGTAGCTGGGACTACAGGCATGCACCACCACACCCTTCTAATATTTGTTTGTAGAGATGAGATTTCACCACACTGCGCAGGCTGGTCTCCAATTCCTAGACTCATGCAAGGCTTGGCCTCCCAAAGTGTTGGAATTACAGGTGTGAGCTATCTGCCTGGCCCAAAGTCTGGTTTTAGGGTTGGTAAATGATACGTGTTAAGACCCATAGTGTGATGTTTGGTAATTTGATGGTAATGGGTCAGAGGTGTTTGCATATAGAAGAAAGATGAATGTTATTTTTTTCTTTCCATCTTTTGATACAGCTGCCATTAGGCCGACAGTGTGTGGAGCATTATCGCTCGCTTCATCGATATTGTGTGTTTTCCCACGATGAGATGATCTGCAAGATGGCTTCCAAGGCTGATGTACTAGATGTTGTAGTGGCTTCAACTGTTCAGAAAGACATGGCCATTATGATTGAGGATGAGAAAGTTTTAAGGGAAACTGTCCGTAAATTGGTAAGGCTTATGGAAATCCAGCTACATGTTGGCATTGGGTATTATTTAGTAAAATTCTTACGCACTTTAATATCATTTTAAGTAGTCTTTTTAAAGCGAATTTTCTTTGAGGCCATTGTAATAGATGTAGTATCTCGTGGTTTTAATTTTTATTCACTATCTTATTTGCCACATGTACATATGTCTCTTTGAAGTAGCTGTTCAAATGTTTTGCCCCTTAAAAAAAAATATTTTGTAGAAACAGGGTCTCACTATGTTGCCCAGGCTGGTCTCAAACTCCTGGGTTCAAGCTATCCACCTGACTCAACCTCCCAATGTGCTGGGTTTATAGGTGTGAGCCACCACACTCGGCTTGCCCTTTATTTTTTAAAAAATTTGATTGTTGTAATAATTCTTTATGTATTCTGCATACCAGTTTTTTTTTTTTTAAATCAGATAGGCGTTTTGCTAATATTTTCTCCCAATCTGTGGCTTGTCTTTGATTTTCCTACCAGTGTCTTTCAGCAAGCAGGAGTTTTTCATTTTGATGAAGTCCAGTTTGTTAATTATTTTCTTGCATGAATCATGGTTTTTTGGTTTCCTATTTAACAAATCTTGCCTAATCCAAAGTTACAAAGATTTTTTTCCTACAAAGTCATCAAGTTTTACATTTAGGTCTTTCATCTATTTCAAGTAATTTTTGTTTTTCAAAATATGAGTCAAGGTTTATTTTTTTACATGTGGATATCTAGTTCTTCCAGCAGCATTTCTTGAAAAGACTGTCTTTTCTTCATTAAATTGCTTTGGCACCTTCGTTGAAAATCAATTCACCATATAAGTATGGGTCTATTTCTGGACTCTGTTGTGTTCTGGTGATCTGTGCATCTATTCTATTGCTAATACCAAATGGTCTTGATTATTGTAGCTTTCTAAGAGGTCTTGAAATCAGGTAGTATGAGTCTTCCAACTTTGTTTTTTTTGTTTAATTTGTTTTATCTCTTTTACTTTTTTTAAAATGTAAATTTTAGCATCAACTTACCGATTCCTGCCAAATCAATTCCTGTTGGAATTTTGATTGACATTGCATGAAACTATGGATAGCTTGGGGGAGAATTGATATCTTAATAATATTGAGTCTTCCAATTCATGAACATAGTATGATTTTATATTGCATGTTTTTTGGCACTATTATAAATTGTACTTTTAAAAACTTTGAATTTCTAATGGTTTATTGCTAGTATTTAGAGAGACAATTGACTTGTATATTGACCTTGTCTCCTGAGACCTTGCTAAAGTCACTTAATTTCCAGTAGCTTTTTCATGGATTCTTTTGTAATAATAATATCTGTAAATAGTAATACCGTTTTTTTTGTTGTTGTTATTTGTTCGTTTGTTTTTAAAATGTGCCTCTTTGGGTAGAATCCCAGAATATTGGCTCTCTGCAGTCCATTATAGTTTAACAGCAGGTCACCTACCTTCCCCCCTTATGTTTTACAGTTGGGGAAAATAGTGCCCAGAGGGTTTAAGTGACTTACCAAAATCTTACATCAAAAATGGTAGCTCATTTTTTTAGAACTCTGAGATTTTTTCCAGATATGGAATTTACACATTAAAATTGGGTATGAACTACATGATTCATTCTCAACTAAAATCCATAGAATTGGTCCTTAATCTTATTTTAAACAAAAATTTTAACTCTCTCCATCTCATGAAGTCCTTTTTAATGACCAATTCAAAAATAAAACCAAAATCAAATTAGCATATTCCTTACCTTCCTCATCTTTGTTGGCCCATATACTTGGCAGATATGAAATATTTAAAAGGTTAAAATACAGGATAAGAGAATAAAAGGAAGAAGCCCAGTGGTTCATAAACTGATTGGCATTCTCAAGACTGGATTAGGATCCAGTTTTAGATAGGGAAAAAAAGGTGATAGAAGTTTGGTCTTTGAATGACAAAAGGTATATCCAAGAAGGGTTCTCTAGATGTTCGGTGGTACAGATTATGTTGAAATTTACTGGTTCAAGATCTTATTGTTCCTGACAGTCTTTTTGGATGAAATGTTTTATTATGGCTTTAGTCTTTCCTATTGCACAAATTTTCTAACTATTCAGGTAATGATATCCTTTCAGATAACTTCCTGTAAAAGGCTAAGAGACCACTCAACATCTTCCCAAACTCAACAATTTCTGCATGATAGTCTTTTCCACTTGTCCCATGTTCTTTCCTTTTATTTTTGTCCTTTTAATAGATTCTCCATATTTCCTCAGAAGTGGGGAACATATTCCTTTCTATACCCAAAATGTGGACAAGGCTAATTTGGAGTAGAACAGACAACTAACTTCAGTAGTTTTATAGTCCTATGGTGTTTATACTCAGATCAAAATGACCAAACATAAGGACCTGCCTTGTCTGAAAAAGGAGATCTCCCTAGACAAATGAACTTGCCTATATTTGCTAGGTCATTTGTTTGTTGTATGCCACACGTTTTAAAATCATGCATCTTGGCCGGGCACGGTGGCTCAAGCCTGTAATCCCAGCACTTTGGGAGGCCGAGACGGACGGATCACGAAGTCAGGAGATCGAGGCCATCATGGCTAACATGGTGAAACCCCCCGTCTCTACTAAAAAATACAAAAAACTAGTCGGGCGAGGTGGCGGGCGCCTGTAGTCCCAGCTACTCTGGAGGCTGAGGCAGGAGAATGGCGTGAACCCGGGAGGCAGAGCTTGCAGTGAGCTGAGATCCAGCCACTACACTCCAGCCCTGGGCAACAGAGCGAGACTCCGTCTCAAAAAAAAAAAAAAAAAAAATCATGCATCTCTATTTTGGTAAGGCTTTTTTTTTTCTTTTTTAAACTCAAGTACTACTCATGCTTGTCTTGGGCTGGTGGATTATATTATCCTTTGGAGGTCTCTCTAAAGTATACTTTATTCCAGGGAGTGATTGATTCGGAAAGAATGGATTTTGAGCTATTGCCAGATGATGAACGTCAGTGTGTAAAATGCAAAACTACATGCTTCATGTCTGCCATCTCCTGTTCTTGTAAACCTGGCCTGCTTGTTTGCCTGCATCATGTGAAAGAATTGTGTCCCTGTCCGCCTTATAAATATAAATTGCGGTAAGTAGGAAGAATGATTTTTTTTTTTCCCCTATGGAAAACAGTTGATCGTTACTAAAAGCTCAATGACATCGCAGTTCTGGGGCTAAAATGTTAAATATAAAACATCTAGTTTTCTCCAAAGCTACACGTCTCAAAGCTAAGTGTGGTGGTATTATTTCCAGGTATAGATACACGCTGGATGATCTCTACCCTATGATGAATGCATTGAAGCTTCGAGCGGAATCTTACAACGAATGGGCCCTGAATGTGAATGAAGCTTTGGAGGCAAAGATCAACAAGAAGAAAAGTATGTGATACATAAAGTGACTTGGTGATTGGCAAATTGGGGCTCATTGTGATGTAGCCAAATTAAAGTCAACAAAACATTTCTTGAAACAGCCTGACCTCATCCTTGGTTATCCCCTCTACGTAGCCAGGTTTACAGAGCACCAGCAGAGAAGGTTTTAAAACCGAGAGTGGATAATGCAGATGCCCTTACATCATAATGAAATTTTGGTATATGAGTTGTGCAACATCACTTACTTAACAAAAACGATATTGTTAGGAAACCTTTATTTTTGTCTCAGAAATAAAAATTTCACATTTCTTACAAAGACATTGAAATCTTCTTTAAAAAAAAAAACAAAAACAAAAACAAAAAAAACCCAAAACATCTTGTGACAAAGGCAGCATGACACTAAATCAGGAGTCTCTGAAATGGTAGTTTATCACTTCTTAGTTCTAATTAAGGTTAAGGTCCCTGGCACTTGTCATTACCTTTGAAAGTCACTGCTACCCTTTTTATCTCTCTCTCTCTTTTTTCTTATGAAAATATAGTTTGTTTTTTGTTTTTTACTTTTCAGCTTAGGAGTACATGTGCAAGTTTGTTACATAGATAAACTTGTGTCATGGGTGTTTGTTGTACAGATTATTTCATCACCTAGGTTATTATTAATAACCCATTAGTTATTTTTCTGGACCCTCTCCCTCCTCCTGCCCTCTACCCTCCCAATAGGCTCCACTGTGTGTTGTTCCCCTGTATGTGTTCATGTGTTATTCCCCTCTGCGCATCCATGTGTTTTCATCATTTACCTGCCACTTATAAGTGAGAACATGCAGTATTTGCTTTCCTGTTCCTAGTGTTAGTTTGCTAATTGCTTCCACCTCTATCTATGTTTCTGCAAAGGACATGAGCTCATTCTTTTTTACGGCCACATAGTATTCCATGGTGTATATGTACCACATTTTTCTTTATCCAGTCTTATCATCGATGGGTATTTAGGTTGATTCTATGTCTTTGCTATTGTGAATAATGTTGCAGTGAACATGCACATGCACATGTCTTTATAATGGAGTGATTTATATTCCTTTGGGTATATGCCCAGTAATGGCATTGCTCAGTCAAATGATATTTCAGTCTTTAGATCTTTGAAGAATCGCCATACTGTTTTCCACAATAGTTGAACGAATTTACACTTCTGCCAACAGTGTATGAGTTCCTTTTTCTCCACAACCTTGTCAGCATCTGTTACTTTTTGACTTTTTAATAATAGCCATTCTGATTGGTGTGAGATGATATCTCATTGTGTTTGTTTGTTTATTTATTTATTTATTTATTTTTATTTTTTGAGACCGAGTCTCGCTCTGTCGCCCAGACTGGAGTGCAGTGGCGTGATCTTGTCTCACTGCAACCTCCATCTCCCAGGTTCAAGCAATTATCCTGCCTCAGTCTCCTGAGTAGCTGGGACTACAGACACACGCCAACATGTCCAACTAATTTTTGTATTTTTAGTAGAGACAGGGTTTCACCATGTTGGTCAGGCTGGCCTTGAACTCTTGACCTTGTGATCTGCCCGCCTTGGCCTCCCAAAATACTGGGATTACAGGCGTGAGCCACTGCATCCAGCCTTTCATTGTGGTTTTGATTTGTATTTCTCTAATGATCAGTGATTTTGAGCTTTTTTTCATACGATTGTTGGTCATATGTATGTCTTCTTTTGAAAAGTAGGTTTTCATATCCTTTGCCTACTTTTTAATATTTTTTTCTTGTAGATTTGTTTAAGTTCCTTATAGATGCTGGATATTAGATCTTTGTCAGATGCACAGTTTGCAAATATTTTCTTCCATTCTTTAGGTTGTCTGTTTACTCTGATGATAGTTTCTTTTGCTGTGCAGAAGCTCTTTAATTAGATCCCATTTGTCAGTTTTTGCTTTTGTTGCAGTTGCTTTTGGCATCTTCATGAAATCTTTGCCTGTGCCTATGTCCTGACTGGTATTGCTAGGTTGTCACCCAGGGTTTTTATAGTTTTGGGTTTTACATTTAAGTCTTTTATTCCTCTTGAGTTAATTTTTGCATATGGTATAAGGAAGGGGTCCGGTTTTAATCTTCTGCATATGGCTAGCTGTTATTCCAGCACCATTTATTGCATAGGGAATCCTTTCTCCATTGCTTGTTTTTGTTAGATTAGTTGAAGATCAGATAGTTGTAGGTGTGCATTTTTATTTCTGGGTTCTCTATTCTGTTCTATTGGTCTGTGTGTCTGTTTTTGTACCAGTTCATTTCTCTTTCAGAGTGTTTTCACTTGCTTTCATTTCTGTAGCCCAACACATAACTCCACCCCCTTTTATTTAGGGGAAAGGAGCAATATCATTGTCTCTGAGTCTACTGTGCTCTAGTAACTGAGCACACTAGTTACTCACTAACTGTAGAATAAAATGCAGGAGGAAGAAGTGGTTGAAGCCACACAGTAAGATTTATATTTACTTTGCTTTCATAAGTCAGTTGTTTTCTTCTTTTTGTCTATTGTAAACATGCCATTTTTTTTTTTTTTTTTTTTTTTTTGGAGACAGGGTCTTGCTCTGTCATCTTGACTGGAGTGCAGTGGCATGGTCATGGCTTACTGCAGCCTTGAAATCCTGGGTTTAAGTAATCCTGCTTTAGGTTGACAAATAGTTGACTACAGTTGTGTGCCACCATGCCTGGCTAAGTTCTTTAATTTTGTAGAGATGAGATCTTGCTGTGTTGACCAGGCTGGTCGTGAACTCCTGGCCTCAACTGATCTTTCTGCCTTGGCCTCGCAAATTGCTGGGATTTACAGGCGTCAGCCACTGTACCCGCCCTAAAACATGTCAGGTCTTAGCATTTTTATATTTAAGTTCAACTCTAGGCACTTGTTTAAAAAACTCCATGTTCAGCCACCACTCTGGGAAAATCAAATCAACAAATTTATTAATAATTTGAAGCACTGCAAGAATTTGAAGTTACATTTCTAGACATAAACTGACAAAACCAATCTCCTCTGATTTTCGTACCAGTAGTAATAAACATAATGATTACAGAAAATATGACGTTTTCTTCATTCCTAGGCCTTGTCAGCTTCAAGGCTTTAATTGAAGAATCTGAAATGAAGAAATTCCCAGACAATGATCTTTTGCGACACCTTCGCCTAGTCACACAGGATGCAGAGAAGTGTGCCTCTGTTGCGCAGCAATTGCTTAATGGCAAAAGGCAAACTAGGTATGTGCTTCTGACTGCGTGAGTTTGGATTCTTTGGCACCTATGTTTGGAAACCTGTTGTGACTCCTTCTGTCTTGAATTTCTGTGACCACCTGGGTGTGGTGGACATATATATATATATTCTTATATGGCTTCCTTGGGCCTTTGTCTTTATAGATATCGATCTGGTGGAGGGAAATCCCAAAATCAGTTGACAGTGAATGAGCTCCGGCAGTTTGTAACACAGCTGTATGCTCTTCCCTGTGTCCTCAGTCAGACACCATTGCTAAAGGTAACCATAGAGGGATGTGTGGGAGAATACTTTGGTAATGCTGTATTTTGTATATAAACTCGATTGACATTACTAAGTAATCTTTGATGATTAGTATGTACATTTATTTGCAGATGCTTTTAATAACACATTGAGTGGTATGTGTATATAAAGAGATTATAATAGTAGGCCCACAGAGGGGAAATAAATTTGGCAATTTTTCCTTTGAAAGTGACCTTGGCTGGGCATGGTGGCTCACACCTGTAACCCCAGCACTTTGGGAGGCTGAGGCAGGCAGATCACCAGGTCAGGAGTTCAACCCCAAGCCTGTCCAATATGGTGAAACCCCATCTCTACTAAAAATACAAAAATTAGCCGGGCATGGTGGCACGTGCCTGTAGTCCCAGCTATTCAGGAGGCTGGAAGCAGGAGAATCGATTGAACCTGGGAGGCAGAGGTTGCAGAAAAAAAAGAAAGAAAGTGACCTCAGCTAGTTCGAGTTGGGATAAGGTCTCCGTTATAGTTGCTTAGTGTTTGCTGTCAATTGGCTTATGTATTATCTTATTTACCTATATTATTACTAAAATTAAATGAGATGTTAGAGTATCTCAGTGAATATGAATTTAAGATTCTAAGTTTGAAAGAAGCCAATTACTGAAATTACTGGTTTAATGCAATAACCTGTTTTTTTTTTAGGATCTCTTGAATCGTGTAGAAGATTTTCAACAGCATAGTCAGAAACTACTGTCTGAGGAAATGCCTAGTGCTGCGGAGCTGCAGGACTTGCTAGATGTCAGCTTTGAATTTGATGTTGAACTTCCACAGCTTGCTGAGATGCGTATCCGTTTGGAACAGGCCCGTTGGCTGGAAGAGGTGCAGCAAGCTTGCCTAGACCCCAGCTCCCTTACTTTAGATGATATGAGACGTCTCATAGACCTAGGGGTAGGGCTGGCCCCATATTCAGCAGTGGAGAAGGCTATGGCCCGGCTGCAGGAACTGCTCACAGTGTCAGAGCACTGGGACGACAAAGCCAAGAGTCTCCTCAAGGCCAGGTGAAAAAGCAGACTTCTCTTTCTTTGGGAAGGTTGGACAGTTATCTCCATCTTAAACATAGAACACAGCAATTGGTGTATGGCACGTGCTCAGTAGCTGCGATTATTATGCATGTGGAAGACATGTAGAAATAGCTGAGATATTTGGAGTTGCTTTGGGACCTGAATAAAAGAATGTTAATTTTTTCTTATTTTACTGATTATAAGATGAATAATTCAATTGGATATACCTTTTCTAGAGTTGGTTTAATAAAATTTCCCTGGATCCTGTTAATATCCTGTCTTCGAGAGAGGAAAATACTTAGAAATAGATGAAGCTGTTTAAACTCACAGTTAATAAATATGGTTCCAAGGAGTCTTACAGAGAAATGTCTGAGAGTCAGTAGGCAAGAAAACAGTGCAGATAATTTTCAACAGGAACAGACAATGCCGTTTGAAAAAATTTCTTTGCCATACTGAATTTCCTTTGAAATGCTAGTCTTTTTGGTAACCATTTAAAGAAAAATGAACCATCATATAAAATACTAAGAAGTCTTTGTTTGCATTTTGTAGGCCACGGCATTCATTGAATAGCCTTGCTACGGCAGTAAGGGAAATCGAAGAGATCCCTGCATATCTGCCCAATGGTGCGGCTCTGAAAGACTCAGTGCAGAGAGCCAGAGACTGGCTTCAGGATGTAGAGGCCCTGCAGGTTGGTTTTAAAAAGTATATATAGAATGTGGAAGTGCATCCAGAAAGAGCAATATTGGAAAGTTGTGAAGAATAATATGTTGGATCTCGCTGCACAGTTTCAGTATTTTAGGGGTTGACCAGAAGACTAATTCTCTTCATACTTATTTGGATATACTTACCAGCTATTATCCTGACCAGTTGTCTCAAATATGTAAAGCTTAGACCGTGTCACCAACTTTTTCTGGGAGCTGGGGAGTCTTTCATAACAAACTTGAGTACTTGACTGCAGATTGAAGCAAAAGAGCTAACAATGAAGTAGTGAGAGAAAGTAGTTTTCTACTCTTTGATAAGTGTGATTACCTCTTGTTGGCTTGTCCACAACTTTGAAGTTCAGACAATCAGTAATAGCAGATTCAACAAATCTAGTTATATGACTAAATGCCCAAACTAAGCCCCAAGGCCCAGGATTTTCGTGAAGTAGTGACTTTAAAGTACCCTCCCAACCCTACAAAAGAAATAAAAACCTACCCAGTTCCAAAGTAATTATCCAAAGTATCCAAAGTCATTTCCACCAAGTATTTGTGGTTTTATGCTAGATGTTATACTTATTGACCTGTATATAAGTTTAAAAAAAGAATTAAGTTCACTTGTAGCATTGTTAGGGTACAAAAAGAATGCATTATTTAATATGATTTTCCCAGTTTTCAGACGACTGACTGAATGACTTTAATTTGAAAAGTGATGGGGGATGTCTTCCCTTATCTCTTATCATCATAAACTAATAGGTGTTACTGACCTATTGAGAAAAAAAAAGTCTCAAGTTCTGTTTTGTTGAAGTCCTCAAATTCTAGAAATAAAAATACTATCTGGCTTTCTGAATATTTGTGTAATTTTAAGTGGTGCTAATTGGCTAGTTGCTAACAAGAAGTACCAAATAGGACAATTCTAGACAAATGTTTGCATCTGGGCGTCCGTGCTTGTTAATAGGGAAAAGAAGATATATTGTTTGAGGAGATTACATAATTAAGGACTGACTCCAGCAAGCCAAAAAAAACAAAAACAAAAAGAAACAAAGTATTTACTATGGACGTAAACTTCGTTAATGAGAGTTTTAGATGCAGGCACTTGTCAATGATAGTTGGTACTGTAGTAATTAGTTTTAGTCATGGTCCTCCTTTTTATTCCATGATTGCTAGCAGCCAGAAGGTGAGGTTATGGCAATAAGGAGAGGCTGGCATATAAAATCAGAAAGCAAGGGCATGCTTCTGGATGAGTTTATTTCCTTCATATTTTATATGTATATGCTACTTTTACTATGTTTGTAACAGTGCCATTAAGGGCAAAAGGCAAGTTTTGCTTCATTCCTGAAAAAGTAGCCTACCTTTTTTAAAAATCATATATTTAAGGACTAATAGACGTGACTAACAACAAGGAACTATTTTCTATTTAGTGGATTATTTATTTTAAAATGTTAGGCAGTATTCTGCTTTACACATAGGAAGCACTCGGATTTCTAAATTAAATACCATAGGAATAGCATTAATTTATGAGTCACATTCTTAAGTGTCCATCAGAACATTTATGCCCTAACAGTTTTAATCCTCTAAGAATGAATATCAAAGGCAGCAAAATAACCTACCCAGTCTTCCCTAGTTGTCCCAAAAATGTCCCTTATGGCTGTTTGTCTAACCTAGGAACACACATTGCACCTAATTGGCATCTCTTTAGGTTTCTTTTGATCTTGTAGCGTTTTCCTCCCTACCCCAGTTTTTCTCATGTCACTGACTAGACAGTTATCCTGTGGTATACTCCACCTTCTGGATTTGTTTGGTTGTTTCTTTGTGGAGTGTTCTATTCTGTGTATTTCCTATAAATTAGAAGTTAGTTTTAAAGCCCTGGTGCATCCAAGTTAAACATTTTTTAATATAATGCATTAAAATGTGAGGTAATACTGTATATTCTATATTGCATCACAACAGGAGACATATCTGGATGACCTGACATCAGTGATGCTAAGTTTTACATTGTGTTAGAGCAACACCAATGCATTTCATCCTCCATAACCTAATGCTTTTACTCTCCTTCTAGTTTGGCTATCTTTTTCTAAAAATACAGTTCCCAGACCAGCAGTATTAGCATTGGCAACAGCAGCTTCATCTGGGAACTTGTCAGAAGTGCAAATTTATGGACCTTTCTCTGACCCACTGAATTAGAATATTTGGGGATAGGACTAAGGAAACTGTGTTTAAACAAGCCTTCCAGATGATTCTTATGTATGCTAAAGTTTGAGAACCACTGCGCTGTCTCAACTTCTATTTTAGTTTCCTGAATAATTTATATTGAGTTGCTTTAATTAATCATTGGTGAGTGGATTGGGGTAAAATATTGTTTTGTTGCTTTATATTGAGTTGCTTTACATTGGTGAGTGGATTGGGGTAAAATATTGTTTTGTTGCTTTTTATTTGTATAATTCCATATGAAAGTCTTGAGTTTCTACAAACCTTCATTTCTGCTGAAATTTTTTTCAAACTATCAATAGGGATCAATGTGATGAGTGAATTTAGAAGGGTATAAATAGAACAAAGGGACCACAGTATATGCCATGTTCACATTTGTATCCTTAGAGTCTAGCATATACTAGGTTCTCTAGGCCCGGCACAGTGGCTCACTATAATCCCAGCACTTTGGGAGGCTGAGGTGGGAGAATTCCTTGAACCCAGGAGGTAGAGGTTGCAGTGAGCTGAGATTGCACCACTGCATTCCAGCCTGGGCAAGAGTGATACTCTGTCTTAAAAAAGAAGAAAAAAGAAAAAAGAAAAAAAAAAAACCACCACCACCAACAAAAGACCAAACTAGGTTCTTTAAGTGTCACTTCTACCCCCAACATTATTGGTCAGCTGGCAGGTTGACATTTGTGAATTTAGCATGTTGAGATCATGGAGTAATCTGAAGTACTCAGTGAACCAATCTGATTTATGCTTTTCCTGTTTTTCATAGAAGTGTTCTTTTTTCTAAACTGCTGTAATTTTCCTTGATTTATTAGGCTGGAGGACGTGTGCCAGTGTTAGACACACTCATAGAACTTGTTACACGAGGCCGATCTATCCCGGTACATCTGAATTCTTTGCCAAGACTGGAATCCCTAGTAGCTGAGGTTCAGGCTTGGAAAGAATGTGCTGTTAGTACATTCTTGACTGAGAATTCTCCATATTCTCTCTTAGAGGTAAGTTTACAACTAGCTCATCTGCAAGACCTTAGATCTCCTAGTTTGGTAAAACATGCAGTTCATCACATGCAAAGATGACATCACAGATTAATCTATATTCTGTGAGTTGTTCTTCCAGTAAAGCCAGGGAGATTCTTCTAATCTTCTGGTGAAGCAACCTTTAAATGTTTTCTTGGTTCATTTAGGATAACAGTATCTTAAACAAGAAAATTTTTTCCTACTGGGTGAAATTCCTCTGTGTTGAAATTGGACTCTTAAATTTGGCCATGTTTCACCCACCTGAATTTCATAAGCCTGATAAATGATCTCCCGCATCTTTTAAAAGTGCTTTAACTGTACTTTGTATTTTCTGTAAACTGTTCCTTGTGCATCATGACTGGGATCAGTCAGTATATATCACATTTTTTACTTGTTACTTAATTGTATCAGGAATCAGTCGATCTCATAAGAGTCTTCCTCCTCCTTTTGTAAAGGAGAGTCTGAGGGTTGCACGTTCCAAAGAAAATCTTCAATACTAAGAAATGCACATCCTTTTTACTGCTTAGGCTTTTATTTTGGGACTTCCTACCTAATGCTTTATCTGAAATTTATTTTACCGTTGGTTGTGCTTTGTGTCCCACATTAGGTGCTGTGTCCTCGATGTGATATTGGCCTTTTGGGATTGAAAAGGAAGCAGAGAAAGTTAAAGGAGCCCTTGCCAAATGGAAAGAAAAAAAGCACCAAATTAGAGAGTCTGAGTGACCTGGAGAGGGCTTTAACTGAAAGCAAAGAGACTGCTTCAGCTGTATGTAGGGGTTTTTTTCTTCTCCTTTCTGTGTTATTGGGAAGAATAATTTCTGACCCTCTCTGGTTTATAGGAATTTGGAGAAGGCAAGTAGAGTAAATTGAAAGCGTTCAGTTTTACTTTTTGAAAATTGTCAAGTGTTAAGAGTTTTGAATGGTAAGATGCATAGAGGTGCGAAAGATTCAGGGTAGGCTTCCCAGTCAGGGACTAGCAGACACAGAAACAGTCTTGTTTAGTGCCTGTGGGTTGATCCAGGAATGCTAACTGAATATATTGAAACTAATATGAATAGATATATGAAACTGCAGTGCCAATTTATTAGTTTACAGTTAAGTACATTTAAAAGTTTACTGGACACTTTGATACTCATCTAGAAGACCTTAAATCTCTGATTCAACATACTGTTGATTCAAAGATGATAGTTTCAAGGAGACGAAGCAATGTGTAACCAATGTTACACATTAAGCACCTTATCAGGATTAAAAAGGGATAGTTATGTGATGCTTTTAATGGCACGGAGCATTGCCCGTTCTAGAGTGGGACTGTATACCTGCTACTGGGACTAGATTGAATGGATTGATCTGTGGATCCGGGCACCTTCTCCCATTGATTTCTTTGTAACTGCCGGACCTCTTGCGATAGACATGGGTTGCCTTGATTTATTTAGGTATTTTGACACAGATAAAGTCTTTAGTGTACGTTTGTATATTCAGTCAGGTTCTAGACAGATTTCTGCCATCAGAGGTCCTCCATTCCATCTGTGGTTTGTTTTTATAAGGACTAGCTGAAAGTTACAGTCACCCTCCTAAGATGTTTATATGTTGGTTTGAAACTTTATGTGCAGTATCTTTCATAGATTTTAGTCTGTGCCCATCTGTCTGTAGATCCCTGCTTTAAGAATTCTCCCTACATATTATCTGTTAATTTATGGTAGAACTCACAGGTTAGTCATTTGCTTTCCATCTCTAAGCTTTGAGAAGTTACCTTGTTATCATATAACCCACACATATTACCTGTGTATTATATTTACAAAAGAAGTGGATTTTTTTTTTTTTTTAATATACCAAAGGTCTTTACCTGATTTGCTTTTAGATCTTTTTTTTTTTTTTTTTTCAAATAGAGATAATGGAGAGTTTATTCTGCCCTTGTAAGGGTGCTTCATCTGGTGAATCGTGATGGATCTGAAAGGGGATAGATGTGATGATTGGAAATGGTTTTTTAACTGTGACAGATTTTTTGAGAACTTGTTTACTATGTGCCAGGCAAAGAGTGTCCTATCCCACATCTCTCACTTAACTGTCATCTCAGCCCTGTGAGGTGGACACTATTATCACCTCCATTGTACACATGCAGAAATTTAGCCACAATGGAATACGTGGCACCAGGTCACTCACACAGCTTAGTATGAGGCAGAGTGAGGATTTGAATACAGATAATTTACTCAGGATCCCATGCTCTTAACCACCAGGACTTTGAGTTTTAGGGGAAGGCCAAGTTATCTAGGACATCATCCTTGATTGTTAACTCTTTTTTCAGATGGCAACTCTCGGGGAAGCTCGCCTAAGGGAAATGGAAGCCTTGCAGTCTCTCAGACTTGCCAACGAAGGGAAATTGCTGTCACCTGTCCAAGATGTGGATATAAAAATCTGCCTATGTCAGAAGGCCCCAGCTGCCCCTATGATTCAATGTGAACTCTGCAGGGATGCTTTCCATACCAGTTGTGTGGCGGTACCCAGTATTTCACAGGGCCCCCGAATCTGGCTTTGTCCCCATTGTCGGAGGTCAGAGAAACCTCCATTAGAGAAAATTCTGCCCCTGCTCGCCTCCCTTCAGCGTATCCGAGTTCGCCTTCCTGAAGGAGATGCACTTCGATATATGATTGAAAGAACCGTGAACTGGCAGCACAGAGCCCAGCAACTGCTTTCGTCAGGGAATCTTAAATTTGTGCAAGATCGAGTGGGCTCAGGACTGTTATATAGCAGATGGCAGGCCTCAGCAGGACAAGTGTCAGACACAAACAAGGTGAATCTGGACTTTCCTTATTGGGTTGTTGGAATTTGCAAAGCTCTGTATCTTTCTCTCGAACCTGTAGCTTTGGTGTTGCTATTCCCTTGGTGATCACTTTACTGTTAACAGCACCCACTTTACCTGTAGCTTCCCACTTCAAGACCATGCAGCAGGTACAACATATTCTTTTAGTTTCCTCTATTCCTAATAGAAGTTGTTTCTCAGGCACTCTTTCTATAGAGCACATATTTAGCTTTTCACAGATACCAATGATTTTTTCATTTATATGTGTGCTGACCCATATGTGTCTTACATATATGTCTATGATGTTCCTTTAAGTCTTTGCTTGACTAAAAAGTTTTTTACCCTGCTTCTTCTCATGTAAGTCAGTTAGTAGAAAGGGAAAACACTTCCTGCCTTTCATCTCTTTTTGCCCTTTAAGGGAACATATTTTTTGGAAGAAGGGTTTGAGCACTGTGTTATTTCAGAGGAAAGCTCCTGGGTTACACACCATTTGTGATCTTTCTGCCAAAAGCCAGATTCTTTTGACCATCACTGGATGGGCAGAGTTTTCTGTCATCTTCCATAGGTGGCTGCAGTAAAAGAATGTGAAGACAATAGAAAAGTACAATCAGGAAGGCAGTATTCAATCTTTATGAGGTTAATCTGATGGTTTTTAAATTTGCTAAACATCTCCGTACCAGAGATACCACAACTCTCTTGTGCCATATGAGCACAGACACATGGATTATATGAGTTACATTGTTGATAAGATGAAGACCAAAAAAAAAAAAAAAACCAAAACAGTCTGTCAAATTTATTTCCTTGGTTTTTTGTTTCTTTGCAGGCTTCTGAAATATAGTGCCTGACACATAGATGATGAATTAAATATTTGTTGCATAGATGAGTTGTGGCATTGTGCACATTCCCAAAGTGGAGTCATTGGTGTTCTTTACCCAGGATGTGCTAGGAGTTTACCCTTCTTAGTAAAGGGAAAGGACACAACTATTATATTAATCCAGGTCAAAGGAGTGTTTCCCCTAGCTCCTTTAATATAAAACACTAAGGAAGATAGGAAAGTGGTTATGGATGATTTCTGACGTTTGATTTACTCAAAGGGGTACATACGTGTTTATTTTATTTTAACCTTCAATAAGGAGAATTAGAAAAGGATTAAAAGGCTGTATGATCTGTTCTCACACTGAGAAAGTGGCTTATTTCCCAATGGTCTTCTTTACATCTCTGAAATCAATCCAAGTAAAACTGGAAAGAGTAAAGGCTTGGTATTTAGGAAGATACAAGTTGATTTGGCCAGTTCTGAAATGCCAGAAGACTCTTCAGTAGGGGAAAATCAAGTTTTTGTTTTTGTTTTTTTTTTTCTCTGGTTGCCTGCCTGGGTAATGCAAGCTACTGTCATTGGACTAATGGGAGTATTTTTAATCCTGAGGAGGTTTTATTATAAAACGTTTTCCCTCCATTAGGTATCTCAACCTCCTGGCACAACATCATTTTCCTTGCCTGATGACTGGGACAACAGAACCTCATATTTGCACTCTCCCTTCTCTACTGGACGAAGTTGTATCCCCCTCCATGGTTTGTATTTTGTTGTTATGTTGAAGGCTGGATACTAATGAGTGATCTTGTATTACTAGGTTTTTGTTATAGATGATCAAGTACCATAAAAAAGGACTTTATGCTGTAATGTAGGATATAAGCTGTTACATATTTGCAAAATAGGGAAGGGATCCTATTTGAAGGCTTATAAATGCAAAAGAACAGAGAGGAAGACTTTATATCCATTGTCCTCATCAACACCAAGCTGTTAAGTCAGATGCTAGTCATGGGCTCCCTTGTTGCTTCATTACTTAGGAGACTTGAGAATCTTAGGGATAATCCACATTTACTAGAATCTTGATCCTTAGTCATAGCATCTCAATGTGTGTCTAGTAATGTGGTTAGACCTCCTTGATCTACTCAGATTGTTCATGCTGTGGCCATCAGTTTGTTTCTGTGCTTTCTGTTAGAAGCCATCAAGGCAGAAGTACAGTTTTTTCTGCGTTAGCAATAAGTTAAATGAGAAGGGGATTCAGTGTATAATTAACACTAGTAATCAAAGACTTAGGAAATCTAGTTTTGGCTCTGTTTATTATATTGTGGCTTTAGGCACATTAAGTAAACCTCACTTCAACTGAAGGTAATTTGTAATGTAAGAAGGAGAGGGTAGTAGTGGTATTAGGGACAGTCCTTCTATTTGTCTCATAAACCCAAATGTGAATGTGAAACACCCTTTGTTGTTATTTTGATTTGGTCTGGTCTTTTACAGGCGTTAGTCCAGAAGTGAATGAACTGTTGATGGAAGCCCAGCTGCTCCAGGTATCCCTTCCTGAAATTCAGGAACTTTACCAGACTTTACTTGCAAAGCCAAGCCCTGCTCAGCAGACTGACCGAAGCTCACCAGTGAGACCCAGCAGTGAGAAGGTGAGTGTCTGAGAGGCTTCTGTGGCAAGGCACAGTCTGGGGTGGGGGTCTGCTTGCTTTTACTCCTCCAAACATAACCAGGCACCTGGTGTGAGCACTGGGTGATTAGATTGAGGATGACCCATTTTGAATGCTGACTTACTTGAAGGATACTCCTTAATGTCCTGTTTCTTAACATAGTTAAGGATACTGCGGCTGCTGCCACTTCCTTCTAGTGAACTCACCGACCCATCACATTTAACCGCCCCTGAGAATATAGTTAGGATAGAAATCTGCTAGGAAACCTGAAGCCAAATTAGGGAAGAACTTCACTAAAGATAGCATGAGGGGTGATGTTGACATTTAGAATTTCATTTTTCATTGTGATACCAAGTAGTATGGCACGATCATTGAATGTATTCAGTTAATGCACCTTACTCCTATATGGTGTGGGGATGTACATCCTTCAAGAAGGAAGATGATTAGTGTGGTTCCTCAGGAGCCTATCGGTCAAAGGATAGACATAAACACCTAGACAGAAACTATAGAGTAGTCAGTCATTCAGGGATTTGGTGAAAGGAAGACTCTTAGTGGGCACTTCTCCATCTTCTGGTATTGGTTGACTAATTTGAAGGCTAATCACATCTTTAACATTACTTTTTCCAGCGATCCTTTGGTAGTACTAACAGTGACAGGGAAAGGAAGTATGTTAAACCCAAACTGGTTGTCTTCTATAAGACTGGGAAGGGAGTGGTTAAGATGCAGTATTTTTTTTGTGTGTAAATTGGGGGATCATCTGATTTCTAATTTACTGCTCTCTTTAGTAGCTTCATTAGTTTTAGTAATAGGTGAACCATAGGCTAAAATTGAACTTTCCTATCTTCCACCCAGAATGACTGTTGCCGAGGGAAGCGAGATGGAATTAACAGTCTTGAGAGAAAACTGAAGAGACGCCTGGAAAGAGAGGGCCTCTCCAGTGAGCGGTGGGAACGAGTTAAGAAAATGCGGACCCCCAAAAAGAAGAAAATCAAACTGAGCCACCCCAAGGACATGAACAATTTCAAATTAGAGAGAGAGCGTAGCTATGAATTAGTTCGTTCTGCTGAAACTCATTCCCTGCCCTCAGACACATCCTATTCTGAACAGGAAGACTCTGAGGATGAAGATGCCATCTGCCCAGCTGTGAGCTGCCTGCAGCCAGAAGGAGATGAGGTCAGTGAGGTTTGGGCCATAGAGGACATGCTTTCCCTTAACTCAGAAACCCTGTAAGCTAGACCTCATCTCGCTGGGTCTTTCTCCTCTGCTTATCTGCTTTGAGCTGATCTGAATGGATTGCTCAGCCCTTCCCCCACTGATATCTCTGCTTTTACATCGTTCCTGGGTCTCCTCCCTTTTCTTGAAGAAACTCTTGTTCTTCCCTTTTTCCTTTTCTTGCTCTTCCAGCTTTCACCTTCCCGGCGCTAAGAAGGTGGGAGGGATGCTGATGTGATGCCCTGTGGCTTACTTATCACAGGGCAGCGCTGTCTTAACCCCAAAGCAGACACGACTTGAAGAATGACTTTGATTCGGTTGCTTTGGCTAGGGGGCCAGCTACACTCATCTGGCTTAGCTGTTGTGCCAGAGGTCCCGGTGGTGAGACAGTGGCCGTTATTGGCAAACGACCTGAATTTCTTGAGGCTGGCCTGCCCAATTTTGAATCCATTTTTTTCCTCTGAAAACCCCATCTTCCTGCTCTTTGTAACCAGGTGGACTGGGTCCAGTGTGATGGCAGCTGCAATCAGTGGTTTCATCAGGTCTGTGTTGGTGTCTCCCCAGAGATGGCAGAGAAAGAAGACTACATCTGTGTGCGCTGTACTGTGAAGGACGCACCAAGCCGAAAGTAAAAACACAAAAACAGATACCCCCCTACTTAATGTAATTCAGGACTCCAACCAAGAGGATTTCTTCAAATCTCAGCAAAGCTACAGGACTGGTACTCAAGCCAGCCTGTAAACGGTGCTATTTCTATTCATTATGGGATCATTTTTCCAGGACTCTTTGAAGAAAAGAAAAAACAACTAAAAAAATTTTTGACACTTTTTGTATTTTTTCCTTAAGAGCTATTTGTGGTTGTTGAGGTTTGAAAAGCTGACTGTTTTTTGCAGGGGTTCCCACCAATTTGGAAGGCATTGAAGCTTGCACCTTTTCATGTACAGCATTAAAATTTTACCTCTCTCTGGGATTTACCAGCTTAAGAGTCCAACTCACTTCCAGTGCCCAAAAGGGCACCCACCAGAAATTCCAGTAAATCCTCATTTGAGGAAACTCTCCCTTGTTTACTCTGTTACCACATTGGGGAAATTTTTAAGTTTTTCACTTTGGGGGTTTTTGTTTGTTTCTTCTTTTCCTTTATCCACTTTTCTTTTTCCTGGTAGACTAGGTTTATTTATCTGAGCAATAACTTCTGTGTTGGTTTCAGTGGCTGGAATTAAAACAAAACAAAACAAACTTCCAAACAGTGTGTTGGTGCTTTAGCGATTGATTGATGTACAGAACACAAATGTCTAGTTTCTAGTGTCACTGATGAACTAGTGATGTAGAAAAGAGACCTCTCTGTAAGTAATTGCCACAGCTGTATTTTGGCTTTCTCCCTGTCCTTCCTTTCTCCCCTATTTTTTGGTAGCTTGTATCAAATGTTACAGTTTACATTGTGGAATAAATCCTTCGTCCTAACAGAACACTAAATGCTGATTATTTAGAGCCATTAGAGCACAGCTTCTTCTGCCCCTCTACTGTTGCACAGCCAGAAGGGGCTGCTTGCTTTTGCCTCTGCCCAACCAGGTTGCAGTAGCAGTGGATGTTAGCCTGCAAACAACATTAGGGGACTCTTCTTTTGTGTCCTGCTCTGTTTGGTGGGCCATATGCCTACAGCCCTCACTAACAAAGAACCCCTCTGTCTTCAAGGACTAGAACCTATCTTTAAAGCCGTACTCTTTTAAAATAAGCTTTCTCAGAATGTTGACAAATCACTTCAATCCTCAAATCAGTCCTCCTTGTGAAATGATGCCTTTATTATATGTGAATTGACAGGGGAACTTGGTTTAGGGTTAAGACGTTGGAAGGAAATCTAAGGAAAATTAATCCTCATAGAGGTCCGGGTTTAGTGTATGTCTTGAGAAGAGACTTGTGAATTCCCAGACTCTGCCTCCTGGTTTCCTTTCTCATTTCTTTCTAACTGTAGCTATCATTACGGCTGTGGATAGCCCATAACTATTTTCCTTGCTTTTCTTTTTTAAAGGGCTCTGTTCTGCACTGGAGAAGACATTCTGATGAATGGACTTTTGCTTTTTCCTATTCTGTTGCCAATTTTTGTTTTCCCCACATTCTATAGCCATAAACCTGAAGATGAGTAAAACTGGTGGGTCTTTAATAAAACAACAACAAAAACAGCAGTTTGTGATATAGCAGAGATTTAAATGTACTCTCCCCTTTTATGCACTTCAAATAATTAAATCTCTTTAAGAATGACTTCTAGTTGTCTGCAGTTTTCTGCAGTTGTTGTGATGTTTCTCCTCATCTGATGGTGGTTCTGGGGCAAATAGAGAAGAATAGTCTCCAGAGTACAATCTGGAATCATCATGGTTTGGCCTTGTCAGTATTCAAATTCTTAGAACCCCCTCCATCACCCCCGACATTGAGATGGGATGCCAGCTGTCCCAGTCCTCACCTTCCATTGAGAAATTAAGCTTAAAAGGAGACCCTGCTGCTAATATAAAGCCACTGCCTTTAGAAAGCTTTTGCCATCTAGTAAGCACAACCCCTGCCCCAATCCCTACTAGTTTTTCTTCTTCACCTGTGGGTGGTACGTAGTCATTGACAATAGCATCTTTGAGGAGGTCAGATCTTTGTATCTGTGAGTGAGGCAGAAAACGTAGGCATGTATGTATTTGAACCACTCCCTCCCTGGATGAGAACCACTCATCATTTTACGTGTGATGATGCTGAAGTTAAAGAGAATGTCAGTTGCCCAAAGCTATACTGTACTACTAGTCAATAACAAAGCCTGGGTTTTGTCTTCCAGTTTTCCTACAGTATTCCTCCTACCTTGTACACCATCACACTAATGAACACAGAGATACATTTACTTTCCAATTTATGCCTTCTGTTGTATCCCTAAAATGACTACAGACTGATGGGATCTAAAAACCATGTTTCATTGTGTGTTAGCAGTGAAGCTGGCCTGTGTCAGAGAAACCTCTGAACTTGTAGGGAAAAATGATGAAATGCACACAGAAAGTGACACTTCGGTTTCCGTCTCAGTAGTCCTGCAGTTTTGTGAGGTGGGAGAGGGGAAGGACTGTGTTAAGTTAGAGCCTGAGCCAGAAGGAGGGTCAGTGGGTAAAGAAAGAAAGGGTAGATGAGGTGTGCCTCCCACCTCACCTAAGTGAATACTGTTTGTTTCTTGTTTTTCCTTCTGGATCAGACTTTGGGGAATTTCTTTCTTTCTTTCTTTTTTTTTTTTTTGGAGACCGAGTTTCACCCTTGTTGCCCAGGCTGGGGTGCAATGGTACGATCTTGGCTCACCGCAACCTCCACCTCCCAGGTTCAAGCGATTCTCCTGCCTCAGCCTCCCGAGTAGCTGAGATTACAGGCATGTGCCACCATGCCCAGCTAATTTTTTTGTATTTTTAGTAGAGACAGGGTTTCTCCATGTTGGTCAGACTGGCCTCGAACTCCCCACCTCAGGTAATCCACCCGTCTTGGCCTCCCAAAGTGCTGGGATTATAGGCGTGAGCCACCGCGCCTGGCCCAGGGATTTCTTATATAGAATAAAGGGCTTGATTATATGGAGTTTCTATCCTGGAGAAAGGTTATGTAATTTGGACTAGCTGTAAAGGAAGTTGACTTCTTTACAGCTTCATTTCAGTATCCTAGGAGGTTGGGATTCATTTTTCTATCTCAAGTTAACCTAAAGGAGAGATGTCACTTGTGGTGATGGAGGTTGGTAAAAACCGGAATTTCCCTGCTTCATTCTCCAGTGAAGAGCTTAAGAAAATGAGGCTTTGGATATTTTGGCAGAAGTGTCTGAAATGCACCTAATTTGCCATTATACTCACCATTGAAAGCAACACGGTCCTTTGGGTGTTAGTGCAAGATTAGCCTAAGAGCAGATCTCTACCTGGAAGAGGGTGAAACATGGCTCTCTACTGATTTGGGTTGTACTCTGAAGCTCCTTTGTAATAGCTTTCTGCCTCTTTTTATTCCACTTAAAAATCTTGGTGGATATTTGGCAGTCTGTTAAGACCTGCTTCTGGCTTGGAGCAGGCATTGATTGGTATTTAGTACCCACAGGTGTTTTTCTGGGCTCAGTCTTGCCTATGTTTGTTGCCATATAGGATAGATCGGAATGCATTCCAGATGCTATATACCTGTAACAGGAGACAGAATTGGACAACAAAGATTTTAAAAGTCATTGCCCATTGTCAAGCATTAAGCCAGAGCTGGTTATTCATTATCAGACTGACTACATGCTAGTCCATGCTAGTGCCAGCCTATATTAAAATCGTCTTTCCTTGCCATAGTGCTACAGAAAACACAATCCCTTCTGATGAAACATTGCTTCTTGGGAAGAAGAGCTGAGGAAAGCAATGAAGATCCCAGTGTCGGCCTTTATTGAGCTACGTATGAGGGTCAGGGTCCCTCGACTCCTAGTGACTATGAAACAGCAGAGTGATGGCTTCGCCGTCTTTGCCCCTCTGTCACCAGTGCTTTGCATGTGGTTCTTTTAAGCCTCTCAGCTTTCTTTTCAGAGGCTTCATATGTAACTTATAGAAATGTTACTGAAAAGCTGCCTAAACATAATTGTATAAAGTAGGAATTTGTATAAAGTAATATTGTTGTAAATCCATCTTCAAGGTGTAAAGAATCAATTTGTGAAGTTATATTTTCACTTCTTCCTTCAAATTTCTGTGAACAAGTTTTTCATGTTTCAATATTGCTTACATAGGAATGCACCCTACATTTTTATCAGTATAAATGGAACATTTAAAGCCAGTCAACAACAGAACAGATAATCCAGCTCCCTGTTTGTGTTCTGGGTTAATTGTGCAAGGATGAAGGGCTAGAAAGTGGTGAGTTTGGGTGTGTTTCTTATTTTCAGGATAACCAGCTGCATTGCAATAGAGGAATGGAATGGTGAGGTCATTTGACCTGTTCCAGGTGAGTGGAGGCCAAAGAACATCCTTTCTGCCTCCCCTTGGATGGGAAAATTGAGAAATTAAAAAGTTGCCTTTCCGAGGAAACAAAAGTTATTTTCTCTATTTAAAATAAATGTCCAAAGGCATCCCACTAAACACCAAAACTTTTAGCTCCTGGCAAACTTACCTAGCTAGAAGTTGGAGAAGAGTGGAGTTTCAAACCCTGCTTTCTTTCTGCCTTTGCCAATATGTTTTCACTGACTATGATTCTGCTGCGAACACACACACACACACACACAAAAGCCCCTTTTGTATATGATCAGGACAAGTAGTTCAACAGTTAATAAAAAAGTTAAATTATTGGATGAGAAAGATACATTTAACCTAAATCATAAATATGTATATCCATTCATTAAAAACTAAAATTGAGAAAAATTACAGTTTGGGGATGAGGGCCTTCATTCATAATAGCCATAATGCGTTATCTATGATGTCAGCTTGATTGAGCTTCTTTAAAATGCATAAAGAATTTGAATAACAAATTTGACTTTTTTTTGTTTTTTGTTTTTTTTTTTAAAGACAGTGTTTCACTCTTGTTGCCCAGGCTGGGGTGCAATGGCATGATCTCAACTCACTGCAACCTCTACCTCCCAGGTTCAAGGGATTCTCCTGCCTCAGCCTGCCAAGTAACTGGGATTATAGGCATGTGCCACCACGCCTGGCTAATTTTGTATTTCTAGTACAGATAGGGTTTCACCATGTTGGCCAGGCTGATTTCGAACTCCTGACCTCAAGCGATCCACCCGCCTCAGCCTCCCAACATGAGCCACCATGCCTGGCCTAGGAATTTGATTTTAGAATTCTAAATATTTACTCATTTTCTTCAATCTTTTGTAAGAATTTCACACACCTAAATTGACAGTTTTACAAGCTTCTTATTAAAAAAAAGCATTTTCACACTCATTGGTTTATGTAATAGTCAATTAAAACATAGTTACTATAAGAAGTTGACTAGTATATGATTAGGAACAAATACTACTCAGAATAAAAGAGAGCAGGCCACAGGTGCTCAGCAGGCCAAGACCTTGAGTACATTTTACAGAAGGAATATAGAGGGAGAGCGTAGGTTGATCGAAGTTGCTTAAGAGAGTGTCAGTATCTGGTTGTGTGTGTGTGGTTTTTGGTTTTGTTTTTGTTTTTTTGAGACAAGGCCTTGCTCTTTCCGTAGTTTGGAGTGCGGTGGCGTGATCACAGCTCAATGCAGTTTCCACCTCCCATGCTTCAAGCGGTCCTCCCACCTCAGCTTTCCAGGTAGCTGGGACTATAGGTGTGGGCCACCAAGCCTGGCTAATTTTAAAAAAATATTTTTTGTAGAGACAGGGTTTCACTATGTTGTCCAGGCTGGTCTCAAACTCCTGTGCTCAGCAGGGGGATCATCCTGCCTTGGCCTCCCAAAGTGCTGGCATTACAGGCAAGAGAGTATGTGTGTTTAAATCATTTGGTCTGCCTCTTGCAAGACTTCTTTTTTTTTTTCTTTCTTTGAGATGGAGTCTCACTCTGTCACCAAGGCTGGAGTGCAGTGGCGCAATCTCGGCTTACTGCAACTTCCGCCTCCTGGTTCAAGTGATTCTCCTGCCTCAGCCTCCCAAGTAGTTGGGATTACAGGCGCCCACCACCACGCCCAGCTAATTTTTGTACTTTTAGTAGAAACAGGGTTTCACTATGTGACCAGGCTGGTTTCCAACTCCTGACCACAAGTGATCTGCTTGGCTCGGCCTCGCAATGTGCTGAGATTACAGGAGTGAGCACCTAGGAGATGCCTGGTATTTAAGATGCTCCATAGCTTCTGAAGCCATCCTAATCCACTGGCCAGTTATAGCACACTTGGAATTTTGTTCTTTTAATGCTTTTAACCCATCATAGTCACTGTCCTATGTCATAGGCGTGAAAACTTAAGCCACCTTAAGAGAGGTGGGCTTTGGACTAATATGAGGGCCTTAACCCTAATCTGGGCCTTAGCCTTATTGTATTGTAAGGAAGAGCTCTTGGTCTAGTTGCTTTCTAGTTCCTTGTCCGGGACATTGTCTTAGTCTCAAAGAACTAAGAGTATTGGTCTTGGAATTGATGAACCTGCTTCATCTCTGTTGCTGTCTCCACATTTCCTCTTGCTCCCAGCCAGTAGGGAATACAGTAGGCAAATGTTACTTAGGGTTTGACCTCCAGTCACTGATAGATCTTTTTTTTTTATAGCCCTGTTTGTGGAGTACCTTTATTTTTTAGAGATGTCTTGAAATCTAGCAGCCATGTTTAGCCTTGAAGTGGCCACCCTCAAATGGCCAAAATGCCTCAATGATTAGTTTCCTTTTCCCTCTTGAGACTGGGAACCCATGGTCCTTAACATGTTGTGTTCCACAGACACCTCTGTATATTCTCAGGCAATTTCACAAGAGGAGGCAGATCCTGGGCACAGGTTTCTGGACTTTGGCATGCCTTGGGAGATTAGCAGAGGACCTACCTGGTGGACATGAGTGCCCACAGCCTGTTTCTGTGCCCTCTTCATTTCCATACCAACTCACACTCCACTCAAACCCTTCAAGGAGCAAGAGTGAACAACTAAAGTAGGTCTTATTGGATCAAGGAAAAGAATGTCCAGAGAGCTAAGCAAAGGGGAGTTTGAAGAGAGAAAAAGGCAGTGTGACTGAATATGCAAGCACTTCTCAACATCTTTCCCATTGATATCATTCAGTATGTCTCCTTTGAGCCACTGCTAAACTTAGGGCAACTCTGGCTGCCACTCAACTTGGCCACCAGACAGCACCATTCGGTTTCCATAAGGGCCATGTAGCCTCTTGCCATATCGATGGCTGGTCCTGTTGGCCAGAAGGAGGGGAAAACATGACACTGAGTTTAGGTACTAATCTTCAATAAGATTATTAGGGGTTATAAGGCTCCAGCCCCTACTAGTGGAGAAAACCTTTGGGTCTTTGCATACCTTCTCCCCTAAACTTTGGTCATGGGATAGGTTTCTGTATATATCAAAGGGAAAATGGGAAGAGTCGAGGTGCTCTTGGTGTAGGCATTACAATTTAAGTGATGACCACAAGGAAAGGTGGCCCTGGTCAGAGGGCCAAAGTGTGCTAACTTCACTGTTAATTCCTTACTCCAGAGCTACCTTCACTGGACAAGGGTGGGGGACAGAATCGGCATGTATTATTACTGAGGGCTTTTTATGAGTCCTGAATGATGAGGTCCTCAGGGAAGCAGACATAGGAAGGGATCATTATCTCTTTTGCTAGTTGGCCTATAGACCGAGCACTGAGGAATCAGTTGTGGAGGAGATGTGACTTAAACTGGGATATGGGCAGAAGTGGCATAAGGCTTGTGGCCAGTAGCTGAGCCAGACTCCAATCCCGTGTCCTTTTAATACTGTGACCTCTGTCACCTCAATGAGTTTAAAAAACAAAACACGGTGCGGTGGCTCACGCCTGTAATCCCAGCACTTTGGGAGGCCGAGGCCGGCAGGAAGGTCAGGACATAGAGACCATCCTGGCTAACACAGTGAAACCCCATCTCTACTAAAAATACAAAACTCAGCCAGGCGTGGTGGCGGGCGCCTGTAGTCCCAGCTACTCGGGAGGCTGAGGCAGGAGAATTGCTTGAACCTGGGAGGCAGGGGTTTCAGTGAGCCAAGATCACACCACTGCACTACAGCCTGGGTAACAGAGCTAGACTCCGTCTCAAAAAAAAAAAAAAAAAAAAAAAAGGAAGGCTGTGCCCATGTCTACTGCTTTTTTGCTCAGTAAGACAAATTAGTAGCCCAGTCTGAACTACTCGGGAGGCTGAGGCAGGAGAATGGCATGAACCCGGGAGGTGGAGCTTGCAGTGAGCTGAGATGGTGCCACTGCACTCCAGCCTGGGTGAGAGTGTGAGACTCCATCTCAAAAAACAACAACAACAAAAACACTTCCATAGCACTAACTACCAGATACTGTTCTTATAGCTTTTTTTTTTTTTTTTTTAAATTAATTGAGACAGAGTCTCACTCTGTCGCCCCAGCTGGAATGCAGTGGTGAGATCTCTGCTTACTGTAACCTCCACCTCCTGGGTTCCAATGATTCTCACACCTCAGCCTCCCGAGTGGCTGGGATTACAGGCATGTGCCTTCATGCTGACTAATTTTTGTATTTTTAGTAGAGATGGGTTTGCACCATGTTGGTCAGGCTGATCTTGAACTCCTGGCCAACTCTTGGCCTCAAGTGATCTTCCCCCCTTAGCCTCGAATAGCGCTGGGATTACAGGCGTTAGCTACCACACCCAGTGTTCTTAGGGCTTTACATATGTTATTTAATCCTTGTAACACATGAGGTAATATTCCCTGTGGGTGAGGGTGGAAGGCTGGAATTTTGATGCAAAATTGTGCCCTCACTTGTAAGCTTTAAGAAAAAAAAAAAAAAAAACTGCCTCTATAGGATAATTTGTTAGCTTTAGAGTTCAAAATAAGGAGCATGCACCATATCTGCCAGATCCTTGGAGGTGGGGGCAACTCCAGCGTTCTGAAAAGGAAGGCTAGCAGGCTGCGGTGGCTCACGCCTGTAATCCCAGCACTTTGGGAGGCTGAGGCAGGCAGATCATGAGGTCAGGAGTTCAAGACCAGCCTGGCCAACATGGTGAAACCTCGTCTCTACTAAAAACACAAAAATTAGCTAGGCGTGATGGTTTGCTCCTGTAGTCCCAGCTACTCGGGAGGCTGAGGCAGGAGAATTGCTTGAACCCGGGAGGCAGAGGTTTCAGTGAGCCAAGATCACTCCACTGCACTCCAGCCTGGGTAACAGAGCTAGACTCCGTCTCAAAAAAAAAAAAAAAGAAGGCTGTGCCCAAGTCTACTGCTTTTTTGCTCAGTAGGACAAATTGGTAGCCCAGTCTGAACTAATGGCAATCACAGTTATTTTTCTTGCTTGTAATATCAATCCCCTAATATACTGAAACCATAGAGTGGGGCAGGTGGGATGGGATACTAGAGAGGAAGTGGGTTTTTTCCAGGCCTTTCGGGACAAGCCAGGAGGAGCTTCTAATAAGCAACAGAAGAGGGCAGCAGAGGATTAGGATTGGGCTGCTTTCCCCTCCTAGTTCCACGGGAGGGAAAGCGGTGGTGGAAAGACTTGAATACCCAAGGCCACTCTCCATTCCTTTTCTGGTCTGTGACCTGCCCTAAGGTTGGACATCAGGATCTAGTCTTCTGCAATGTTTTGCCCCTCACAAAATTCTTCAGTTCATTATCTAAATCTAACCTGCTTGCTGTTTGGAAGATTAGATTGTAGATTTAATGTTGTTTTAAGTTTTTACTCTTTTTTTTCTGTTTTTTAAAAAATAGAGATAAAGTCTCACTATATTGCCCAGGCTGGTCTTTAACTCTTGGGCTCAAGCTATCCTCCTGCCTTAGCCTCCAAAAGTCCTGGGATTACAGGTGTGAGCCACCATGCCCAGTCTAATTTTTATCTTTTTAGTAATGGAGTCTTGCTATTGCCCAGGCTGAACTGGGCTGTAGACCTAAGACTGAAGATCAGGCTTTGGATTCTCATTCTACCTGAGGTGGAGCCAGTTCCTAAGCCAGTGATGATCCCAGTTATGTGCCTAGCATACTAACCACCTCCTGTATTCTCAGCCCAGGACTAGACTTTGTAGATTTGTATAGAACATGGACACTGCACTGCACCCAAGGAGCTTGAAATTTGATGTAGAAGGAAACTATGTGAAAAAATGTTTCAAGTCTCTTGTTCCATTGTGCATGCACATTGTGATGGAGCTAGAGAAGAAAGAGCAAGGCTTAGGAAAGGTGAAAATTGGATTTGAGTTGACACTCGAAGTAAGATTATTGTCAAACTGACCATGTGGCCTTGCCAAAGATGGAGGCTTGGCATATTTAAAATAAGACTAGTTTACAAGGTCCCCGGGGTAATCTGTCCTTATCTGCCCCTCCCCTCATAAGTTTAGTTTGACTGCAGCACCCTAAAGCACCACCTAAGGTAAGTCAGGGGCATTGGCTGCAAATTGTTCCAGTAATGGTTCTCTGACTAGGGACAGGCCTTGGCTCAGTGGTTACCTTGAATACTGAGGCAACTCTGTGTGTGAATGGAGAAGAACCAGGGAAGAGGTCCCAGGAGTCTGTGCTCTGCACCTTCAGTGACTTCTGTGGGGCCAGAACTAGATGTGCATCTAGGGCAAGCTGAGGAAGTAGGCATTTCACATTAGCACACTTCATGATGAGAAATAATAAAAGCTAACACAGCACTTGGTACGTGCCAGGCTCTGGATCCCTTGCATATATTAACTCATTTAATCTTCACAACATCCCAATGAGATTGATACTATCACACCCATTTTACAGATGAGGAAATTGGGCTTCAGCGAGGTTAAGACTGAAGGCCATTCAACTGGTACATAGACAGCCAGGATGCACCCAGACAGTCTGGCTCCTGAGGCTGAGCCCTGTAAACAAGATGGAAGGCCCCTGAGCTGCCTTTCAGATGTGTGGTTCCGCAAAGCAGTAAACCATTCCTAATGACTCCCCAACATAGCTGCTGATGGATGCCCTTAAAGGCTGTGGTTTTTCTTCCACCAGTAGTTGAGTGAGGTTTATATAAGCCTTCTTTTAGAGAACTGAGTGAACATTCTTTTTTTCCTAAACTGGTTTGGGTAATTCACTCAAGTTGCAAATGCATTTCAGCTGCCTCTTTAAGTCTATGGTACCTGCTGCCCCAGAGGGCAGACACTTAGGTCTGTAGGCAGGGACCCTGCCCTCAGGGGCCTGCTGGGGGGTGGGTGGCAGCTCTACCATGGTACTCAGCTCTCCCCAACTCCTCCACCCACCATCAGCAAAGCCACCTCAGTTGGGACTGAGGCCAGGTATATTGCATTCCTGGCAACCAAAGCAAATCCATACAAGAAGGCCGTCGTGATGGGGAACTGCATAACAAATGTGTGGAAACTCTTAAGGTGCCTGGCCTGACTAGGGAAAGGAAACCACGGCATTAGGCAGGTCAGACCCAAGGTAGCTTGCCCTTGGGATAGCAGAACGTTTTTGGGCAGAAGCTCCTAGACAGTGCTCCAAAACCCAGAAAAAAGACCCAACAATGCTGGGCGCAGTGGTTCGTGCCTGTAATCCCAGTACTTTGGGAGGCTGAGGCAGGTGGATCACCTGAGGTCAGGAGTTTGAGACCAGCCTGACCAACATGGTGAAACCCTGTCTTTACTAAAAATACAAAAATTAGCCAGGCATGGTGGTGGGCGCCTGTAATTCCAGCTACTTGGGAGGCTGAGGCAGGAGAATCACTTGAACCCAGGAGGCAGAGGTTGCAGTGAGCCAAGATCACACAACTGCACTCCAGCCTGTGCAACAGAGCAAGACTCCATCTCAAAAATAAATAAAATTTAAAAAGACTCAATAAACATGTTTTTACTGTATGTCTTAGTATGTGCGCACATGCACACATGCACACACAGCTATCGTGAGTCTAGAAATGAGACCATGTGCAATCAATGTCCCATGACCAGGGTTGGGGTGGTGAGGAACAGGATCTAACAAAGGGTGTTCAATCCTCCTTTTTGAACTTTTCTCCAGCCAGGCCCTAGACAGTACGAGGAGGTAGAGCTATCCCATGGCTTCTAGACTCACTGAGCTTCCTTGGGAAAGTCACTCAACCTCTCTGGAGCAAACAATATAGAGAATCATCATTAGGCTTGCTGGTCTTCTGGAGCCAGAAATAATAACAGTTACTGTAATAGTCAATACGCACTGAGCACTGACTGAGCATCAGGTACTGTGCTAGATATCAGATAATTTCAGCTGACTCTCACCACACTGCTACGAAATGAAGTCACTAACTCATGGCGTCTGAGAGGTGAGCCGAGATTGGAACTCAGGAAGTCTGGCTCCAGAATCCAAACTGGTAAGCACAACAGTACGTAGTATGTGGCGGCCTTTCAGAAGTCAGCAAGGGAAGGGAACTTACAGGCCCTCTAACACAACTCCAGCTGTGAGTGGTTTTTCTAAAAGCATAAAATGGATCAGGTTGCTCCCATACTTAGATTCCTTCAATGGTTTCCATTACCTTCTGAAGAAAATCCAAACAGTTGGTCTACAGAATCTGTCATGAGCTTGCCTTTGCCTCTGATCTTTCCCTCCTCCCCAAACCTACCCTATACTCTAGCTCCACTGAGCTATTTACATTTCCCTAAGCCACATAATAGAAGCTACCTATTTTGTTAAGGCCCTGCTTGCTGTTTATAACCATTATACTATTTAATCTTCACAACAATCCCTCAAAATAGGTGGTGAAGTCTTCATTTTACAAATAAGGACACTGAGGCTGTAGAGTAGTCACACAGCTTTCTGATTCCAATGCTTAAGCTCTTCAATGAGTGCACTGTATACTTTTATCCCACTACTGCTGTCTTTGCCTGGAATGCCATTCTCTTCATTGCCTACCTGGAAAACCAGTCTTTCCTCTAGAGGTAGCTGAAAGGTTATTTCATTGGGGAAGCCTGCCATTATTTCTTGACTTCCTACCAGGTTGAGTTAGTGACTCTCTCTGGTTCCCACAGCATCTTATACTTTTGCTTTTTTGGCACAAGTATCTCACTTGTGATACTTGTGATACTGCGTCAAGGAGGCTGTGAAATCCTTGAAGCGTTTAAGTGTTCCCCTCCATGTTGCCCGCTCCTTGCAGGGCTCCTGACAGATAATACCCTGGGTAGTGGTATTATCTGCACTCTAGACAATTTCTTTTTTCCGGGTGTCTTTTTTTTTTTTTTTCTTTTTTGAGACAGTTTTGCTCTTGTTGCCCAGGATGTGGTGCAATCTCGGCTCACTGCAATATCTGCCTCCCAGGTTCAAGCGATTCTTCTGCCTCACCCTCCCAAATAGCTGGGATCACGGGTACCCACCACCACACACAGCTAATTTTTGTAGTTTTGGTAGAGACGGGGTTTCATCATGTTGGTCAGGCTGGTCTTGAACTCCTGACCTCAGGTGATCCACCCACCTCGGCCTCCCAAAGTGCTGGGATTACAGACGTGAGCCACCGCACCCAGCCGTGGTAAATGTTATTGACTGGATAGGTGATGGGTACATGGACAAATATGAAGCTTAAGAGACTTGTTCCAGATTTGCTCCTGAGCTACAGAAAAGAGTGGCAGATGGTCTTGGGATAACGAAGAAAGGACTGTATCAATCCTAGAGCTTCTTCCCCACATGTCTCTGCTGTGGCTTCTTGTGCTTTGGTGCTTGCCTTCCACAGCTAGGGCACATCCCAAGGGCAGTTCTGTGATACAACTCCAATTTATGGAGAGTTTTAATGGACACAGGGATATTAAAGCACCAGGGTTAATATTCAGAAAATGTTTCAACTGACTTGCTTTTCATCTCCCCCATGATGGGTAGCTTCAAAGCCTATAGTTGCCCTCTGGTAAGGAGAGACATCCTGCCCTCCTGTGATTAGTAGTCTGAGCCATTTGCTCTTCACATTCCAGAACGTGAGCACCTCAGAAGAACCTTCTCTTCTATGAGGGGGTGAAAACTGAGGCTCCGCGAAACTTACCTGGGACATAAAACTGTGACTGGTACTTCTCTGCAGAAGGAAGAAGGGTCTGCTCTGGTGTTGTAGGTTATTATTCCCTTTGAATCTGAGAAGGAAAAACAATCATTGTTACTACATGAAAAGACGAGGTCCACTGGGCACGGTGGCTCACGCCTGTAATCCTAGCACTTTGGGAGGCTGAGGTGGGTGGATCACGAGGTCAGGAGTTCGAGACCAGCCTGGCTAACATGGTGAAACCCCGTTTCTAGTAAAAAATACAAAAAATTAGCTGGGCGTGGTGGTGGGCGCCTGTGGTCCCAGCTACTGGGAGGCTGAGGCAGGAGAATGGCGTGAACTCAGGAGGCAGAGCTTTCAGTGAGCCGAGATCGTGCCACTGCACTCCAGCCTGGGCTCAGAAAAAAAAAAAAAAAAAAGAAAGAAAGAAAAGATGAGGTCCTAATAATATTCTTTAGTTCCTGGGATCTGATAACATTCTGTGATTATTATTTGCATCCTAGTGACTTCCACATGCCAGAGATGGTCTTGAAAACTTTAAAAATCTTCCCCTCTAGGAGTATAATGTTATAGATCCAGTAGTCCCATCTTCCCCATTCTGTTGTATTTAAAAGTTTTATTTGAGCTCAGAGTTATTTGATTTTATTTTGTTCATTGCATACAGAAGAAATAATTATAGTCCACTTAATCAGATTTTTGGAACAGTTTGCCTTCACTGCCTGTTAGAAGACTAGGGTTTTTCTTTTTTAATTAAAACCTAAGATATCGGCCGGGCGCGATGGCTCAAGCCTGTAATCCCAGCACTTTGGGAGGCCAAGACGGGCGGATCACGAGGTCAGGAGATCGAGACCATCCTGGCTAACAAGGTGAAACTCCGTCTCTACTAAAAAATACAAAAAACTAGCCGGGCGAGGTGGCGGGCGTCTGTAGTCCCAGCTACTCAGGAGGCTGAGGCAGGAGAATGGCGTAAACCCGGAAGGTGGAACTTGCAGTGAGCCGAGATCCGGCCACTGCACTCCAGCCTGGGCGACAGAGCGAGACTCCGTCTCAAAAAAAAAAAAATAAATAAATAAATAAAAAATTAAAAAAAAAATAAAACCGAAGATATCATGTAGATTATATGATATATGATATATTATATTTATCTTTATTTTTCTCATGTTTGATTTCTTTCCCCACGTCTGATCAGTTCATGTCTTCTGTATTGAAAGCATTTTCGGATCAGGCTCAGTGGCTCACGCTTGTAATTCCAGCACTTTGGGAGGCCGAGGTAGGAGGATTGCTTCAGTCCGGGAATTCAAAACCAGCCTGGGCAACAGAGAGAGACCCTGTCTATAACCAGAATTAAAAAATTAATGGGGCATGGTGGTGCATACCTGTAGTCCCAGTTACTGGGGAGGCTGAGGCAGGAGGATCACTTGAGCCTCAAGGCTGCAGTGAGCCCTGATTGTGCCACTGCACTTCAAACTGGGTGACACAGCAAGACCCCCATCTCAACATAAATAAAGTAAAATAAAGAAGATAAAAGAATAAAAAAAGGAAAGTATTTCATGGGATATCTAAAAGTTGACTGTAGTATGAAATATGTTATTTTTTTTTGAGATGGAGTTTCACTCTTGTTGTCCAGGCTGGAGTGCAGTGGCACGATCTCAGCTCACTGCAACCTCTGCCTCCCAGGTGCAAGTGATTCTCCTGCCTCAGCCTCCCGAGTAGTTGGGATTACAGGTGCAAGTGATTCTCCTGCCTCAGCCTCCCGAGTAGTTGGGATTACAGGTGCCCGTCACCATGCCTGGCTAATTTTTGTACTTCTAGTAGAGACGAGGTTTCACCATATTGGCCAGGCTGGTCTCAAACTCCTGACCTCAGGTGATCTGCCTGCTTCAGTCTCCCAAAGTGCTGGGATTACAGGTGTGAGCCACTACACCTGGCCAGACTTGAATTATTGAAGAGTAAGTAGTATAATGGTTATAAACACTGAGCAGGGCCTTAGCAAAATAGGTAGCTACTGTTATGTGGCTTAGGGAAATGTAAATAGCTCAGTGGAGCTACAGTACAGGGTAATTTAAATAAAAGTTAAAATACATTTAAGCTTGGTATGTCTACAAAATTAGATTAGAAGAAGAAAACCAAGACCTTTAGTGATAGGAATTGCATGTAATTTTTTTTTTTTTTTTTTGAGACGGAGTTTCACTCTTGTTGCTCAGGCTGGAGTACAGTGGTGTGATCTCAGCTCACCGCAACCTCTGCCTTCTGGTTTCAAGTGATTCTCCTGCCTCAGCCTCCTGAGTAGCTGGGATTACAGGCACCACACCTGGCTAATTTTTGTATTTTTAGTAGAGGTGGGGGTTTCACCATGTTGGCCAGGATGGTCTCAAACTCCTGACCTTGCGATCTGCTGGCCTCAGCCTCCCAAAGGGCTGGGATTATAGGCATGAGCCACTTTGCCCAGCTGTAAGCTTTTAAGAACCATTTACTCAGTTACAACCAGTAAAGCAGGCATGTTTCAGAGGAGAGTTTAGTCATTGTTGGCTTAATTGTCAGGAACAATACAAACTGCTCTGGAAGAATAATATGGGTATGTGCAGGGGGTGGGAGGGAGAGAACAACAGCTTTCTGAAGAGGTGTTTGTTTCTGTGTGTGTCAAGAGAAAGCAGAAAATGGGAGCTGGCCAGGGTCAGCAGGGATGAAGACTCGCTCTCCTGTCCCAGCTCGTTTCTGTTTGCTCTAATGACGACAGCAGGGCCTGGAACAAGTTTGCAAGGACAGAGACCTGACCAGAACATCAGGGAAACAATCCAAGTGTGACGTAGTGCAAGTGCTAGTGGGCCTATGATCAAGGATGGACGAAAAGGGAATTATTTAAGCAGAAGATGGGTGGCAGGCAGGAAAAAAGTACAGGGGCTTTTAGTCTCCAGGGCAAGTTGTGACAGGGGCAAGATGCTGCAGTTCCCTGCTCTCTTCTCTCTACTCCCTAGAAAAAAACAGAAAATGAAGCCACCAGGAAGCACTCTATCCAGCAGAAAGTGGTAAAACAATGTAATCGGGGAGTTGTAGACTTTCTTCCTAAATAACTCTCAGTGTTAGATAGCCCTCCCCACCTTTTGTGGGTTCAGAATGACCTTGCATGGAAGCAGAGGGATTACTCTGATGGCCCTGGATGGGCCTGCAATTGAGTGATGTTGGTCTAAGATACCAGAGGCTCAACTTTCTTTTTTTTTTTTTTTTTGAGGCGGAGTCTCGCTCTGTCACCCGGACTGGAGTGCAGTGGCCGGATCTCAGCTCACTGCAAGCTCTGAGGCTCAACTTTCTACAATGATGAACAGTTGAAAAGCAAAGTATCTAATAATAGGCTGGGCGTGGATGGGGTGGGTATCTTTTCCATTCTTTCCTCTTCCAGCTCCCGAAGCCTGGGGGAATAAGCAAGAAGGATGCTGAGCTCCTGATTAGGTTTGTAACCCAGACACTACTGGTCCTGATGAATTAAAAGAACATTAAGGCCGTAGCCAGGGACACCACATTTTTCATTTAACCAAATTGATTACAGCATTGACTCTCCTAATAGCCTGGGAAGGCAGGCTGGCTTCCTCTGACGTGCTTAGGAGCAGAAGTTGGGGCACCAGATTGACACAAGGCTTTGATCAGAACAGTAGGCAGCTGAGTCTGCTGCCGTGGAAAAGTTGAAGCGCATCAGGCCGGTTCGCTGGGCTTGATTGTGTGCGAGGAGGCTGCAGCCCTCTTTCTGGCTGGAGTCGTGCAGATACTGTCAGCACGGGAAGTAGCAAGGAGTGAATAGAGTAGAGCCAGCCCCTTTGGGGAAGCAACAAGTCCTGGAACATACCTGGCTAAGGGTGGGGGTGGTGGGTACCCTCTTTGAATGTGAAGGTCTCATTCCTAGTCCATTGTAACTTGGCTCCCCACTTCCTTCACTGCCCTTGTTATGATTGCTCCACAGGTGAACGGGGAGGACCTCTGTGCCTCAGGGGCTGTGGGCACAGCTTCAGCCTGATTGAGGACTCCGCAGAAGCCTTCCCCCACCGCTTTTGTAACATCCACTGAGGTGGCAGCCACTTTCCGCCTTGCGCTGAGGCAAGCCAAACTGGGGATAGTCTCCAGCTGGGGATGGTCTGCCAGTAACACCTGGTGTTATTGGCACAGTGATCTGCAAAGTGCCCTCCACTGCCTCTTCTCTCCCTCAAGCCTGAATCCCACTTGTTCTTTGCATCTCCTCATATTGCATTCATTCCACCTCTCACTCACTCACCAAGTATATATTGAAGACTGACCTCAGTCCATGTATGGTTTTGTACCCAAAAGTGAGGCAGGATGCTACAGTCCTATTATAAAAGTTAACTCCAGGCCAGGCGCAGTGACTCACGCTTGTAATCCCAGCACTTTGAGAGGCCAGGGTGGGTGGATCCCTTGAGGTCAGGAGTTCAAGACTAGCCTGGCCAACATGGCAAAACCCCATCTCTACTAAGAATACAAAAATTAGCCGGGTGTGGTGGCGCACGTCTGTAATCCCAGCTGCTCGGGAGGCTGAGGCGGGAGAATCCCTTGAACCCAGGAGCAGAGGTTGCAGTGAGCCGAGATCATGCCACTGCACTGCAGGTTGGGTAACAGAGTGAGACTCGCCTCAAAAAAATAAAACAACAACAAAAAACAAAGCTAACTACAGAAGAGTTAAAGTGGATATTCAAATTGTGCTGTAAGGAAGTCCTGGTGCTGCCCTGGCAGTTCCTAGGTAGGTTAGGAAAGGCTCTACTTTGCCCTGGCCACCCTTCTCTTTCCCGCAGGATCTTCCGAAATGCCACCACTTACTGTCTGCAGCTCCTTGGCCCAACGCACCATTCAGGGACTGTTTCCCCACCTGCAAACTGCCCACCCAAAATGCCCACTTTAAAAGGATGTCTTACGTCTTAAGCAAACTAACATGTGTGAACACCCTGTCTTTAATAACCAGTAGCGTCCTCCTTTTCTTTCCACCGCCTTCCAGCTCCTCTCTCCTTGCCACCCTGCAGTTCTTCCTCTCCCCTCCGCCGTTCTATTTCCATAGGCCTCAGGCACCGCTGTCTTCTCCCAAGCATCCTCCTCTTTCTCACCCATCCTTTAGGCTCAGAAGCCCCCACCATCCAGGTGGCCACTATAGGTAGCGGTGACCTAAGCGGGGACGGGAGAAGGGGAGGCTAGGGGCTCAGGGATCCCAAAATGGCCATGGCGGGGGGCTCCTAAGCCCAATAATTTAGCTTTGAGCTGCGGTGGGTTCGGGAAGTTGGAGAGAAGGAGCTAGCTCGAAAAGAGACCGGTCCTCTGGGGTGGGGAGGATGGAGCCCCTTTCCCGTTCGCTTTTCTGCTGGGGAAACCGCCTCCTCGACCTTGAGCAGGAGGCGGGGTCGCCGAGCGCCTGGGGGGCTGCGCAGAGAGGACCCATCCCGGAGGGTCAGGCCCGCCCTCCGCCTCCTCCGGGCCTCCTCCGCCTCGGTCCCCGCCCTCCCGCGCCGCTAGGTCTCCTCCCCTCACTGCAGCGCTTGCAGCGCGCGCCCATCGATCAGGCCCCCTCCCTCCGCCGCCTCGGCGCAGACTGCTAAGCTCAGCAAGTCTTGCGGCAAAGGCACTTCGGGGCTGAGTTGGGGCAGCGGCGGAGCCGGGACTCCGCGCCCCAGGGAAACGGGCGCCCCTGCGAAGCCGTCGCCAGCGCCGCGTCCTTGCGGCCCGACGCCCCCTAACATCGGGGACCCCGGATCTCTCCCGCCTCCTTCGGGTCGCTCTCCGGTAAGTCCACACCCCCGCCGGTGGGGGCACGGATCTCCCTCGCCAAAGTTTCTCCTTTTCTGCTACTGAGTCGAGGGGCCACGGGGTGGTCAGGCTCCCGAGAGGTGAGTGGGGTTGGGGAAGTTTGAGGCCAAGGGGGCCGGGAGTCCGCACCGTCCTTTGGGGGAGTTTGGAAGCGTCCGGATGGAATGTTCGTCTTGGGTAGCTGGACCCGAGGGGCGAGGAGCCGGCTCCTCTGAGGGACTGGGGCTGGCTGGGGGCAGATTTCCTCCCGCGGTCTCCCGGGGAGTTGCTGCAGAGAGGGGCGGGCCACGCGCCCCCACCCCTCTCTCCTTTCCCTGGGACGCCCCCACTTGCGTCTAGCCCAGCCCCTGCCCGCCCAAGCGGTCTCCAAGGAAGGTTCTTTTGCCCCAGTCTCAAGCTTCGGGAACCCCTGGCACCGCCGTCGTGGGAAGTGAGGGGGAGGTCTGAGCGCTAAGAGCCAGAGACCCTGGGTCAGGGAGAGGTTGGGGAGACAGACTGCAGGGGCCATCTGGAAGCAACGGGCACGAGGAGCTGGGGCAGGGGCCCAAGAAGGGGATAGAGGCGCCCCTCGCCTCTCTCCAAATCTCATGACTCAGCACGACCTAGGATGCCCCGTCCCTGCTTTAGCTCTGTCCCCAGGGCTGGGCTCGCAGCCTGGCGGGTGCTGACAGCCCGACTCCCTTTTCTGGACTCTTCCATGTATCTTTCCCATTTGGGGTTCCCCCTTCCCCTGCCTATGTTCCTTCCCCCACCTCTGGGGCACAGGGCTTTTATTTTTTCAACTAAAAAGAGGAGCTTTATCGTTTCCCATCCCACTAAGCCAGGCCCCCTCCTCCTGTCTCCTCCCTTTTCATCCCCACATTCCACAGGTGCCTCCAGGACACCCCCAGCCCACGGCTGGTGGGGTCTCTCCTGGCAGGGCAGTGTCCTCCCCTACGCCAGCTGAGGTGGTAGAGTAGGTGCTCTCCCTGCAGCAGGAGGAAGAGAGTGCAAGGACAGAGGAGGCGCTGGCCCAGGAGGGGCCACTGCAGAGGGGAGGGAAGGACAGAGGGTCAGTGGGCAGGTAGCCCAGGTTGGGTTGGCTTATGAGGAGGAGGAAGTACTTAGGATCTGGGAGCGCCCAGGAAGCCAGAAAGGTGAACTGGGCTCTGACCTGGAAAGCAAAATGGTGCCCTTCTCCCTCCCCGACTGCTGCCGCCCTGTGGGGTCTCTCCCAGGTGGAATAGATTGTCTTCCATCCAATCTATCCGGCTCCCCATAACCTGGCACTTCATTAGAGGGGGTGACAGTGAGAAGCAGGGAAGCCCTTCATCCTTTCAACCATCTCTCCCTACTTGGGACCAAGGCCAGCTTTGGGGCTGCTAGAAACATCTCTGTGACCAGCAGAGTTGCTGAAAAAAATAGCCATGCCCAAAGCCCCTAAGGCAGGCCCAAGTGACAGGTGGAAGGGGGCAGGGTGGCACTGATGCAGTGGGACGTGCCTGGCGTCTGGTCCTGTGGAACGAGAGCAGTGGCCTGGCAGGCACTGCAAGCTGCAGCGTGTGTCAGGGCCCTGGGGGTGAGTCAGCGTCAGGGGTCCACACCAGGCACACTGTGGCCTAGGGAGTCCAGCTCCCACCCATCCCCTTCCATGCCCCTGGAAAATGGCCAGTGCCCGCTGAACCCCGACTGAACCACCTTTCCCTCAGGGTGGCCGCCTCTGCTCTGCTTGGCTGCTGGGTAGATCCCTGGCTTCACCCTCTAGGACTCCCCCAAGAGGCCTGGCTTTTTCTGGAGACCTCTTGGGCTTAATCTTTACCTTCTCCCCTCCTCGTCTTGCCAGAGGAGGAGGAGGAGGAGAGGGAGGCAGAGGAAATTGTCTAGGTTATAGCCTCACATAGACCTGGCCCACCTTCCCCTGGAGGAAGAGTGACCAGACCACTCTGCTGTGAGTCCGCTTTGTTCTGCAGTCCAGGAGCTTGTGTCCAGGGAACTTGGGTTTTCTTTTGAGGGAAGGGGTGATTATGCAAGAACATTTCTTTTTCAGCTTTGGGGTCTGACATCCACAGAACAGGACCAGGGGAAGCAAAAAGTGTTGGTGTTTGTAAACATTGACCTTTCACCTAGAGAAGCCTGCAACTGGTTTCAATTTAGGACTGAAACTGGTTTCACCTGGGCAAAGCATGTACCTTGCCGAAGACCTCGCAGGGCCCGGGAGACCCTTTTTGGAGCTGGGTCTGGGCTCTCCTGCCCTCATGTTGCAGCTGGAGCTCATTCTATTCCTTCTACCCTTAGGCAGCTTCCAGGCAGGTGTGAAGGACTGTCTATGATACTGCAGAAACCTGGGGGGTGGGCTTTGGAGGTAGCTGGAGAAGCCTCTTCCCTGCCCTTCTCAAGCCCTGGGGACCACGCTACCCCAGTGTTCCCCAGCCCCTAGGCAAGCCTGACCTCTAGTCATTCTTTCTGCCTCCATCTGAACTTTGTGCTATCTCAATGGGGTCTCCTTTTTTCTTCCCTGCCAGGTCTATGCCGCCCTCTCGGGGGAGAGTAGATTGAGGGGCAGCGAGTGCACTGGAAGCAGGGGGACAGAGGGCAGTGAGGACAGAGTGGGAGGAGGTTGGGGTTCATTTGGCTGGAAGAATGGCCGTCATTCCCTTCCCTGGACAGAAACATCCCCGTGGATGAATTGAGGCTGCAGATGAGTAGAAACACTACTTCACTTGGCTTTGGGATTTGCTCTGTGGACTTTCCTGATCTAGGCCGGTCTTAGCTGAAGCCAGACATCACTGAAGGTCCAGGGTGGTGGGGATACTCTTTAAGAACTGGAACAGCGGCTGGGCGCGGTGGCTCAAGCCTGTAATCCCAGCACTTTGGGAGGCCGAGACGGGCAGATCACGAGGTCAGGAGATCGAGACCATCCTGGCTTAACACGGTGAAACCCCATCTCTACTAAAAAATACAAAAAACTAGCCGGGCGAGGTGGCGGGTGCCTGTGGTCCCAGCTACTCAGGAGGCTGAGGCAGGAGAATGGCGTGAACCCGGGAGGCGGAGCTTACGGTGAGCTGAGATCCGGCCACTGCACTCCAGCCTGGGCAACACAGTGAGACTCCATCTCAAAAAAAAAAAAAAAAAAAAAAAAGAACTGGAACAGCAAGCCAGAGAGAGCAATGGGGTAAGGAGGATTTACTCAGTGCAGTGGTTAAATACGAAGCACCAAAGAAGAGGCCAGGAGCTAGACAGGCCTGGGTTCAAATTCCAGGGATGCCAAGTACAAAGTGTGAGACCTTATTTGCAACAAGTATTTTATTAGTGAGTACCTACCGTGTGCCACTGTTGTAGTCTCTCTGGGTGGGGAGTGAGCACAGTGGCAGGCCCTACACATGTTACTGAGCCACTCAGCATCTGTTCTGCATTCGTTCCACTATTGCATTTTGAGAATCTATGCTAGGCAATGGAGATTCAGGTGGGAACAAAACAGACCTGCTTCCTGCCCTTGTGGCACTTACAATCTAGTGAATACCACACAATTAAATAATTACATAAAGAATTCATCATGACTGTGCCAAGAGTTATGAAGATGTGTAGGATGCTTTGAGAGCATGTAACAGGATGACCTGACAGTATCTGCACAGTTTTCTCTGTCAAACAGGTAATAATGCTTAACTCTCAGGGTAGTATTGTAGAACTGGTAACTATTCATGTTATTTTAGAAGTAGCCCCTGGCCCACCAGACAGATGCAGTTCTAAATTCCCCACATGAATAATCCATCCACAGGCAACAAGCTGATTCTTCCTCTTCCATTCAGTCAGAGAAGCCAGGCCAGAGAAGCTGGGATTCAGTTACAGGTTCTCCTAATCTCCAGAAGCCTGTGATAAATAACATAGTTTCATTGGAGAAACGTCAAGTCAGAGATTTTTTCTAAGTGGCAGCATAGTGACCACAGCCAGATTGCTGGGGTTCATCCTGGTTCTGCCACTTGCTGTGATTTTGGGCAGGTCAATCACACTCTGTTTCTTAGTCTTCCCATCTGTAAAATGGAGCTAAAATTTATAACTATGATGTAGGTTGTTCTTGGTGAGGATGAAATGGGTTAATTCCTGTAAAGCATGTAGAACAGTGCCTGGCACAGGGGGAGTGCCGTGTAACTGCTTTCCATCCTTGGGTGGCCTGTGCGCTCCTTTTCCTGCCCACACACAGAACAGTGTCTTGGGTGCTCCAGCTGGAGGGAGCATTGTCCACCTTTGATATTCTTAAAACTCAAGGGAAGGAGCTGCCATCATGTCTTAGTGGTCATTCCCGCGTTTCATCCCCCTCACTCGACAGTTCTTCTTTATGCCTAATGAGTCGTTTCTTGCCAAAGCTTGATTTCTGGGAAGGATTTGTCCCAGCAATCCTTCATTTTCATCTTTGGAACTGACAGTTCGAGGAAGTAGCCAGAGTGATGGGTAAATTTGGATCCAGGCCCAGAGGGACCTGGCAGTCACTGTGAGCCTGGAGGTCGGGGAGCACCTAGCTGTCAGCCCACTCCCCTAGAGAGGCTGGGTCTAAAACTAAACATCCAGAGGGACTCCCAGGCCAGGTGCAGTGGCTCACGCCTGTAATCCCAGCGCTTTGGGGGGCTGAGGTGGGAGGATCTCTTGAGCCCAGGAATTCCAGAGCAGGCTGGGCAACATGTGGAGACCCGGTCTCTACAAAAAATTTAAAAATTAGCTGGGCACACCAGGTTGAGCAGGTTTGAGCCCAGGAGGCCAAGGCTGCAGTGAGCTATGGTCATGCCACTTCCCTCCAGCCTGGACGACAGTGAGATCCAGTATCAAAAAATAAAAAAGGACTCCCACATCCAGGACAAGCAGTAGATATTGTAGAAGCTTCCTCCTTGGATAATTTTCAGATGAGGATAAAGTCCCTGCTGGCTGAGTGCCAGGGAGGAGATTAGCTTCTGAAGGCCCCTCACAATTAGGGAAGTAGGATGTGAGTAGCTGGGCCCATTAAAATGGCCAAGGAGCCTCCAAATCTGAAAGAAAGGGGAGTTACCTCCTGCTATAAAGTCAGGAGAGGCCCTTCTTTGGCCACTTTAGCTGGGGACCTTAGGATTTCAGCTTTTGCTGTCAGTAACACTAAGCATCAGGCATAAGAAAGGGCAAAGCCAGCGTGGGTCCCGCACAACAGGGAACCTCAGAGCTCCTCCCTGCCCTACTCCCTGTGCCTCCCGCTCACCTGCTCCGGGATAGAGCGGCTCGCAAAGGCGGTCAAGCTCTCACCACTGCAGTCCTCAGCTATGCCATCGCTGTCCCCACTTTACAATGAAGGGGCAAAGGCCCAGAGAAGTTGTGTGGTTGTTCAAAATCCCCAGATCATAGGTGCTTTGGGGGGGGCCTTTCAGGCCATGGCAGCTGAGTGGTCAGAACCCTTCCTCCTCTTCTCGCCCCTTCTCACCAGCTCTACCTATGGCGAATGGAGCCCGAGAATACAGGTATGAGTCCTTGGGATGAGGCCTCTAACGCATTGAGTAGAAGCAGGAGGCTGGGTGATTGAAATCAAGCAGCAGCCTTTATAAAAATTCGGCAGTGATTCCTTGGAGGAATCGAATCACCTCTCCCTCCCTGGTGTTGGGTTTCCTTGGGCTCTCCATACGGACTCTGGCACCTCCTTCAGGAACACCTGCTCTGAAACAAGAAGGGAGGCCCCAGGGTGGGCAGTCTTGAGTGCATAATGGGACACCCTGCTGAATCCGGACCAGCTCCAGCCTCAGCAGCCCTATCTGTGATGGCATGCTAATGTCATCAGCACCAAAAGCCCCTGCAGGTTCCAACTTGGCAATTAAATGACTCCTCTGAAGCCCAGTGGCCGTGTGTGTGTGCATGTGTGTGCATATATGTGTATTCAGGGTCCTCAGGGGTGGGCTGGGGAGGAGGGCTCCTTGCAAAGGCAGGGAGAATGGGAGTTAGTTGGTGTGTGACTGCTTCACTCCTTTGGAGACTCCAGACCTGAGAAGGCAGATCCCTATGGGACTCAGCCCAAAAGTCAACCCTTGCATGCAGGTGCAGCCAGAGTCTAAAATCAGCCTGAGCCAGAGCACCCCATTCCTTCCTTATTTCCTGCTTTCCTCCCCCCTTTTCCTCCATATTCCACTCCAATGCACTGAGCACCTAGTCTGTACAAGGCACCTGGGATGTAAAGGGGGAACTCAAAATAACCGTGTCTCCTCTATCAGCCTGGGCGCTCCCCAAGGCCAGGGCATGTGGTTCCTCCTCCTCTCCTGGGTCCCCCCAGCCCCCAAAGTAGAGCTCTGAAGCTGGGAGCGTTGGCGGTGGCTGGTGCAGAGTGACAGGGCTCCCAGATGCTCTCCAACCCCAGGATAGCCGCCTGTCAACACAAGGCTTTCCTCAATCGCAAAGCTTTCTTCACTTCCTCCCTTCCCCTGCAGAGAAACTAGAAGCCCAAGGGCCTCATTACTGGACAGTCTGGGACCAGGGGAGGACAGTAGCTGGGTGGGGAGTCAGGAAAGCTCCCCCGAGGCATTGGTCAGGTGCCTCTCAGTAAGGCAGTGAGTCCTCAGACCATGGAGAACTCTGGCAGGACTTCCCATAATTGGGTTGAAACGGTGGCTCTGGAATTTAGTAATTAGGGAATATTGCAATTAGTGATGGAATTTACCCATTACTATTCCATGCATCTTAATACAGGGTGTAAGTGGTTGTAACTGTGAGCTTGGCACTAGGCAGATGGGAAAATAGAAGTGAATGGAGAAATGGGATGAGGGAGGGAGGGGATGGGAAGAGCTTAACCCTTTCCATACCCAAGTAGACTGAAGGAACAGCCTGGGGTGATGCAGGGTTAGGGCGAGCCCAGCAACCCATGGTATTTGTAAGAGGCGACCGGGCCAAAAATCACAGGCTGCCTCTGGACCTTCTGCTTCTTTAGCTCATGTAGGATCAGATGCAGGGCTTGGCAGGGGTTGGGAGAGTGGTGATGGAGGCCAAGAGGGAGAGGCTGCAGGGGAGAAGGGCTCTTCTCCCGGTTTCCTGCTCAGCTGTGGAGAAACAGAAGAGAGTTGTAACCACCTGCAATAGTGTGCATGTGAGAGAGAGGAGAGGGTACCTCGTACCTTCATCTCCCCCTCCCCACTGAGTCCCCCCACCCCTCGGCTTCTTTTTGCTGCCCTTCTCACTCCTACTCTTAGCTTCATTTTCCTCTGAAGTCAAATGAGGCATTTGTGTTAGTGCAGGGCCGAGCTGGGTAGGGTCATGTGTATGGTCAGGGGTGGGGGTGGGGGGTGTCAAAGGGGTGGTGTTCATTTTTTCCCTTTCAGACCAGAAATTGCTTCCCCAAGGTCAGCCAGGGCTCTGAGCTCCAAAGACCTTCCCAGAGAACCTCTGCTCCCTAAGGGCTGGATGGTTTGAGAGAAATCTCTTTTCCTCACCATCGATTCCAGTCTGAACTAATGGTCCAGATGTGTTGGGATGTCCTTCCTCTTCTACAAAGTGACTGGAGAAGCAGTTTTTAGGTTGTTTATAGAAAGGAAGCATTTTCTGGAGTGGGACCTCCCCTGCTTCCGCTACACCTTAACTCTCTACACATTAGAGGAGAGCTGTGAAGCTGCAAGGAAGGGGGCCTGGACTGAGGGTGGTGGAGGTCTCTGAGGACCCTTCTTGTCTTCTGCCTCCTGTGTTGATTTGGAGAAAAGCCCCTTTAACAAATGCACGGGTTTTACCTCTGTCCCTATTGGGGCTGTCTGGCCTCCCATTTTCATTGTCTGCCATGGATCTTTCATTGTATCAACTCAGATGGATCAAGTGACCTGCCCAGTCACAGGGACTGAGATGGGATATTAGGAGATGGGGATAGAGGCCTGAAAGCAGGAGGAGAGGGGATCACCCAGGCAACACTCTAGGAGTGCAGGAAGGATGAACAAGAACCTATTGGTTAAGTGCTCTGGGGTGTTGGAGGGAAGTAGACCTAGGACTGAAATCCATCCTCACTACTAGGAGCCTAGAAGAGTTACAGGTAAACTCCAGGAAACTCAAGGGTGGCTGTGGCTAGGATCAGTGTTAGCAGGAAGCATGGAGTTAATTGGCTGTGGGAGGGCTCCCTCTCCCAGTCTGACTCTCCACGAGGAGGAAAAAGCATCACTTTAATAAGGCTGCCCTGGTTCAAAATCAATCCTGGCATTGCAGGAGGCGAAGGGGGAAGCACAGCTGAGAAATTGGATTAGCTCTTTGATGCTGGGAACTGTGCTGGCTGCTGCTGCTGCTGCTGCAGGAGGTGAGGCAGGGAAGCATCAAGAACGGAGCCTGCCATTGGCAAGCCAGCCCCAGATGTCTGAGGCTTCCCAGGGAGGCATGCTCTGCCCCCATCAGGTCTCCTACTGGGAGAGGGTGGCAGGGGTGCCCTGGGGCAGACAGTGATAGAATCCCAGATCCTCACCACTGCAAGGCTGGGAGGTGTCTTTGCACCTCCCCTGGAGTAGGTGATGAGCCCCAAAGACCTCAGGAGGTAAGGCAATGGGCAAGGGGGAGAGGAGAGGCTCCCACATTTGCATGTTCTATAGGGCATAACCGAAACAGTGTGTGTGTGTCTGGGAGTTAGATGGCCTAGGTTCAAACCAAGACTGCCACTTCCTGCCCATGTGTGCCTGGGCAAGTTACTTAAACTTTCTGAACTTTGGGATCCTCAGCTGAAAACGGAGACAGTAACATGCAGGGAACAGGCCCTTGTGAAGTTTTTCTTACAGCAGTAATCAAGATGCGGGCCACGGGTCCCTGGGAGTCCCTAAGAATTTTCAGGGGGGTCCATAAGGTCAAAGCAGTTTTCATGATAACACTAAAGTTATTTGCCATTCCCATGCTTGACACTGGTGGTGCTAAAGCAGTGGTGGGTGAAGCTGCTGGCACCTTAACGTGAATCAAGGTAGTAGTATCACACTGCACCCGTCTTTGTGTTCTTCCACACCACACACCCGCTAAACAAAGTAACTGGTAAATAACGAAATGCCGGTTTCACTTAAGAATGTCTTCTTGGCCGGGCGCGGTGGCTCAAGCCTGTAATCCCAGCACTTTGGGAGGCCGAGACGGGCGGATCACAAGGTCAGGAGATCAAGACCATCCTGGCTAACACGGTGAAACCCCGTCTCTACTAAAATACAAAAAACTAGCCGGGCGAGGTGGCGGGCGCCTGTAGTCCCAGCTACTCGGGAGGCTGAGGCAGGAGAATGGCGTGAACCCCCGGGAGACGGGGCTTGCAGTGAGCCGAGATCCGGCCACTGCACTCCAGCCTGGGAGATACAGCCAGACTCCGTCTCAAAAAAAAAAAAAAAAAAAAAAAAAGAATGTCTTCTTTTCATGAAGCAGCAAAGATTATAATTATATTGAACCTTGATTCTGCATCTTTTTAATATTCTCTGTGATGGAATGAGAAGTACACATAAAGTACTTCTGCTGCTTACAAAAACATTACACAATAATTTCTCAAATAAGCAAGTGAACGATGCCAATCACCTGTGCATCTGTTTGAGTTGCAGGCTGAACTAGTCATTTGTTCATGGGATACCATTTTATCTGAAAGAACAACCGATAAACTCCAGTTATTCAGACTTGAGTGTTGAGCAGGCATTTTTGCGAAAATGAATGAAGTGAGCTTGTCACTTCCAGAAAAACAATTGACAGTATTTGTGGCCAATGATAAAATTCAAGGTTTCAAGCAAAAATTAGAAGTTTGGAAAACTCACACATATTACTATGAAAAGGACTTTTGTGATAAGATCAGTGGTTATATTAATGGATGTGGTTAATATTGTTTAATGAAAGTCATCAATATTTGAAAGATCTGCACAACTCGGCAAACCAATATCTTCCAAATGATAAATAAATGATGTCGCAAAATCATGCACAGAGGCAAACATGCATTCCAAGTGCAAGGTTTCAGATTCCCCACTGAAACCAATCTAAGAAACTACCACTTGGTGAGTGTTGATGTCATATCAAAGAAAAATATCCACAATGATCTGAAAAGGCTTTATTAAATACCCCTCCCCTTTCCAGTTACATATCTGAGTGAGGTTGGATTTTCTTTCATCTTTCAATCAAAGTAGCGTATTGCAGACAGACCAAACACCGAAGTTGATATAAGACTCTAGCTACCTTCTAGTAAACCACACGTTAAAGAGATTTGCAATGATGTGAAACAAGGCCTCCTTCTTACTAGATATTTTACTAGAGAAAACATCTACTAGATTTTCTCTTGGTCTTGGAAAATATAGTTACTTCTTATTAAATATGTTGTATTAATAGGTAATGAGTTACTATTGTATTTTGAGCTAATTTAGAAATTTCTCAGTTTTAATTCTGAATATGGTAACTATAGATGGATCTAACTTACATAAGCAAATGCTCTTGGAGGGTCCTTAATAAATGGGTCTTAGAACCAAAAGGTTTGAGAACCACTGTCCTAGGTGAAGCCCAGCCCAGAGCTGAGTACACAGTGAATGCTTGATAAGGACCGCATGCTCCTCCAGAGTGCTGGGCTTCATGTCACAGGGCAGAACCTGGGGGCATTCTCTGTGTCTCAGAAGTCCAGGGTCAGCCTGGCAGGTTTACTGGGCAGGCTACATGGAAGAGAACAGTCCAGAGCTGCACGGGGTGGAGGGAGCCCGGGGAGCACCTAACCCCTGGCTTCCGGTGGCCTCTGGGGATGAGACTCCCTCCAGGGCTGCCTGGGGAGGAGAGCTTTCCTTGGAGTTGGGAGAGAGGGTTGTCTAGAGAGAGTCCCCCTCAACTGCCCCAACCCCTGCCTTCACCAGAGCAACCCTGCGTTTATCTGCCTTGCATATTGGGGTTCTTCTACTGGAATTCTCTTAAGCTTCTGTTTAAAGGAAGGGGTTTGAGGCTTCCCGAAGATTTCAAAACTTTGTAGTCCAGCTCTTTATTTTAAAGACAAGGCCCAGAGAGGGAATTTGACTTCTCAAAGAATGCACAGCAAACAATCAGCTCAGCAGTGATCAAGGCAAAACCGACATGTGAGACCATGCTCCCCGGAGCCTCTCAGCCGGCAGAGCCCAGTGCTGCGCGGCAGGAATGCAGCAAATATTCATGCACTGGATAAAAAAGCTTCCTGTATATTCTCTTGTTTTGTCTTTATAACAAGCCTGAGCTTTATTGAGGTATAATTTATAGATCATAATGTTCATCTGCTGTAAGTGTACAATTGAGTGATTTTTAGTAAATTTACATTATACAACTATCACTACAATGCAGTTTTAGAGCACATGATCTGTTACCCCTATTTACAGAGAAAAATAGTCCCAGAAAGGTAAATAAATGTCTCCAAGGTGACACTGCTATTGGGTGGCAGAATGACATCCAGATTCAAGTTTTTCTGTCCCAGTGCCATACCCTGCTCATGCTGCACACTGCAGAGAAGGGGGTCAGGTGGTCTGCTGTTTGGGGACCGTGGACAAAGGCCCCACCGCGGGCTGGTGTGCGTGGGACTCTCTCTAGAGCTGGTTGTGCCAGTCCAATTTTAGCACTGGAGACTGGGCGCAGTGGCTCACATCTGTAATCCCAGCCCTCTGAGAGGCCAAGGCAGGAGGATCACTTGAGCCCAGGAGTTCAAGACCAGTCTGGGCAACATAGCGAGACCCCCATCTCTACAAATAAAAAAAAAAAAATAGCTGGATGTGGTGGCATGCTTGTATTCCCAGCTACATGGGAGGCTGAGGTGAGAGGATCTCTTCAGCCCAGGAAGTTGAGGCTGCAGTGAGCCGAGATCGTGCCACTGCACTGCACTCCAGCCTGGGCAACAGAGCAAGACTCTGTGTCTCAAAAAAAAAAAAAAAAAAAAAAAGACAATTTGGTTGCTGGTTCTATCCACACAGCTCTGGATGCAGAGGAAACTTGGATCCCAGCCCCCTCAGAACTTAAATTCTCCACAAATGGGGGACCTGAAGTGTTTCCCTTAGTCTGTCTTTCATAGGGGACCTAAAACTCCTCACTGAGCAGGCCCTCTAAGAGTGGCCTGCTGGGAAGTACAATCTCTAGGAAGTAAAATCAGTCCTTAACCCTGGTGACCCCTAACGGTGAGGAAGTTCTTCCTTGTGTCTAGCCCCATTCCTCTTGCTGTACGGAATGCCTATTTCCTATTCCTATCCACCCTTCCTGTTCTGCCTAGTGAGTTAGGGGTCGGTGTATATAGTTCAGAGGCCACAGAGAAAAGCTGAGAGCTGGATGGAGAGTCTGGACTGTCTGCCTAGACAACTACCTGCTGTAGTTAACATTTAGTACCCTGATCTCCAAGGATGGCTGCTCTTTTCACAGGAAGGCCAGACAGTCTTCATGTCTCTTCTGTGGCTCTTGTGGCTCTGGCACTGAGAATGTGGTCAGTTCTTCCTGGGAGGATGAGTGGAGTGAAGGGCAGGGAGGCTTTGCAGGATGGTGGAGGAGCCACCCGCAGACGAAGTCAGGTGCCTACCCAGGCATACCTGGTGTAATGGGGAGCACACGTCTCTCTGCTCTTCAGCGGGCACAGGGCTGGGTAATTGAGTGCCCTGGCACGTGGCTCCTTCTCCAGCTTGGCCAACCTTGACTGTACTGCTGTCCAGGCGCCTCTCTATAGGGGCTGCTTCTAGCACCCATTTTAGACCATGCTTGGGGAAAGACCTAGACATGGTAAAAGATGAAAGGAAGGGTATTCCCTATGGTGAGAGGGGTCACTTGAGCAGATTGAACTTTCCTTAGTTGGGGGTGGTGAGACCCTGGATGCTGCCCTGTGGAGGTCATCCAGCTAACGCAGGAACCAGGTCCCTGATCCTTCACCCTCCCAGCATCCCCAGCCGTGTTTTCTTTCCCTCTGGCTCCTCCTGTCCGTACCAAGGAGCTGTGTTGCAGACAGACCCTGGGCCTGGCAGCTCTCGGCAAGGAAGAAATCAATAGTGAATGTGGGAGTGCTCGGAGGCAGGCCGGAGCAGTCTCTCTAGGGTAGGGTTTTCTTTTATAAATGTAACATTTTCTTTTTTCCAGCTCTATTGAGGTGTAATTGATGAATAAAAATAGTATATATGCAAGATGCACAATGTAATGATCTGACATACATATACCTCATATGGTGATTATTACAATCAAATTAATCAGCACACCCATCAGCACACATAGTTGCTGTGTGTGTGTCTGTGTTTGTGTGTGTCAGTGGTGAGGACACCTAAAGTAAGTTGAGACCCCTGGGACCCTGAGTCCTGGGACACAATGCTCTGGCTTTTTTCCTCTCCCAAATAAACTGGACAGATTCCTCAAACAACCCCTTCTGGGTCTTGGCCATTGCCCTACTTTCAGAGAACATTTCCTTCTTGTGTGAGGTTCGCAGCAAGTCAGGACATTCGGCTCAGAGTAGGGAAGACTCACAACTTTATACAAGTTCATGCACAGATGCAAACAGACCACACACGTGGCTCTTGGCAGGTTGCCCGTGGGCAGAGGTGCCTCTCTCTCACATTCCTTGGAAAGTGAGGATGAAATTGAACCTGAGGCCTTATCTCCAGCTGGAAGGAGACTGCTTGGGTGACACGCCCTCTCTCCTAGTCCGCATGCCACTTCCCGGCTGGGCTCAGAACTGCTCCAGGTGGGATCCTAGGCTGGGTTCTGGCTCGGTGCCTTGTAGTTATGTGGTTTGCTTGCAGACTTTGGACCTGTGGCTTCCCCAACCATTGCTGCCTTTTCAGACCCTGTGGCAGCTGCCATCTGCCATTAGGAGCTAATGCTCTCAGTGAAGCTTGCTTAGCTGTGGCTGTTAGCGGTACACTTTCTGGAGGCAGCATTGATAGGGGCTATTGTCCTCAGAAACGGGGGCTTGGTGGGAAGGTGAATGAGACCATGTGTCTGGGACCAAAGCTTGTGACTTAGGTTACTGTCCTCATGACACAGCTGGTGGGAGAGAGGGTGATAGGGAAGAAAGGTATGGATGAAAGCAAGTGGACTCATTAAATCTTTGCACCAATGCAAAGAGCTCACCTGATCCCCCTGCTTCAAATACATCCCATAGTGCTAAGATGCCTTCTTGTGTCCAAAGTTCTGTAGAGAAGGAAAATTTGTGACATTACCTCTACTCCCTCCTCAATGTTGGGGCCAGGACTAGAAGCTGGGACCCCTGGCCTTGCAGCTTCTCATCTGTGTGACACTGGCCAGGCTCCCCTGTGCCTCAGGCCACGTTTCCCTAGGCTACCACTCAGTCATTCATTCATTTACCCAAGGAACACACATCCGTGGAGCAAGCTCTCTGTGCAGACTGCAACTGCGATGAAGACAGAACAGACAGTTCCGGCCCTCGTGCCTTTCACAGGCAGAGGGAAGCAAAGACATTAAACAAAATAACCACATGATTATTTATTTAATTGCAATTATGATCGTTGGCATGAAGTAAAAAGTGCTTAATGCTCTGAGGGTTTATAATGGGGGCTTAGCAGGGCGGGGAACATGGTGGGTGCGTGGCCACCATGATGCCTGGGCTCTGAGGGCAGCCACCATAGGCATCCTGGGTCTTTTCATGAGACATCTCTGAATGTCCACTCTCTCTCTGGCACTGCCAGCTCTGTGTGCACCTGGTATGTATGTTACACCACCCCTGGAAGGGTCAATAGGAAGAGTTCTGAGCTGGGAGGCATGATTCAGGTTGTAAAGGGGACTGGAATTTCTGGCTCTGCCTCTAGTTCCCCAGGTGACTGTGAACTTGTCACTTTCTCTCTTTTCTGTGTTCCATCCTTTGTAAAATGAGGAGATTTGGCTGGACAAATCCCTGAAGTCCCTTCCCAGATTCTCAGAAAAACATTAGAGGTTTCCAAAGGCAAAGTAGAGTTTTTCCACTGGAGACTGAGAAAGGAATGTAGAAACAGGGTTGAAAAGGCCACTAATTCCAGAGAGCAGGAGGGAGGAGGAGAAGAACAAGCCCAGAGTCAGGGGACCGTGGTATCACAAATGGAGGAGTGCACATGGCAGATGCATCCCCAGGGTGTCTGGACTCAGGGATGGAGACGTCACTGCACTGAAGGTGCAGCTAGAGCAATGGTTGGGAACTGCAACGAGAAGAGTTTAGATTCGATATTAGGCAGCATTTTCTTGCTTATAGCACTGAGATAACCGGCAGGTGATTAAAGAGGTGAAAGGGAGAGTGTCATATAGATGTTTCAGAAAAGCAGAGAAAGAGCCTTTCAGAGGGAGGTGTTTTGCATGGAGGCAGGGGCGATGGATGACCTTACAAGGTCTCTTCCTCAGACGAATCCGTGAATCTCCCCTCCTCACGTTGCCACTGATGTCAGTGCTGTCTGGATGTCTGTGAGAGGAAGATGTCAGGTCCCCTTGGAAGTAAATTTTTGACCATAAACTCTCCCCAGTTCACATCTCTCGGTGACACATGTGGCTAACTGTGCAGTTGTCACACTCAATCAAAGCGAGTTCAATTGCACCTTTGCTCTCTTGTCCTGCTGTAATATAAATATGGCTCTGAGAAGTGTATTAGTTGCTGACAGTGTGGGAACTGGGGAGGCTGGGTCTGGAGGCTAAGGGAGGCCAGGGAGTTTCATGTTTCAGACCTAGAAACAAGGGCTGGAGATGCGTTCCTCGAGGTTGTGGGATTGGGCTGCTGTGAAGCCTTTTCTTCAGGAGGCCCTGAGGCAGTTATATCTCTAGATCAAGGGGATGGGTCAGATGCCCTCCCAAGGGTCCTTTGTGTTCTTGGACTTTCTGTTGTTGTTACCAGTGGTCGCAGGTTCTCCCTGTGTGTGTGAGCAGTGTGTATTGCATTAATGCATGTGTCTGTCTGCAGATTACAAAAGGTCCAATGACACCTTGCTTTCCATTTCTACTGAGGAAGGTGCTTTACACCTTCGAAAAATGGTTCATAAGGTCATAAAGGCGTGGGATTTACCTATAACATGAAGGATTTTAGGTAGATATAAGGAGGAATTTTCAAACACTAAATATGGTTAGATATTGGAACAGAAGACCAAGTGGGGGGCGAGACCTCCCTCAAGGAGAAGAGTGGTCTGGGATAGGATAGACATTGAGAAAAAGATAAACTGTCCATTGGGATTCCTTCCAGCCAAGGGTTTATATATGAGTGTGGGTATAGACATGTTAGAGAGAGGAATGTATGCACAGTTGTCAACCAGTTGACTTATATAAATATATTAAAGTGTCAGGGGAGAAGAGAAGGAGGAGGAGGAGGAGGAAGGAAAGGAGGAGGAAGGGAGAGGAGAAGGGGAGAGAGAGGAATAAGAAGGAGAAGAAGAGGAAAAAGAGGAATGAAGAGGAGAAGGAGGAGGGAGGTGGTGGTGGTGGTGAATAATGCTGGACATAATAGGGCTTAGCAGGGTGGAACCCCTTCCTTTATCAGTGCCATAATATTATTGCTGGAGTCAGGGATGGTGTGTGGCTGTGTGTGTGTGTGTGTGTGTGTGTGTGTGTGTGTGTAAATTCAGCCTCAGGAGACTTCAGTTATGATAGTCAAGCCTGCAATAGGACAGGCAGGTGCCCCTCACCATGTGGGCAGGCTGCCCAATTAAATTCAGGATTCTGTGCATTGCCTATGAAAACAGCTCCTTTCTATGTGGTCTGTTTACACATGCTGAACATTTGCCCTGCCAGAAAGCCACAGTCATCCACCCTCAATTTTGAAGGGAGAATGAAGAGTCCAAGCCTTGTGAAGAAGGCAGCTTCTAGATTCTTTCAGCAGGAACACCAGTCTGGGGCTCAGGATAGATTCAGCTCCTTTTTTCTAACACAAATCTGATACCATTACACATGTGTCCCAGGGATATCTAAGGATTTATGCTAGAAAATGCATAAAACTCTGATATGGCTTGGATGTTCATCCCCTCCAAATCACTTGTTGAAATGTGATCCCCAGTGTTGAAAGTGGGGCCGGGTGGGAGGTGTTTACGTAATGGGGTCAGATCCCTCATGAATGGCTTGGTGTCCTCCTCGTGGTAATGAGTGAGTTCTTGCTCTGAGTTCATGCGAGATCTGGATGTTTAAAAGTGTATAGCACCACCCCCCACCTTGCTCTGGCTCTTGCCATGTGATATGCCTGCTCACCCTTCCACCTTCCACCATGATCGCAGGCTTTCTGAAGTCCTCCCAGAAGCAGATGCTGGTGCAATGTTTCCTGTACAGCCTGAAGCACCACGAGCCAATTAAACCTCTTTTTAAAATATAACTTACCAGCTTCAGGTATTTCTTTGTAGCAATGCAAAAATGGACTAACACAGTCTCACCAACAGAGGAGGAATGGACAGTTAATCTTTTTTTTTTTTTGAGATGGAGTCTTGCTCTGTCACCCAGGCTGGAGTGCAGTGGCGCGATCTCGGCTCACTGCAAGTTCTGCCTTCCGGGTTCACGCCATTCTCCTGCCTCAGCCTCTCAAGTAGCTGGGACTACAGGCGCCCGCCACCATGCCCGATTAATTTTTTGTATATTTTGTAGAGACAGGGTTTCACCGTGTTAGCCAGGATGGTCTCAATCTCCTGACCTCGTGATCCACCTGCCTCGGCCTCCCAAAGTGCTGGGATTACAGGCGTGAGCCACTGTGCCCCGCCCACATCTGTTTTTTTGATACTGTCCCAAACTTGACTCCAGGGACCCACAGGAGGGTCACAGTCATGATCCTGGACTTTGGAGGTATGACCTTGAAAGATCTTTATTCCAAACCTACAGCCTCTTGGCAGAACCTATCTAAATCACCCCAAATCCTGTTACATATGCTCCAGATTTATCTTGCCCTTCCGGTGGCTTCCTTCTTAGAAAGTTTCCCCTTTGGGACCAGGCACAGTTACTCACGCCTGTAATCCCAGCACCTTGGGGGGCCAAGGTGGGCGGATCACAAGGACAGGAGATCGAGACCATCCTGACTAACACGGCGAAACCCCGTCTCTACTAAAAAATATAAAAAATTAGCTGGGTGTGGTGGCGGGCGCCTGTAGTTCCAGCTACTCGGGAGGCTGAGGCGGGAGAATGGCATGAACCCGGGAGGCAGAGCTTGCAGTGAGCCGAGATTGCTCTACTGCACTCCAGCCTGGGCCACAGAGCAAGACTCCGTCTCAAAAAAAAAAAAAAGAAAAAAAAGACACTTACCCTTTGGCTGTTTCAGTCATCAGTATAAGTCATGCTGTTTTCTCCTACTCAGCTTCTCTGAAAGGACTTGTATCTCAGTACTTTAGGGTCAGGTGGTCATGCCCAGATCCAGGTGATGAGTAGAAATGAGAGTTTTGGATTGTGCACTGTACCCTTCCCCATGGTCTTGAAGGGTATCTGTCTTGAAACACAGTATGCCTATTTATCTCTTTGGAATTAGTCTCTGCCACCTTCACTGACATAACCTCTTGGATTGTGTCATCAATTTGCCCCTGAATCCTCTGTAGCACCCTTGCAATTCTGGAAACCCCAACAGTATTAGAGCAGTGCAAGCCATGGCCGCTCCAGACGGGGAGGTTCAGCACCATGGACAGAGCTCAGTGCTGCCCTCCTCTGCTCACAGCTGAGTCCTCTGGTGATGGATGCATCAATATCTCAGTAATCACCACTAAAGAACTTATTCATGTAACCAAACACCAGCTGTTCCCCCAAAACCTATTGAAATTAAAAAAAAAATTTAAGCTGAATCCTATTGTCTTCTTCCCCCTCCTTCTCCTGTCCTTATTAACTTGCCTCCTCCTCCTCTTTCTTTTTCAATAATATTTAAAAAACTTTTTTTGTAGAGATAAAGTCTCACTATGTTGCCCAGGCTGGTCTTGAACTCCTGGGCTCAAGCCATCTTCCCACCTCGATCTCCCAAAGTGCTGGGATTACAGGTGTGAGCCACTGCCCCCAGCCCTAACTTTCCAATTTTGGAGGTAGAAGCTGGCTGAGGAGAAAACTAGTGTTGTATAACAGTGTTTCTGCCCTTTACTGACGGTAAGATCTTAGCCAAGCCACCTCCTCTCTACAGGTCCTACTTTTTCATCTGTAGAATGAGGAGGGTGAACTCCAAGCTCAGTCACACTCTGAGCCTGAGTGTCCATGATTGCCTTTCGCAGAAAGTCCTTAAAAGTAATCTCAACATGCAAGGTCTGAGTTAGAGTGGGGCCAGTTTAACCTGTAGGTGATAGGAAGCCATGACCTCAGGTCCTGCAGTCTGGCAATGTTCTCCCAAAGTCAGTGCCTTGCATCTTTCTTCAGCTTGTTGAAATGTTTAGAGCAGGGGAATCTTCCCTGTAATATTTATTATCCCAGATACCTCATTGCCCGCCCCACCCATAGGCAAAACGCAGCCTGTCTTGGTGGGCTAGGTAGGTTTTTGTGGCAGGTGGAGGGCATGTGAGCTTAGCTGAGGATAGAGCCTCCAAATGAGGGTGGAGTTGAACGCACGCCTGGAGGGGAGCAAGCTACGTAGGGGTTAGTGGGGAGAGCCAAGGCTTCTCCATGTCAGGTCAGAGCAGGGTACCAGAGCTGGGCTCTCCCTCCCTCACTCTGTCGCAGTGACACCACCTCAGTAGGAGCGCTGGACTGCAGTGGGAGCAGCCTGGAGTGGGAGGAGGAGGCATGACTGGATAAAATGGCATGGAGCCAGATGTGAGTGGAGTGCTGGGCAGAGACTGGCAGCTCTCCAGAGCTCTGAGGGCTGGGGGTGCTTGATGGTGGGAGAGAGAATAGAGTGCCAGACGGTAGCTGTGTCCTTGTGTGCCTGTAGCAGGGCTGCACCACGTTTCTGGCCTCTTGATTCATCTGAATAGGGTCATCCTCTGCTTCCAGGCTCCAGAAAACCTCCTGGGAGGAGGGAGCTCTTCTCTATCCTCTAGCTCCTTTTCTTCCCACCCTCTCCTGTCTACATCTCTCTCTCTCTCTCTCTCTCTCTCTGTCTGTCTGTCTTTGAGACAGGGTCTTGCTCTGTTGCTTAGGCTGGAGTACAGTGGCATGACCTCAGCTCACTAAAACCTCGACCTCCTGGGCTCAAGTGATCATCCTGCCTCAGTCTCCCAAGTAGCTGGAACTGCAGGTGCATACCACTGCACATGGCTAATTTTTTTTTTTTAATGTTTTGTAGAGACAAGATCTCACTGTGTTGCCCAGGTCTGGTCTCAAACTCCTGGGCTCAAGCAATCCTCCTGCTTTGGCTCCTAAAGTACTGAGATTATAGGTGTGAGCCACCGTGTCTGGCCAATCTACATGTCTTCACCATGCCTCTCACCAACTGAGAATTCAAGCCCTCCTTGTTTTCTGGCCCAGGGCACTTAGCCTGGAGCAGAAGGTGTAACTGTTGTCCCTTAGGTCATGGGAAAGCCAGCCCAGGCTCTATATACTGAGTGGGATCACTTGGAACCCTCCACAACCCACCAAACACAAAAGGGGAAATTTCAGGCAATATTTAGGTTACCTTCTATCTCCCCTTTTGGAAAGAAGTTCCTGCTCTTAAGCTGCCTTCAGAGATGCCAAGTGACCATTTATTGGGGGGTAGAGGGGTCTGGACCTAGTGGAGGCAGACTCTTGCTTAGCAGAGAGGACTGTTGTGTGCCTGTGTGAGCAGGGGGAGAACTGGAGGCTTAAACCTCGAATACCAGGAGTATCCACTGGTCAAGTCTAGACCTGAAAATGATTGCCCAGATATGGGAGCAGTTCTGGGACACAAGGCCAGCCTGGGGGAGCAAGCTGGTCCCATAGTCTTACTGCAGTGAGCCCAAGGCTTTGGGTCTTAGAGAGGATCTTATCTTCTACTAGGTCAAGGAAGCACAGGTTACACAGAGACTGTTAGAATTGTCTTCCTTCACCTTAGGAGGGCAATTCTAATAGAGCAAGAACTCAGTCTGTTTTAGTTGTAAACCCAGTGCCCTATTCAGTGCCTAGCACTTGGAAGATATTCAGTAAATAGTTGTTGAATGAATGCTGAAGAATTAGAACCGTCCAGAGACTCGGTGGCTTGCCACAGGAGATGTGACCGCCTTGTCCTTGAGCATGTCTCAGCAGAGGCCAGGGACTGTTAAACTGTTAGATTGTTGGAGGGACTCATGCAGCACTGATGGCTTGGACTTGAGGCCCTTTTCCCTTTGGCTCTGAGAATCCATGGATCTGTGACCTCTTTTGAAGAAAGGAGACCTCTGGAATGGGGCTGGAGCAGGGCTAGCAGTGGGTGTCTTTCTCAGGGACATGCAGCCCAGTACTTTTTGCCCAGCCATCTCTGCTACATCAACCTGCTGCCACGCATGCTTGTCAGACTTGATAAAGAGAGCGTGTCTATTTATCTTTTCTTGGAAATCTTTATTGTGAGGTTCCTGTGTCTCAGGCTCAGCTTGGCCTGTGACTTGCTGGCCATCTGTTCAGTGGGGTGGTATTCCTCTGATGACTGCATACACTTTTCAGAGGTGGGCGCTCAGTAGGACCCTGAGTGGGTGGGGTGTAGGAGAGATTGCTGGTTGCCTTCAGGGGGAGTACAGGCAGAGTGAGGGTAGGTCTCAGCTCCAGCTGTTCCCTTGCTGCGTCCCCGGCTCTGGCCCTGACGGAGATGAATAATTGATGGTGACTAATGGATCATTGCTCCTGTATGAAATATTCAGCAGGGACTGTGGCAGGTTTGTGTAATCAGATGTTTCATGCTGCCCTCCTGGTAGGTGTAGGACTCCTGGGTTTCCCTGACTCTCAGAGCTGGGGGGTGATAGGTGGGCACTTCCAGGGGAAGTACTTTACAGGGGAGGGGGCAAGGCCCTTAATTCTGGGACCTGACTTACCTACCTTGTGGGGGTGTCTACACTGCCCAACATTCAGAATGTTGGGGAAGTAACAAGAGGAATCACTAGTGGTAAAGGAGCAGCCCGCAGCCCTGGGATGTCTAAGAGGGTCGGGAGGATGCTGATGCTGGAAAGAGAATGAGTTAAACCCTGCTCCCCCACAATGTTCCCTGCCCCCTGGACACTCAAAATAACTCTGTAGAACAGCCTTATTATGCAGATGAGGAAGGGGTGCTCAGAGGGATTAAATGACTTGCCTGATGTCACACAGCTGGTGAGTTGTGGAGCTGGACTCCTCCCACAAGGCCACTCCACAGAGCTGTCTGTGAAGATAGTCCCTTGGTCTCTTCTCCCCACTCCATGCCCACCTCATCCCCTCCTCACCTTCCCCACTGACTCTGTGGGAATTATGTTATTGGGATCCCAGGGTAGAATTATAGCCACAAGCATCCATGTGCTTGAGAGAGCTGGCTGGTCCCTGATGGGGGATGGGTTATGGGAACATCTGTGTGTGTGCACACATGTGCACACGTGTTTGTGTTGAGGGAGGATCTGAGGATCATCCTTGCACATGTGAGGTGGTGGGCTCAATATGTGTGCTTAGGGGTATGTGCTAATCTCCTTCCCTTCCTTAGGGAGTAAGGGGCTAAGAGTGGTTCAGCCATACCAGCCCCTGCCTTTCCTGATCACAGCTCAGCAGGGAGGACAGTGATCCCTTCCCTCATAGATCAGATCCAGTAATTCAGGGATCTCAGGATATTCAGTCTGGGGGCTGGCTCCACACAAGGGTTGGAAGCTCCTTCCCTTGCTGGGGCTGGCCCGTTGGAGCTGCTCTGTGAACTGTTAACCTTCCGTAGAGCTGCAGGCCACACCTAGAACACCATGTCCTGACTCCCCATTTGGATCTCCCCTGCCACGCTGTCTTCGTGACTCTGTCACCATCTGAAGCTGGGTGAGGAGGCCACCTAGGGACATCTCTACTTTAGGAATGAACAACTCAACCCAGACCTCACTCGCCAGTTCTAAAAGACCCCACGGAAGGGCCAGTGCCCTCAACCATCCCTTTCAGCATTTCACAAGCTTCTTCCACCATCAGGAAGTTCTTCCTGCTCTCTAGTCAGAGACCTTGCTGCAAATGAATATGTCCTCTTGTTCCTTGGGCTGCAGATCTCTCTCTTCAAGGTCTCATGTAACATCACAGGCGTGGGTGACGGATGAGTAATGCTTGCTTAACAGAGAGGAAAATGCAATTCAGGATTTTGGGTTTAGAGCCAAATCCCTCTGTAGCTATCTCTCATCTCCAACTTGACACATTTCTCCACTTGATACCTGGTTCCTGTCCGGATCAGAGTATCCTTGCAGGGGAAACAGGGAGGACCTGCTGCTGTCCCCTGCCTTATGCAGACCGAGCTTGTTCCAGATCCTCAACTGTGCCATGGGGGGCGGGATAGAGCATGATAGGGTCATCCCTGCTAAGGAATGAATAAAAACCTTAGTGAGATTTCCCCATATCCTCTCATTTCACCCTTCTGGGCTGGAGGAGAAAGACTGAGCCACCATGGGAGGTCACATTAGCCCATTTTGCAGATGAGGAAGCTGAGACTCAGTAAAGGGGCGTGCCAGAGTTCACATTGCAGAGTAGAGTGTTAAAGCATTTTGGGTCCTGTGCTGAATGCTAGCCTCTGGGTATGGAGGGTGACAGTGACCAGAAAGCCAGGCTTTTGCTCACAAATGGGGTCTCTGCTCTCTTCCTGTGCTACAGGAGGGGCTGCACTGACCAGATGGGCTGCAGCATGACACAGGCACGTGCTGTCATCCAGGGCACCGCCTCCATCCCATTAATGTGTCCTCAGAGTTGTGATGACATTGTGAAAAGACATTTTTTCCCTTGCTTATTTCAGCTTCAGTTCAGTGTTAGGTACAAAGAACTTGGCAGATAGGAAGAGACAGGAGGAGAAAAAGGGTGGCTTTTATGTCTCAGATTCCCAAAAGGAAAAATTAACAGAGGATCTATTCTTAAACAAAAACAAGGCTTTTCTTGCAGAATCCTTTTGATCCCCCTGGTCTGAGCCACATATGCTGTTGGCTGCACCATTTATAAGTCTCTTTCTTTTTTTCTTTTTCTTTTTTTTTTGAGATGGAGTTTTGCTCTTATCGCCCAGGCTGGAGTACAATGGCACAACCTCGGCTCATTGCAACCTCCATATAAGGCTCTTTCTCCCTGGCATCTGGTCAAGGGGAGGCCCTCTTCCGCAGAGCTGCTTCTTCTGTCCAACAGTCAAGCAGTTGTTATGCTTAGCTGAAAGTCGACCACACACCCCACCCAGGGCTAGGTTCTGCAGGGAGGAAGAGAGCAGCCCCAGGGAGTCAAGGCGCTACTCTGTCTCTGAGCAATGTGATAGAGATTGAGAGTAACTCATGTGGAGATGAAGAAAATGTCAGGAGACAGCAACATAAACCTGTCACAGGGATGGAGCACTTAGGGCCAGGTGGGGCCAGCTTACCCAAGATGGGCTTTTGGAGTTCAAGGGTGATGAGAAAACCAAGGGCTAGGTTGATAGGGTGAAGGGGACTCAGAGAGGAGGGCACTTGAACTGGACACACACCTCAGTGTCTCCTGTGAGAATTCAGCCATTAATTTAGCAAACATTTGATGGAGTACACACCAGGAGGGGAAGTGTTTTGCTAAGCCGTGGTGATATAAAGATGCTTAAGACACAGCCCTTTCCCTTCACGAACTCACAGTCCAAGCACGTCAACAGGTCATTTGAATACAGAAGGGTAAGTGAATATAGATTGTCAGGTTGCAGCTCAGTGAGCATGGGGAACTGTCAGTTCCACCCAAGGGAATCAGAGAAGACTTCACAGAGCAGGAGCTTGAGTTGGTGCTTGAAGAAAGAGTAGGCATTTTCCAGATGGACAAAGGGAAGAACATTGTTTCAAGCAGAAGGAATCACGAGAATGAGGACTCAGAGGTGTGAAGCCCCTTGGTGGGCTTTGAAGAGCTAGAGAGGAAAGCAAACGCTGGCAGAGGGGCGTGCATTTGGCAGGGTATGGAAAATATTTGGAAGAGGCAGAGAGCTAGCATCAGGGGCCTGTTTGGGACAATGACGTAGGAGTGACAGAAGGTGGGAACTGGTCAGAGCAGTAGCTGTTGTCTGCCCAAGCCCAGAGGTGCAGGGAATGGATTTCAGGATGACCAGGATGACTTGTCCTTGGCCCCTCAGGAGGACCTGAGGACCTCCCCCAACCCCTCATTATCGTGGCACTTCTTTCCCAGGCCAGTGGGACATAGGCATCAGGGATCCACCTTCAAGAAGGAAAGAGAAGCTGTGAGCTCAATACTTTCCTTGAGACCTTATCTGTCTGTCTGTCTGTCAATCTGAGGTTAACACAAGGTAGAGATGACATGAAGGCAGACTGAGGCAAGAAGGTGACAACAAGAACCCCTGGACCAAAGTGTTAACATGGTTGTATTAGGCCATTCTTATGTTGTTATAAAGAAATATCTGCGGCTGGGTAATTTACAAGAAAAGAGGTTTCCTTGGCTTACGGTTCTGCAGGGTGTACAGGAAGCATGGGGATAGCATCAGCTTCTGGCGAGGGCCTCAGAAAGCTTCCAACATGGCAGAAGGTGAAGGGGGACCCTCACAGGGTGACCCAAACACCTCCCACCAGGCCACACCTCCAACATTGGGGATTACATTTCAACGTAAGATTTGGATAGGACAGATATCCAAACCATATCAGGGGCCCAGGGTCATGTCCTTCCGGGCGGACCCTCTCTCTGGTGGATGTGCTTGACCCTACCCTGGGGGCTTCCTGGCAGGAGCACTCCTCCCCAGGAGTGTAGAGGGTGAGAGCTCCTGCATCTGCAAACCCCCATGCCCTAGACCCTCTGAGATTGTGTCCCGATGATCTCATTCCCTCGCCTTGCTTGCAGGAAACATGCCTTCTAGCAATGTGAGCCTGTTTCCCTAGTTAATGGAGCTGGGGAAATGTGCATCATTTTTCCCCTGAGCTGTGACAGGCAGTAGGAAATTTGCCCTGAAATATGCTTCAGTGTGGATTGAAATAAGACCCTTGGTGTAGTTTGCAACAGAGCATTAAAAAGGAATAATGCAGGCATCTCACCCAGACACCAGCTTCCAAGGGTAGCATTTTTCTCAAACTTTCTTTTCCTCCCCACCCAAGCATCCCTTCATGTGGTGAGACGGGGTGAAGCGGTGAATTACCTAGGAAAGAAGCTGGGTCAACGAAGGGCTAATACCAGTGTGCCCACTGACAAGAGAGACCAGGACATCTGAGACCTTTTATTTTCAAAATAATGGTGACTTTAGAATTCTGGAAGAAAGAATGGGTTCGTTTAAAAGCCCCTGATGCCTGAATTTGAATAATTAAACTCAATTGATTCTCCACATTGCCAGTGGAATTCTGTTGGTGTGAGCAATGGAGGTGTTAGGATGGGGGCGTAGCAGGTAGTGGTTGGCGGCGGGGGGCACTGGTGCAGATCTGGTTCCTCTAAGCAGCCCCCTCTTCTATTTCTCTTAACCTATAACTGAACTGTACCTAGAGAATGATGACTGCCAGCCAGGTGAGTGGGAAATGGCTCTATTTTAGTTTATTTTACTCCTTAGGAGGAAATGCACTGTTTGTTCAGGTGGCCACTTCATCAACAGGTTTGCCAGGACAGGGCTGAACTCCCAGACTTCCCCTCACAGACAACCACCGGGTCTGACCTCCCCCTTCCCAACGTCCATGTTGTCCTCTGCATGCTGCTGCCCTCATCCTAGTTTAGGCTGGTCACTCCCCCAACCCCGCCTGCAGCCCACTGCCGCACAGATATTCCTGGAATACCTTTTGAGCATGTCATACCTCCCTGCTGTGTCCTGGAGGGCATCAGGTGCCAGAGAGAGGGGTTGGGTGTCAATGCTAGGAGTTGGTGAGTTAGAGATGGATCAGTCAGGATGGGCCATTTCATCAGAACATCATGGCCTGTGGGGACAGAAGGTAGGCTTCACAACATGCTGAGCGACATGGTAAGGCAGAATGAAGGGGCCGAAGGAAGTAACCCTCACTAACCAACTGAAACCAAATACATCACGGATGAGGGGGATGTTGGAGCGGAGACACCCAGAGACAAATTCCTGTGGACACAATTCTACACATGCTCCCTTTTCAGCTATGGAGACACCTGCACCCCCATGCTCATGGCAGCGCTATTCACAATAGCCAAGATATGGAAACAACCTAAAGTTCACTGACAGATGAATGGATAAAGAAAATTTGGTGCATATACATGATGGAATGTTATTTAGCTGTCTAAAAAAGGAGATGCTGCTTTTTGTGACAGCATGGATGAACCTGGAGGACATTATGTTAACTGAAATAAGCCAGACACAGAATGATAAATACTGTATAATCTCACTTATATGTGGAATTGAAAAAATAAATAAATAAAAGGCTGAATAAATAGAAACAGAGAGTGGATCAGTGGTTACCAGGGATGGGGAGAAGGGGGTCAAAGGTACAACTTGCAGTCATGTAGGATGAGCAGGACTAGGAGCTCATCTACAGCAGGAAGACTACAGTTAATCATATTGAATCATGCGCTGAACATTTGCAAACAGCAAAGATAACTATGGAAGGGGACAGGTAGGCTAATCTGCTTACCTGTAGTAATGATTTCACTATGTATATGTATATTAAAATGTCACATTGTACACCTAAATATATACAAAAATACATTAAAATTTGTTACTGAAATATATTTCAGTAAAATATATATTATATATAACATGTAAATATTTAACATGATATGTACACAGAAAAGTGCACAAATCCTGAGTGTTGATAGTTGGATGAATATACACAGACTGAACACACCTGTGTAACTGCAGCTAGACCAAGCAATAGAACATTACCAGCAGTCTAGAGGTTGGAAATGATCCTTATTGAATGGGAAAAGCCTCAGTTTCCTCCAAGCATGGCTTCTAGCACTATAGAAAAGGTTTGCCTGTTTTTGAACTGGAATAATATGGTACACATTCTTTTTTTTTTTTTTTTTTTGAAACAGGGTTTCACTCTGTCATCCATGCTGGAGCGCAGTGGCACCATTATGGCTCATTGAAGCCTTGACCTTCTCAGCTTAAGCAATCCTCCCACCTCAGCTTCCCAAGTATCTGGGACTACAGGCATGCACCACCACGTTCAGCTATTTTTTTGAAAATTTTTTTGTAGATATGGGGTCTTGCTATATTGTCCAGGCTGGTCTCAAATCCCTTGGCTCAAGCAATCCTCCTGCCTCCACCTCCCCAAAATGCTGGAATTACAGGCAAGAGCCACCACATTCGCCAGTATACACTCTTTTGTGACTGGCTTCTGCTACGTGATGTTTGTGAAATGCACCCTGTTGTTGCCTGTGGTTATGGTTTATCTGCCTTGACGTGTCATGTTTCCTCATGTCATTGTGCCTCAACTCATTTGTCCTTTCCGCTGTTAATGGCATTTGTATCGTTTCCAGTCTGGGGTTGTGATGACTAGTGCTGCTGCGGACATACTTGTCATGCCTTTGGGAAGCACATTTCTCTAGCTGGTCATGGGGTAGGTATGTTTTGTTTGGTCATTGCAGGGTATGCATTTTCCAAAATGCTTTTGCCAACTTACGCTCCCACCAGCAGTGATGGCGAATTCCTGCTGCTCCATGTTCTTGGTATTCTCTGTCTTTTTACTTTAGCCATTCTGGCAGGTGTACATGGCATCTCTGTTCCATTTCAACATGCCCTTCCCTGATGACTAAAAGAATTGAGCCCCTTTCCAAATGCTTGTTGGCCATTTGGATATCCTTTATTGAAGCTACTATTTAGGTCTTCTGCTCGTGTTTCTACTAGGGCATCTTTTTCTTGTTGATTTGTGGGCATGATTCCCACCTCTGTTGAAGGCCCAGGCCCTGATCCTTCACTTGTGAGTTTCCTCCTAAAGCAGAAGGGCTGGGTTTGTAGCTAATCGGATCCCTGTTCCCACCATCACCTACCTACTGGATCAAGTCCACCCCGCATCTAGGGTATAGGCTAGTCCATGATCAGCTCCACGCTAGTTCTGCGGCCTTGACTCTCAGTTGTCCCCACCCTCAGTCCGTGCTTCAGTTGGATGGGAGTACACCCAGGCCTGAATCCGCTCTGTGCTTTGCTACTCCACACCCGTGTCCAGGTGTGCTCTTCAGCTGGAAATCTCTCTAGCAGCCTTTTTGCTGATTCAAGCCACCCCCTTTAAGGTTCAGATTAAATCCCACCTCTTCCTTGAAGCTTTCCTAACTCAGATGATGGTCTCCTCCTCCCTGACCCCTGCCCTTCTTGTCCATCTGCCTCCTTTCACAATGAACTGTATTCTACCTTGAGACACCTTTCTGTTGCTGGCTTAGCTTGTTATTTAACTTTTTGTATTTATGCCCAGGTAGATAGTACCACTGTGTTTCCCACTGTGGGGACGTGTTTGATCCAGGCAGGGGAGGGGCAGTCAGAAGTCATGCACAAGCCAACCCCATCATGCTCTGCCACCCCTCTTGTCAGGTTGCTCAGTCAACCAACCTGCTCCCCTGTACACCCCCATGTGCCTGGCTCCCAGCTGGCAGCTGGGGAGAAATGTGGCAGGGAATGGTACCTAACCCTCGAGAGGTCAGTCTCACTGGTAAGGCAAGACAGGAACCCAGGGAGCCACAGAGGTGGTGTTACAGCCAGTGTAGGCTGGGCTGGGCTGGCTCTGGGCAGAGTGGTCTGGGAGGCTGGATTTCAGAGGAGTAGGAAGGCTGTGGCTCACCAGCCGCCGTGGCCCTGGCCTCATCAGGTGGAGCTGTCAGCAGCTCCACGGTTGGCTTTTTGAAGGAGTAGCTGATGAGGTCACGGTCTTGGATCTGACCCCCACGGAGGCTCATAATTGCTCTCAAGCAAGCAGCATCACTCACGTCTGCTCCAGGCACCCCGAGTCCTGCCTCACTGGCCAGGTGGTGCTGGGAGACCGTGAATCCTTCCATCCCCTGACTGCTCAGCTGATTTATTGGTGCTACTAGCCCAGGCTGGTAGGGGAGTGGGGATGCTCATGCCACACGTGCCCACTGCTGGGGAGTCATCCAAGCAGCCATCTGAGGCCCCTCCATCCCCTTACCCAGAGGACAACGTCCCTGCCCACAGATCGTTGGGCTGGTCCTGCTCTCTGTTCCCTTTTGAATCTGGGCCAAGCTCATGCCTTTGCCCTCGGGGCTCAAGATCATGCACTCTGGTCTGAAGCTTTTTATCAGCCCAAGGATGAAGGGCTTTCAGTGGGGAGCCTCTTAGAGGTTTCACTTAACATTTCCTGAGTGCTCCCTGCTGCCAGCAGGGCCATGGCAGGAGAAGTTAAGGACCCTGCTCTGGGGATTTCTCCTGTTAAGTAAGACGAGACTCTAGTGGGGAGGTGGAGGAGTCTCCGCAGCTGCTGGCTGTCACTTCGTTTCCTGGGCTCCAACCCCAGGACTCGTCCCTTTAACTCTCCCTCTCACCTCTGGGGCAGTTTGGATGGAGGGAGGATCCCTCATGCAGCTTTCAGGGAGGGCAGTGGGAGGGGAGGCTCCCAGGAGGGTGAAAGGGTTGTGGGCAGCAAGGGAAAATGAGCTTCCCATGGCTTGGCTGTGGCTGGGGGCAGGAGGAGGGGGTGTGGCTTGATCCAGGTGAGACCAGGAGCCAGGGTGGGACCAGGCGTGGGGAGGATCTGGCCATTTGGAGTGATCTAACACCTCACTGAGGTATTAGCTGGACTGCATTTGAGGGAGGGTTGAACAGAGACCCATGTCAGAGGCCTCATGGTGGCTTTAGGCAGCAGCAGTGATGGGGAAACAGTGTTTTTGTCAAGGGTTCTTCTCTGGCTTCTCAAATCACCTACCAGCTTAGCCCAGCCCTATTTTCCCAGGGCCTACAATAGGCAGTGGGGTTTATAGAAATCCACATGCAAGCTCTGGAATGATGGGATCATGCCACCGCTCTGCATGCCTGTTTGTCTTCAGGAATTCGCTTGTTGGACAGCACCACAGGTGTTTGATATGGGCAAGGGCTTCAACTCTCTGGGAATGTTTTCAGATAGAGAAAAACAGAGGGGCAAGGAAGAAGCTGGGAATGAGTGGGAATAATGCCAATTGTGTGGTTAAGTAGGATTTGGGGTAATTCTCTCTCTGTTGCCCAGGCTGGAGTACAGTGGCATGATTATAGCTCACTTCAGCCTCATCCTCTTGGGCTCAAGCGATCCTCCCACCTTGGCCTCCCAAAGTGCTGGCATTACAGGCATGAGCCACCATGCCTGGCCAACAGCAGCAAATTTAGTCACCAGAAGGTTCTATGTATGAGAGAAAGAATCATTCACAAAGATTCCATAGGTAGGTCCAATTTTCTATGGCTCCTAGGGGTAGAAACTGGTATGTTCTAGTCCCCATTTCAGCACCAATTACATAATGGCCTATATTAATTTGAATCCTCTGAATTTTCCTGTTTGATTTTAGGAAGTTCTATATTTAGGTAAAATGTATGGAACCCCAACTAAGTGAAGGCCTGTGCTAGGCTCTGGTATATAGAAACAAATAGCCACGGCCCCTCCTTTCAGAGAGTGCATATCCTCGGGAAACTGACATGCAAACTATTAGTTCAGTACAGTGACATGGCATTCAGGAGGATGGAACACTGGTCATGCTAAGAACTGGTGGACTTCCAGAGGAGGTGACATTTGATAGATGTTTTGAAGGAGGAGTAGAGGTCATTTGATGAATAGGGGCATTCTAGGCAGAGAAAGCAACATGGATGACAGTAGAAAGATGTGGCACAGCATTGAGGGCTTAAGGAAGCCTAGAATCTGAATGAGGGCCTGGGAGGGGTTGAAGCTAGAAAGAAGGGTGGAGGCTGGATCATGAAGGGCCTTGAACGCTGGGCTAAGGAGTTTGGATTTTTTCCATTGAAGGATATTAAGCAGGGATGTGATATGACCAGATGTGCCTTTTAGAAAGTTCACTCTGGCAGACATGTGACTCCTGGTTTGAAGGGGAGTGGCGCAGACGGCGGGGAAAGTAGTTAGGAGATAATTGTGGAATCTAGGTGAGAAATGATGAGGGCCTGGACCTCTGGGAGACAGAGTCTGCGTTTGAGAGCTAATTAGGAAGAGTAATGCACCAAACTTGCTAACCAATTATAAGTGGGAGATAAAGCAAAAGGAAGCTCTGTGATGATTTCTAAGCCTCTGAACCAGACAACTGAGTCAATGATGGTGCCTGGAGCTGAGAAGGGAAATATAGGAACAAGACTGGGCCTGATTTGAGGGAAAGAATGAGTTTAGTTTGGATATGGGGAGTTTGAGGTACCTTTGGGTAATTACCAATAAACAGCTGCAAGTGGCAGGGTGGGGCGCGGGGGGAGCAATGGCAGCTGGTGCTCAGGGGAGGCCCAAGCCCTAGGAGAAGAGAGGGAGTCTTCACCATCGAGGCAGCTGTAGGAGGGGAACAGGAGGGAGGCAGAGAAGGGAGTCGCCATGAGCCCTGGGGGATGCTAACACCAGTGGGACCAGCTTCTCCTGCTCAGCAGCTGAGGAGGAGAAGCTGAGCAGAGGGAAGGAGCAGTAGGAGGGCAGTGAGAGATGGGCATCACCCCAGAGCAAGGGAGAGAGGGCAGAAAGGGTGTGGCCCTTGGCAAATGCCTGCATGGCCAACCCAGGCAGGGGCAGAAGTGTCCCTGAGAACCAGCATTTCAGAGGCCACTGGGGACCTCTGTGAAAGCTGTTTCATTGGTTAAGAAGGGCCAGAGTCAGAATGTAGGGCGATGTGTGTCAGAATGTAGGGCGTTGGGTCAGTAGTTGGGAGGGGGTGTGGTGGAGACTCTGAGCGTGGCACCAGGGAACAGCCACACGTCTGTATTGAGAAGAAGAGATACGTGTGAGTAGCTGGAGGTCATGTGTGTTTTAATTTATAAATGGTACAAACTTGAGCTTATCTGTAGACAGGAGAGGCAAAGTGAATTGAAGGTAGAAGGAATTTTGGGGACGGTTGGACAGCAGGATCCTAGCAGAGGTAGGAGGGGTTAAGTGAAGGGACTGACCTTGTAAAGGACTAAGTACAGTCCCTCTCGAGGCCTATAGGTAGCGGGGAAGCCCCAGAGAAAGAGACTGAATACAGATTTCATGGAGGGGCATGAACATTAAGGGAGCCATATGAAAACAGGATCTCAGAGAGGGAGGGGTACTGGGTGAGCCTTGGAATGAAAAGATGAAAGAAGAGGAGAGGTGGAGAGTTGGAAAGATGGTGAAAGAAACAGACGCAGTCTCCAAATCACAGATGCTAAATCTGATTTTACCTCAGTGATAGAATCTTTGCAGTACCATATTAAAAAAAATTTAGAAAGGTAACAGAGCAGAAAATTTTATTTTATTTTAAATAAAATAAAAAAAAACATCCATTTTATTTTATTAGTTTTTTTTTTTTTTTTTTTTGAGACAGAGTCTTTCTCTGTTGCCCAGGCTGGAGTACAGTGGCGTGATCTTTAACTGCAACCTCTGCCTTCCAGGTTCAAATTATTCTCATGCCTCAGCCTCCCAAGTAGCTGGGATCACAGGCGCCTGCCACCATGCCTGGCTAATTTTTGTCTTTTTAGTATAGACAGGGTTTCGCCACATTGGCCAGGCTGGTCTTGAACTCCTGACCTCAAGTGATCCACCCACCTTGGAGTCCCAAAGTGCTGGGATTACAGGCGTGAGCCACCGTGCCTGGCCCCAATCATCCATTTTCACAGAAATAACAAATGTTAACGTTTGTTCAGTCTTTTTCCATGTATAGTGAAGAACAACACAAATAATATATGTACACATTCTTTTTTATAAAAATGTAGGTATGTATGTAAACCATCACAGGTAAAGCTAAAATCCCTTTTGGAGATTTTACCCCTTATCCACTTCCTCAAAAGCACCCATGATAATTTTGCTGTTCATATTTCATAAATCATATAGTGTTGGGTTTACCTGATAATATGAAACACCCCATAACAAACCACCTCAAATCAGTGGCCTAAAACAAAAACAATCATTTACTTTGCTCAGAAATCTGCAGTTTGAGCAGGGCTCAGCAGGGATGGTTCATCTTTGTTCCACATGGTGTCAGTTTCCTTGGGGCCCCTGGAGGATCTACTTTCAACATAGCTCATTCACATGGTGATTTGGGGCTGGTCATCAGCTGGGAATTCAGTGAGGGCTGTGGGCCAGGGCTTTCTGTTCCTCTCCATATGGATCCTTCCGTGGGCTTCTTGAGCTCCCTCACAGCATGGTGGCTGGGCTCCAAGAATAAGTGCCTAAGAGAACAAGGTGGAAGTGCATTACATTTTCATTACCTAGCCTTAGTCATGTAGCATCACTTCTGCCATAATTTGCCACTCAAAGCAGTAACAAAATCCATCAATTTCAAGGAGAGGGTACACAGACCCTCTCTCTCAACATCAAAGTCACATTATCAGAAGAACATGTGGGATGGGAGATGAAAATCTGCCACATATGCATTTAAAACCTGTATTTGTCTGTTCTCACATTGCTATAAAGAACTACCTGAGACTGGGTAACTTATGAAGAAAAGAGATTTAATCAACTCACAGTTCCACAGGCTATACAGTAGGCATGGCTGGGAGGCCTCACGAAATCTACAATCATGGTGGAAAGTGAAGGAGAAGCAGGCACTGTATTCACGTGGCCAGAGCAGGAAAGAGAATGAAGGTGGAAGTGCTACACCCTTTCAAACAATCACATCTCGTGAGAACTCTGTCGTGAGAACAGCAAGGGGGAAGTCTGCCCCAATGATTCAGTCACCTCCCACCAGGCCTCTCCTTCAACGTATGGGGATTACAATTAGACACGAGATTTGGGTGGGGACATAGAGCCAAACCGTAGCAAAGTATTTACATAAACAGTATTTTATAGTCTTTAATTTATATTCTTTAATTTGCTTTTTCTCACTCAGCATTATGTTTGTGAAATTTAGAGCTGAACTTACTTTTTTATACCTGTCATGGCTGGCGTTCATGTCCAGGGATTGAGGAGGAGCTGTTAGCAATATCGTGAATTTGGTTTCAGTGTAGCCTTCTATTATTAAAGTCAAAATGCTAGCCTGGGAAAAGCTTCTGTTTTGATCAGCACTATTATATCCAAAAAGCTGGGCCTGGTTGTCTGATGTGAAATGCAAGATTCATGCCAATTGTTTAAGCAGGAGCTTCAGCAAGAAAGGTAAAGAGGAACGGAATCAGAATGAATTGAATGAGGGTCTGCATGCTAGGCGTTGTAAGATATGCAAAGAGACAGATGCCCATGGACAGGGAGAAGGTTTGTAAGCTGAGTAGAGGAGTTCAGAGAGGGTGGGAAAGGATGGGTGTTGAGCTAAGAGCTGGCTTTGGGAAGGATTTTCTGCCCCACGGGCTCCTCCAGGCCAGGATGGCGTCTCATCTATTTCCTTGTCCCCAACTCCCCGGAGGGCACCTGGTTCAATAAATGTGGTTGAATGTGGGAAGTGGGACTTAAGCAGACTCTGAATTGGGTGGGGGGAAGGGAAGAAGGTGGGCATTCTGTAGCTGGGACCACAGCCTGAGTACCCTGGACTGGAACAACAGTGAGACATCCAATTGGCTGCAGGGGTGGAAAGGCAGTGGCCTTGGTGAGACTGGTCTTTGGGCCAGTGAGTTGGGTTGGGTTTGAACCTGGCTTGCCAATTACTAGTGAGATGACTGGAGGGACAAGTTATCAGTTTCTTCATCTGTAAAATAGACATAGTAACATTTGCCTAAACTGGCTGTGAGGATTAAATGGAAAGATGCAAAGTGTTTAGCACAGTGTAATGCACCTAACACATGGTAAATGCTCAAAAGAGGTTTGGAATGATTACCATTCAAGCTAGGGTCAGATGACAGGTGGCTTGACCCTAAGCTGGAGAGCTTTAATTTGGTCCTTTAGGTGTTGTTTCAGGATTATTAGCCTGGCTGCTTGGACTGGTTAGAGGAAATGGGGTATGGTGAAAGGGGACCAGCCAGCAGGTCATATGAGAAATCCATTTGGGTATCAGTGAATGAGTATGTCCCTTTCTTGAGGACTGGGGTTCTTCCTGCTCGGTGTCCAGGACCTCTAGTGATAACATTTGCAAGTGCACGTACCTACATGTGGGTTAGAAACAGAAAAGCCCAGCCTTTCCCTGAGTGCCTGAAGCTCTCAGAGTGATTCCAGCCCCTTGAGAAAGCCTTTGCTGAGCTCCCAACTCAACTACGGCCCCTGGTCACATACTTTCATGGCTCTCTATGCTTTGCATTCACAGTCTTCACATAATTTTCAATTGTGTGTATATATATAATATAATTATATATTAATAATTATATATATATAATTATTTAGTGTGTGTCTCTCCCACAAGACTATAAGCTCAATGAGAGCAGGGCCTATTAGTGTGTTTGGCACACACTTACTTGTACGTAATTTGTTGAATGAATGACTGCACATTAAATATATGGTCATACAGACTCATTCTAATTCATGTGCCCAACATGCTCAGTATTCACCACATCTTATTTTTCCTTAGTAGACATCATAGTACACATATGCAGACATCATATGGTTGCACATGTACTGTCCTCATTCAACAGTTACTACTGGGCCCTCCTGTGCACCCAGCACTGTTCAGGGGATGCTGTAATAAACAAGAAAACCATGGCCCTCTCTGAGCACCTGGCATTTTCTTGGGAGGCATGGACAGACAATAAACAAGGTGAGTTCTGAACAAGATAACTTCAGGTGGTAGTAAGTGCTCTGAAGGAAGCGAAGCAGGCTGAGATCATGAGTGACCTCTCATAAAGAGGAGACATTGAGATTGGGGTGAAGTGCCCAAGGCAGAGTATGCTGGGCAGTGGGGGAGGGACCGGCCAGTCTGAGGGTGTATGGAGGGGACATGTGGGAGGCCAGTGTGACCACAGCAGTGTGTGAAGGTGAGAGAGCAGAGCTGCGACCAGTGAGGTGGGAGGCCCAGACTGCCAAGGTCAGATTAAACAGTGGGGGTTTCATACCAAGTGCAATGGGAGTCCTTGGAGAACTTTAAGCTGAGGAGAGATGATTTGGTTTACCATTTGAAAAGAATCCTCAGGCTGATAACAGATCATACTCCCATCAGTTATACAGATATGGATGAGTGATTGAACACGCATAATCTCACTAAGTACTTGCAGCCATTTATCAAAGGTCATATTTCTATATTCACAGATGTATACGTATCACATCATATTACACAGACTTTCACATCCTTCCACACAGATGTTCATATGCTCAAATGGACCATGCTAACACTAGGGTATATGCATAATTAAAAACACCTAGGCCAGGTGCGGTGGCTCACGTCTGTAATTCCAGCACTTTGGGAGGCTGAGGCGGGCAGATTACCTGAGGTCAGGAGTTCGAGACCAGCCTGGCTGATATGGCAAAACCCTGTCTCTACTAAAAATACAAAAATTAGCTGCACGTGGTGGTACATGCGTGGTGGTACATGCCTGTAATCCCAGCTACTCGGGAGGCACAAGAATTGCTGGAATCCAGGAGGCAGAGGTTGCAGCGAGGCAAGATCACATCACTGCATTCCAGCCCAGGCGACAGTGAGACTCTGTCTCAAAAAATAAAATAAAACAAATAAATATACCTGTGCTCTCACATTGTTTGGAAATTCACACACATACCCACGCAAGAATACTCACACGTTAAAAAAAATACACATTAACCTGCCACATAGGCCTTCATGTGTTACACACCTATAGCACGTGTATGTAACGGCACGTTCACATATCCACTCCTACCCAGAACCAGCCAACTCTCACTGCCCATCAGCCAGGCAATCTCATTCAGGCTTCTAACGGCAAATGAGATCAGAACTCTATGAGGAATTGTCCTCTCTGTTGAGCATAAATGTGCTAAGTAAATCTCCCTGCCTCAAATAAATTTTATACAGATGTAGAAAATGCATTAAAGGCTGAGAAACTAGAGGTGGCTGGAGACAGCCATGGGAACAGAGTAGTAAATCTGCAAGGGGTGTGCCGGCAGCTGGGGCTGTCCAGGGCAAGGAAAGGAGCTGGGCGTGTGGGCAAGTCTTCCTGGAGGCCACTGCAAGGTAACCATGGCCTCATTCCCTGGGTAATGTGTCCCTTCAACTGGAGCTGTTGGGACCCCCACCTAAGGATGTGGGTGAGCATCGATCTTCGTGACACAGAAACATCCATCTCATTGGATCCATTCGGGGAGGAAAAGTACTTGTTGAGTCAAAACTCCAAACTTTTCAGAGTATAAACATTGATACATTTTTGGTTTGTTTGGGCCTGATTTAGATGCGAATTACTGATTCTTTCCTGCAATGTAACTGAGGTTCCAGGCCCATGATTTTATTATATGATTGGGTCCATTTTCACGTACCTTTTAACTTCCATGTTCCAACACTGAAGCTGACCTGCCACACAGGGTCTTGCTGTTTATTCTAGAAGACTTAATAGTACTTATAGATTAGACGTTTTCCCCTCCTCAGATGATTGATTAAAATGTTCAGTAAACCCAAGCCCACCATCTACACTTGGGGGATGGCTAATATGTTATTCCTTTTGTTTCCTATCTCCAAGATTTTCTTATACCTCCTCCTACACCGTCCATAAGCCCAGATTTCTGGGCAAGAAATGAAAAATGTTTTCATTCAGTTTACATACTAACAAACGTTTGGATATTGTGAGACATCTGGAGCCTGTACTGCCCTCCCAGCTGCTAGTTTGGTTATTTCGGCTCTACCTTTTTAAGACTTTTTCTTTAGTTTTTTGCAGTTTTCCTATGCTATGTCTAGACATGACTTTCTTTTTATTTTTTATTTTTTGCTGCTTGGGATTTGTTGGGTTTCTTGAATCTGTGGATTGATATCTTTTATCAGCTCTGGTATCTTCTTCTGCCTTTCTGTCCTCAAGTGTTGCCTTAGCCT
>NC_045434.1:59362660-59410955 GCF_002776525.5 Piliocolobus tephrosceles | reverse complement strand
CCCCCCCCATCTCTCTCCTTTCCTCCCTCCCTCCCTCCTCTCTCTCATTTCCCCCCTGTAATTCCAATGAAATGTCTGTTTTCTTTTCATCCTCTTTTACCCTTTATTCTGCTTCTGCCAAGTTTTTACCACTGTGTTCTGGATCATTTCTTCTGATCTGTTTTCTAATTCATTAATGTCTTCTTCAGCTGTATTAAACTTGAGATTATATCTGTTCATTGAACTTGTATTTTCAGTTATTGTATGTAAATACAATAACATACAATCTTACCATCTTAGTCTGCACCAGCCGCTAAAATGAAATGCCATAGACTGGATGGCTTAAACAACAGACATTTATTTCTCACAGTTCTGGAGACTGGAAGTCTAAGATCAAGGTGCTGGCAGATGTGATTCTGGGCGAGGGCCCTCTTCCTGGCTTGCAGGTGTCCGCCTTCTGGCTATATCCTCTTCCCATGGCAGAGGACCCCCATTTTCATGGCCTCATCTAAACCTATTTCTCTGCCAAAGGTCCCACTTCCAAATGCCATCACACTGGGGGTTCAATGAATTTCAACATATGAATTTTGGGGGACGTAGACATTCAGTCCATAACATTGCATTTGTCAATTATAAGCTTTATATTTTATTGTTTTCAAACTATCCTATGGCACGTTTTATAGTTTCTGGCTCCTTGCTGAAATTTTCGATGTTGGCTTTTTATTTATTTGATACTGAAAACATAGTTGTTTTATAATCAGTACCTGCCGTTCCTCTATCTGGAGTCCCTGTGGATCTCTTTCTGTTATCTGTTGTTCCTGCCAGTTCTTTCTCAAGGTGTCTTGTTTCCTTGTGTGCCTGAGTTCCTTTTGTGCTAAGTGTTGTTTTTGACAAATCATTTGCCATCTTCCCTGGAGAGAACTTTTTCTTTCTTTTTAATTTTTATTCTTTTATTCAGAGAGAATTTTTATTTGCTTCTGCAGTGTGCCTGGGGCCTTTCTTAGGGCAGGGCACCTTAATTCAAGTTCAGGGCTTAAGTTTTCATAGCCAGAGAGTGAAGTCAGCGTAGAAGCCCATCTGGTTTTGTTCTGCAATGCAGATAAGGGATGAGCCCCTTTGGGGTCAACTCTAAAGCAATAGGTAGTTTATCAGAGGCCTGCTTTGGTGGATACTGGACATTATTGACTTTCGTTTCTCTAGCCCTGGGAGGCTGCCGAAAGTGTAGGGCTGCTGCCCCCCTCACACGGGTTGAAGGCTCATGCAGGTGATGGGAGTTTTGCTGGTCTGACTGCTTTGATAGGCCAGCTGATCGCCGATGGGAGTGACGGGCTGCTTATCAAAACGAATTGGTTCTTTGGCCTCGCCTGTATCAACTCTGACCAGGTGAACAGACTCAGGCCCAGCTGACCCAGCAGACATCACAGGGCGGCCTTGGGGTGGTGAACACTTAGAATATAGCCCCATCCACCGGTCATTGAATCAGTGATTCCCCTTGTTTTATCAATGATACTGATGGCTGTGCATGATTTGTCAGAGCCCATATTGATCAAAACAGACTGGGACAAATAAAAGATGCATTTTAATACAGAGCAATGACCCAAGGCTGTCGGGACACCTTCCTTTCATGTTGCTCCCTTGACAGTTGCTTTCAAACATTAGGTGTGGAGAGGGCTAAGTCACCCATCTCGCCCACCCATGTTGTTCCAACCAGACTTGGCCATTACAAATGGTCATGCCTATGTTATGCTCACAGCAACTAGGGAGTGCAGTAATTGATCCTGGCGAGAACTTCATTAATCTTGATTTAGCACCCAATGGAGTTGTGCTCCTCTTCCCTCTTCCCCTTCATTTTTCTACACATTTAATGACTGAAGAAAGAATGAATTCCCAGGGAGAGCTAGCTGGGGTTGGGGGATTCTTCAGCTCCTTGGAACCTCAGAAGTCCCACTACTGGTTTTCAGCCCGTAGCTCCCTGGGCACCAAAGGAAATTTAGCAATACAGGGGTTAAAGGGTTAAGCGCCCAATGCTCCCACTTCTCTATGATCCTGCAATCCCATGCTATCTTGGCTTAGGTTCCTGAGCTTCAGGAGTAACAGTATCTTCTCAGTTCCTTCTCGGTCTGCTCCCAGTGCTCCTGTGAGGCCGGGTCACTCATGGGACCTCACAAACTGCAGAGAGGCTAAATTCTAACATTCCTGCATCACCCTAAACACTGAAAACGCCTCTCTTAGGACCTCAGGCTCATAGCGTTAGTGGTATTCTCTGAGTCTTTCTCCCTCTTGGGCTGCCACAAGACCTTATTCCTCACAAGCGCTGGCATATGTCAGTGAGTACAGGTGTGCTGATGAATGTTGGGGTGTGAGTGGCACTGTCGTTCAATGGATCTGGACCTGCAAGCTTTGTATTCATCAGGCCCTCTGCTTTTCCACCACCGAGAATAAGCTGTCACCAGGCAGATGGCAGTGCCTTGGTTATGCCCAGATCTGAAAGGCCAGGGCTCCTAGGTGGGTTGACTGCGTGAGAGACTGCTTGAACTCTTGACCTCAGGTGATCCATCCATCTCAGCCTCCCAAAGTGCTGGGATTACAGGCATGAGCCACTGTGCCTGGCCTTCTAGGTCTTTCAAACAGTGAATTTAATAAGAGGATTGGGGGCCAGGTGCTCTGACTACTCAACTATGGTCTTGAAATCTATTAAAGATAATAATTGTGGGTGGGTTTTTTTTGAGACAGGGTCTCACTGTGTCACCCAGGCTGGAGTTCAGTGGTGTGATCATGCCTCACTGCGGCGTTGACCTCCTGGGCTCAAGTGATCCTCCCACATCAGCCTCTGAGTAGCTGGGACCACAGGCATCCACCACCAGGCCCAGCTAATTTAACTTTTTTTTTTTTTGAGACGGAGTCTTTGCACTGTCACCCGGGCTGGAGTGCGATGGTGTGATCTTGGCTCAGTGCAACCCCTGCCTCCCAGGTTCAAGCAATTCTCTGCTTGTATTTTTAGTAGAGATGGGGTTTCACCATCTTGGCCAGACTGGTCTTGAACTCCTGACCTCATGATCCACCCGCCTCGGCCGCTCAAAGTGCTGGGATTACAGGCGTGAGCCACTGCACCCGGCCTAAATTATTTTTTTGTACAGACAAGGTCTTGCTATGTTGCCCAGTTGGTTTCAATCACCTGAGTTCAAGTGATTCTCCTGCTTCAGCCTCCCAAAGTGCTGGGATTATAGGTGTGAGCCACTGTGCCTGCACTAAAGATAAGAATTAAACATTAATTAGTATTTATAAACAATATTTTAGTGCACGGTTTAATGCAAGATGTAAAGAGACGCAAAGACTTTGTCTAGTTACGTGACTCACAGTATCTCGCTTTGTGTTAGTAGCTGCTTAGCCTCACTGATATTTTCATGGCTTGTATGGAATTAACGCATGCTGAATTTATTAACTGTACCCTAGACTTTCAGAAGCATCAACAGATCCCAAATTCCTGAAGGCTTGACATAAACGAGACACAGATACCTGATTACTACAAGATCTCCTCCTACTCAGCCAATCATTTCTACCTGATGTAACAAGCCTCCTCTTGACTTCTCCTTCAAGAAATACATATGGCTTCAACATGAAGGTCATTGAGTTGCCCAGGGCTATCAGTCAGTGCCTTGATGCCCTGTCTTTGAGGAGATGTCTTATGCAGTGGTGGGTGAGCCTTGGAGTCAGACAGATTCAAGCCCAAATCCCAGCTGTGTCCCTTGGTGGCCACAAGCTCTTAGGCAAGTTATCTGCTTTTCTTCTGGAAAATGGACAGAGTAATGCCTGCCTTTAAGAAATACTTCAAGGCGAGGAATTATTATTCTCCTAAGTAGCATAATGCACATAAAATTGCTAGCACAGGTCTGGCATATAGTAAGTACTTGATAAATGAGTGTTGTCATTACGTTCTCTTCCCCAAATAAAGGATTTCTATTTGCCCCAGAGCCTTTAAACCCTGTGGATCTTATAGTAATTCTACCTGTAACCATTGCTAGCAGTTTTCACTCTTAACAAACTACAGAATGAAAGTATAATCTCGATTATATTTTTGCATTTATTTGAATAATGTGCTATCAACTTTATAAAGCAGTTTCACATATACTGTTCTATTTATTTTCCACATCACACCTGAGAGGTTTAGACCATAATGAAAATAAGACTTGAAGCAGACATGTGTCTTAACCAGTTTATCTGAGTGTGTCTGAGTGTACAAACGGATGTGGATGAGCACACGAGAGATGTGTGAGCCCATATCTCCATGTGTCTCTGACTAGATTGTTGGGGCCCTACAATATATTCAATGATTTTATACTCTGGGGAGCTACAGATCTTCTGCCTCTATTCTGTTCCCACCAAAATGTCCTTCTCCATTTATTTGTGTGCTGTTGAGCTGCTACATAGGCTTTGATGGTGTTGAGAGGGAGGATTGCCTGAACATATCTGGGCTGGGCGTGATGGCTCATGCTTGTAATCCCAGCACTTTGGGAGGCTGAGGCAGGTGGATCACGAGGTCAGGAGTTCGAGACCAGCCTGGCTAACACGGTGAAACCCTGTCTCTACTGAAAATACAAAAACTAGTTGGGCATAGTGGCGTGCGCCTGTAATCCCAGCTACTCAGGAGGCTGAGGCACAAGAATCGCTTGAACCCGGGAGATGGAGGTTGCAGTGAGCCAAGATCATGCCACTGCACTCCAGCCTGGTCGACAGAGCAAGACTCCATCTCAAAAAATAAATAAATAAAATAAAAATAAAAAGAAAGTGTCTGAGAAACCTACTATGGGCTCAGTCCATAACTCTCATGGAACTTATGTATTGACTGATTTATTGATTGACGTAATCTTCATGGTTACACATAGCAATGGGATTTATTTAGAATGACCACTACAAAATAGTCTCCACACCTCTTTCTGATAAATCCACACAGGAAGGTGCACACACACACACATGCACGCACACACACGCACGCGCGCATACATGCACACATGCGCGTGCGCGCGCACACACACACACACGGCTGGTCACTTGCTTGTTTGTCTTTAGATCCTTTCCTCTGCTCAGCAGACCACATTTCCCAAGCTCCCTTGACAAGTGGATTCTGGGTAGGTGCAGCCAGGTAGGTGTTGGTGGAGACTGGAGGGTGGGAGGAGGGGAGAATCCTTTTCTCTCTTTGCCTCAAGTGGCCTCTCTGGCAGTAGTTGTGTTTCCTCTATGGATCTAGTTTTTAATAGAAGACCCCAGATTCTGGGTCCTGATAACACCACCTCCTCCTTTTCTTCCTCCCAGCCGTAGGAGTGGTAGTGGCTATTTAATACTGTTTTTCTTTCGGTTGAGTCTTTTCCCCGCCTGACTTCTCAGTTCTCTATCACCTGTTAAATTACTATAAGATTCACAAGGCTTAAATACTCTGGGACAAATAGAGAGAAATCCTTTATATGGGGGAAGAGAGCATAATAACAGTCTTCTGGGTTTTTGTTTGTTTTGTATGTTTTGTTTTTTTGAGAAAGAGTCTCGCTGTGTCGCCCAGGCTGGAGTACAGTGGCGTGATCTCAGCTCACTGCAACCTCCACCTCCTGAGTTCAAGCGATTCTCCTGCCTCAGTCTCCTGAGTACCTGGGATTACAGGCGCCTGCTATCACACCCGGCTAATTTTTGTATTTCTGGTAGAGACGGGGTTTTGCCATGTTGGCCAGGCTGGTCTTGAACTCCTGACCTCAGGTGATCCGTTCGCCTCGGCCTCCCAAAGTGCTGGGATTACAGGCATGAGCCACTGTGCCTGGCCTTTAGGTCTTTCAAACGGTGAATTTAATAAGAGGATTGGGGGCCAGGTGCTGTGACTCACCATGGTAAGCACATTGGTCCCAGAGAGTCTCAATAGACCAATAAAGTCATTCACTTTGGGCTGCGTCTGTGCCATACCTCTGAAATGGTAGGTATTTATCATGGAGAGATTGTTCTCTTCTCCTGCCCTACCCCAGCATCCCCAGTATTCAGCCTTCAAACCCTCTCCTCTCTGTACATGATATGTGGGCCTAAAGAAGATGCAAAATTCTGGGCCCTCCGCATTCCAGGTTTGCTCGGTGGGGCATTGGTCTGTCCCGATTTCCTGGATGGGAATCTTCTTTGAAGGAAGAGAAGGCTACCATTTTCACCAGCAGACTGGGTCTAGATTCTCATGAAACAGCCAGTCAAGCTGTCAGATCACTGGGGAAGTTTAAGTGAAATTAATTGTTTGGCATCATGAGGACCAGGGACTGGATAATCTTTTTTTCCTGCTGAGAGCTGCTCACAAAACTAACTTATTTTTGTTAGCTTTTTAAAGAAATAAACTCATGACTCACTTCTTAAATTACAAATCATGATCACAAAGCTCCATTTAATAAACAACAAAACAAGTGTAAATGTTGCACTGTTGACCAATGACTGTGAAAAGGTAGACAAGGAGCAAACGAGTGAGGGGAGCGAGAGACAGATGCAAGGGAGGGAGAGAAGAGCAAGTAAGAAGAGAGGGCACCGAGGCCCTCCCGAGAGATCCTGGTGTGTAGAAAATGAGGAAGTATAGAAACAGACCCATAATTCATGAAGCAATACCCCCACTCTTCTGGCCTTGTAGGATGTCACAGCTGGGGACTTTTAAAGTAGCTTTATCTTCCCAGCTATAGACTATCTGAAGGCCCAGGAGTCAGAGCTCCAAACAGATTTTTCCCTTGGTTGCTTTAGTCCAGAAGAAACACCAGGCATCACATATTCATCTGCCTGTCTCCCTGACAAGGGCCTTGAGGTCAGGCGCCTTGTCATGGGTACTTAGCCTAGGACTTAGTAAGTGCTCATAATTTTTTGATGAATGTCACTGAAAGGGAATCAGAAAACTAAAAAGGAGTATAGAAGTTATTTGGTTCATCCTTTCCCTAAACGAGACATACCTAAGTATCTTTGACTCTGTGCTTTACGCAAGAGGTGACAGCAAAAACTGTCCTGTTGTTATTGTCGCCCTTTTCCTCCTCATCACTTTCATCCCAGGGACAAGGTCATTACCCTCTTAGAAGGCAGCAGAGTTTCTTAGAAGACTGTAGGAAGAATAAGGGCAGGATATACATAAATAAATAATTTTAAATTGAAATTAAAAACTTACATAGGCATACCATAGAATGGCATACTACATTCAATAATGAAAAGAATGAACTCCTCTTACCTGTAATGATATGAATGAATCTTAGAATAATTATGCTGAGAAGTTTGGGCGTGATCCCAGCGCTTTGGGAGGCCAAGGCAGGCAGATCACCTGAGGTCAGGAGTTCGAGACCACCCTGGCCCACATGGTGAAACCCCATCTCTACTAAAAATACAAAATTTAGCTGGGCATAGTGGTGGGCACCCTGTAATCCCAGCTACTCGGGAGGCCGAGGCAGGAGAATTGCTTGAACTCAGGAGGCAGAGGTTGCAGTGAACCAAGATCACACCTTTGCACTCCAACCTGGGCGACAGAGTGAGACTCCATCTCCAAAAAAGAATAATTATGCTGAGTAAAAGGAGCCATCCCAGAAGAGTGCATCCTGCAATGATTCCATTCGTGTAAGAATTTCAAACAAGCAAATTTGACGATGAACCAAATCAGAGGTTACCTGGGGCTGGGGATGATGGGGGCTGAGTGCAAAGAGGCACAGGGAAATGCTCTGAGGTGATGGAAATGTGCTGTATCTTGATTGGGGTGGTAGGAAAGTGCATATACACTTAACAAAATTAATCAAACTGCGTACTTCAGATGTGGATGTTTCATTATATGTATGTATTATAATTCAATGAAGCTCATTGGAAAACGTAAAATGAGGCCAGTGATGGAGACTGGAGCCTTGTTGCTGTTGTGTGTGTGCAGGAAACCCAAGTGGAATGGCAGTGAGCCACCTTCCTCCTAGCTAAGGATGAACCAGAATGAGAGGCGTGAGCTTGGACTTCGCAAGAGCCTCGTGGACTGTTAGAAAGAGGGTCTTGGAATCTCTTTCCTCCTTGTACATGGAAGGGTCCTCCCTCTACCCCTCTCAACGTTCATATTCTCTGTTTGGGGAAGCCAGGGTTCAGACAGTGGTTGAGCCTGCCTTTCCTTACCTGTGTTGCAAAGAGAAGACAATGACTTGAAGGTAGAAGAGCACGCAGCAAGGCAGCTGACATGCCCGGTGCTGCCTCGTTGCAGATTCCAGAGGGCACTGTGCTTGTGGAATCCTGGAGTTTTATAACTTGGCTGACCTTACATCCAGGAGAGGAACTTCTTAGATCCCAAGCCCATCCAAAAGTTAGTGTAAACCCAGAAAAAGGAGCATCCATTCTTCTAAGAGCCCAGCAGACAGAGCAGCCAGATCCCCAGAGCATCGCAGACATAGTGAGTGCATCCAGAGCTGCCCCATGGTCTTCCTGCCCCATCTCCTACAGCCCTGTCTTCTCCTACAGCCTGCCGTCTCCTACAGCCCTGCAGCTTGAGTGGAGGTCCCTTAGCCAGCCTCAGAGGAGATAATGTTTGGAATTGCTTTAAAATACTCCAGAAGAAAAAGTGTGAGGGGGGAAGAAGTAAAAGGAGATTGTAGAATATTCTTATATATTGAAGTTGGGTGATGAGCACATGAGGCATATTATACTCACCTTTGTGCCTATGTGTAAGTTTGAGGATATATTCATAATAAAAGATCTATTTAAAAGGTTGTCACTGAGGTTTCGAAGTGGAGTAAACAGAAACACAGTGGTGCTGTGGACAGACACAGGGGATTCAGGAAGAGGAGCCAGTTTGGAGGCAAAGGTTTTTGCAGTTTTCTTGGGGAAGTATTATGTACTTGGTGCAGTTGGTAACACCCAGCAAACTGGAAAGAGGAGGCCAGGGCTGGGAGCAAGGCTGAACTGTCAGCGTGGCAACTGAATGTCCATGCTAGAATGGCTGCCCATCAAACCTGCTATCCCAGAGCCCTTCTTAATGCTGAAGGTAATGACCTCCGCATCCCTTGGTTCTCCCTCTGAGAAGATTGAATGCCTTGCTGTCCCTGGGGTGAAGGGTGGCTGGCTTGAGTTCTCTTTCTTGGTAGCCATGACAGGGCCTCTCCTGTGTTGGGCTGATACCTTGATTGCTGTCCCTTGCCCCACATACTCATAGTCCCAGGAAAACTTCCAGAAAAGAGGACTCATGATGATGCCAAGAGAGATTAAGTGACTGTTCACACTGCTAAGCATATCCAAGGAGTTAGTACTGCAGCCTGCTACTGCTTCTCTCCTCTGGGAAAGAACGAGCTCATTTCCCTTCAAAGCCCCAGTCAATTCTCCATTATTATTACCGACAATTTACTATGTGCCTGGGACTTTGCAAATCAATTCTGTACACATTATTTTTAATCTTCAACAACACTATTAGATGGATATTAGTAACCCTCTTTTACAGGTGATGTTCCTGAGGCCCAGAGAGGTTACCTGACTTGCCCAAGGCTACTCAGGTAGTAAAGGCTCAGCTCACAATGGGACTAAGCTCTGTGTAATGCCAAAGCCTGTACCTGCAACCATAATGCACAGCATCTCTTAATAAGCCTGGCACGTGCCCAGAGAAGTTGGGGATGTGTGCACTCCCCTAGAGAGGATGGAGTACACAGGGTCTTTCCACCCACCCAGCTCCACCCCTTGCCCCTCGGTTAGTGATGTACCTGAACTGGTGGAAGGGTAGCACTTGGCCCTGGTAGTATCTGCACTCTCATAGTCCAGGTAGACTATGGAGGAGCCCTTGGCCTCAGTGAGTTTTAGTAATTGATGTGCTGTCTTCCAGATGCTGCCCTGAGCATCATTACTAATTAGAGGGTTAACTGCCTTGCCTTGAATGTATGGGGCTCTGCCCTAGGCAGGCGGATCAACGAGTGTAATCTCTGCATCTTTAGGAAGTAGTGAGGCTGCAGAGATAGGGGAAAAACACTGGGATCTGAAGATCTGGGCATGGTTCCAATTCTGCCGCCAACTCGCATACACTATGCCTCTTGCCGCTTCCTGGTCTTTGCCCCTGGTGTGTCCTCTGCCTGGGATGCCCTTCTTATACCATGTGCTTGAGTAATTCCTATTCTCCCCTAAAAACTCTGCTCAGAGGGCCCCCTGGCTCCCGGGCCAGTTTGGCACCCTCCTCTCTGTTCCTACCACACTGATCATCATACGTTTTACATTACATTGTGATCACACACGTGTCTCCTTATTGGAGGGCGGGACTCTTGTGGACAAGGATGGCCACAGTTTGTCATCCTTGTATGTCCAGTGACTAGGACAGCCCTGGTACCTGGTGGACTCTCAAGGTGTCTGACAAGTGAACCAATGAATAGGTAAATGCGTGCATTAGTTAAGTAAATATACTAGATTTGTGACCAACTTTGAGCAAATTAGGGTCCCACTCTGAGCCTCAGTTACCCCACTAACAAAATGTGGGGATTGAATCCAATGAATTTCGAAGGCCCTTTGCGCTTTAGAAACACTCCCGTAGGGGTGGAGGGAGAGGGCCAGCGCCTGCAGAGTGTTCTCTCTGAACACCTGCCCCCTTGGAGCAGAGACTGGAGTTGGCAGGCCGGTGATGGATGCAGGACTGGCATGAAAAATCGAGGCCACGGGCTGAGCTCCCCCTGCCAGGCTGTGCGAAGGCTGCCGAGTGGCACAGGGCAACCACGAGGGAATGTTATCGATGGCCTGACACCGTGTTTGGGGGATTAGCCCGTCCTCATATGTAATTATGAGGCATAGGATCATGCAAAGGGACAAGGCTGCATCGGAGGAAAAAGAAATACCTTATACTCAGCAGTGGTGATGAGTGAGCTGGGGAGGAAGGCCAAGCCATCCATCTCTTCTAGGCTGCTTCTGCATGGCATAGCCAGTAGGTGGCAATTGATAACTGGCTGGACCCTGCGCTCTGGCTTGGAATTTGGAACTGAGTGTTCCCAGGGGCAGGTGGTCCTAAGGGCTGTCTCTTCCATGGCCCTTTTCTGACAGGAAGGGCTTTGCACTTAATCTTTGCATCCAGCACAGTGCCCAGCAGAAGTCAGCATTCCATAGCATTGATGGAATCAATAGATGCTCAATAAGCACGTGCTGAATGATTAAGTGACTTGAGGAAAGGGGATGTAGAAGTATGATACTGTGGCAGAAGAAGAAAAGCACTAGAAGAAAAGTCCTTAAGTCTGGATGGAAGGAAGGCTAGGGGAGAGGAAGCTTGCAATGTGCTGCAAGCACAGAGGGCCTGCATCTAACCACCCGGGAGTGACAGGTTCAGAACCATCTCTCCTTTCCTCTGGGGAAGCGCTTCTCAGAATGTGATCCACTGGTGGAACGTGGTGGTCATACCTGTAATCCCACTACTTTGGGAATCTGAAGTGGGAGGATTGCTTGAGCCCAGTTCAAGACCAGCCTGGACAAAACAGCAAGACCCCATATCCACAAAAATATTTTTTAAATTAAAAGAGTTTAAAAATACTAAAGGTGGTCCGCTGACCACTGTGTCAGAATCCCCTGGAGCACCTGAACCAAGCTTGCTGAATCAAAATCTCTGGAGTTGGGCCTGGGAATCTGAACTTTATGGAAGTTTCCAGGAGATTTTCTTTTTTTCTTTTTTTTTTTTTTTTGAGATGGAGTCTCACTCTGTGGCCCAGGCTGGAGTGCAGTGGCCGGATCTCAGCTCACTGCAAACTCCGCCTCCCGGGTTTACACCATTCTCCTGCCTAAGCCTCCTGAGTAGCTGGGACCAAAGGCACCCGCTACGTCGCCCGGCTAATTTTTTGTATTTTTTTTAGTAGAGACGGGGTTTCACCGTGTTAGCCAGGCTGGTCACGATCTCCTGACCTCGTAATCCGCCTGTCTCGGCCTCCCAAAGTGCTGGGATTATAGGCCTTCCAGGAGATTTTCTTTTTTTTTTTTAGACGGAGTCTTGCTCTGCCGCCCAGGCTGGAGTGCAGTGGCCGGCTCTCAGCTCACTGCAAGCTCCGCCTCCCGGGTTCACGCCATTCTCCTGTCTCAGCCTCACCAGTAGCTGGGACTACAGGCGCCCGCCTCGTCGCCCGGCTAGTTTTTTGTATATTTTTAGTAGAGACGGGGTTTCACCGTATTAGCCAGGATGGTCTCGATCTCCTGACCTCGTGATCCACCCATCTCGGCCTCCCAAAGTGCTGGGATTACAGGCTTGAGCCACCGCGGCCGGCCCAGGAGATTTTCAATGCATGTTAAAGTCTGGGAGCTATTTGGTGAAAGCTGCTGTGGAAGGGATTCCTGTGTTTCTCACCTGCTATGCTGGGGTAGTAGCAGTAACAGAAGTAGTAGCCACCATTAGCTGAGGGCATATATGTATTGTCATGTGATCCTCCCAGCAGCCTTATGAAGTATTACTTTTCCTCTTACAGATGAGGAAACTGAGGTTCTGACGAGTTATTGAACTTGCCCCACATCATACAGCTAAAAGGTAGCATAGTCAGGACTGAAGTCCAGCTTGTACATATTACACTGTACTGCTCTGCTAGTTCCTTCTGCTTTCTTGGTGAGATGTTCCCCCTTGTGGCTAACTCAGGTCCCCCTTAAAACCCAGCGCCTTAAAACTCAGCGCCTTGTCCTGACCTTAGGAGGAGAGAGCTGTCACCTCAACTGGCAATGGGCATGCGCTCCAGCCTGTGTTTTGGTGGAAATGCGCGAAGCAGAGGGATGGAAATTCTTGGGCAGAGAATCAGTTTGTTTTTATTGAAGGACCTCTGTGCCAAGTTCGGGTCCGGAGGTACCTCCTGCCTGGGACCCGGGGGTTTAATGGCAGGGAGGAGAAGTCCTGCAGGTAGTAGCTCTGACCCTACCAGCCCAGCTCCCCACCCCTCACCCCTAACTTACATGTCAGCAGCTGTCACCTGCTCGACAGATGGGCCGACTGGCAGCACCTCTCCCTGGGCTGTACCCAGATTGGCTTGGCTGTGGTCTGGCTGCCCCTAAGCTAGAACCATCTGTGCCCAAGAGAGACCCAACATTAGAGGAGAAGGGCAGACGGGGCTCTCACAGCCCCTCCAGGTCATGGGGAGAGAGCTTAGGACCTTGTGATGCTCACCACCTGCTGTGCCCAAATCGGGCACCCCAGAGCCGGGACAGAGACTCCAGGGGCAGCTCTACTTCCCCTGCAAGGGGCTTTCAGAGTCTTTTCCAAGGCTGAAATGCCACTTACTGGCCAAACACTGCCAGCCCGATCACACTTCTAAGCTATCTTTTTTTTGCCACTCTCTTTCTATCAGCAAAGCGCCCCCGGTGTCCTGCATGGCAGTTGGAGTCCTGGGAAACCCTCTGCTTGTTGGAAGGGAGGGGCTGAGCTGGCAGAGATAGGTCAGCCCCTGGTTCCATTCAGCCCTTCTTCTGGATTTATTTTCACAGCTGATTGAACTCATCACCTTTTTAATGAGGAAAACAGAGCTGGACTAAAAAGTTCCCTTAAAATGAAATCCAAGATCAGAAGAACAGGGACAGAGGTAACATGTATGTAGAATTAGTTTGCTGTGCATTGGGAAAGGTCCCTTCTACCAGGGAAGGAGACAGGTGGTCCATTTCATGCCCTTCTGGGAATGCTGCAGCAGATTTGGTATTTGATACTCCAAAGTGGGAAGGGTGTTGTCATCCTCCCTCCATCCCTCAAAAAACTCATTCAGAAGGAGAGACAGAGATTTTCTTGAGTCTAAAGGCCTCTGCCTCTGTGAAGGAGCCTTAAGCGGGATCCCCTAGGGATTGGGAAATTGAGACGCACTCCAATCTGGCAAGCATTTAAGTTCAATCAGTCTGTGTCCCAGCTTTTAGGAAGGGAAAATCGGCCACTTCATACTCCTTCTACCTAGACCTCCTGACTTCACCAGAAGCAGGGTTCAGGGGGCCACACACTGGCAGGAGCAAGAGGAGGGTGCCAGCACCCTGAATCAGGAGGGGTTGACACATTCTGAGGCAATCTGACTACTCCTTTTTTAAAGCATTTGGCTGCGCATTTCCCTGGGAAATGGGGACTTTTAGGAAAAAAAAAAAAAAAAAACTAATAAAAAAATCCGACCACTGCATTGCAGTGCCTCTGAGATTGGTGCAGGCTGCTCAGCTGCTGGCTGAGGCACACACACGCCACATGTACTCACAGCCTGCACCTAGGCCCCCGGTCTTCTTACCCCTCTGGCAGCTGCTGTCATAGCCTGGGGGCCAGAGGCAGGGAGGGGGGACCCCAGCCATCCTGCCACCCAGCTCTGGACTGGCCCACAACAGGATCCAAGGGGCATCAGTAGAGGCAAAGGTGGGGATTTCTGACCCAGGGAGGGGACATGGTGGCCAGGCCTGGCTGGCTTCCTGGTCTGTGACTCTGCTGCCTCTACTGCCCCTTGCCACACACTCTGGTTATTGCCACCATTCAGGGCACTTTTTTTTTTTTTTGAGACGGAGTCTCGCTCTGTCGCCCAAACTGGAGTGCAGTGGCCAGATTTCAGCTCGCTGCGAGCTCCGCCTTTTGGGTTCACGCCATTCTCCTGCCTCAGCCTCCCGAGTAGCTGGGACTATAGGCGCCCGCCACCTTGCCCGGCTAGTTTTTTGTATTTTTTTAGTAGAGACGGGGTTTCACCATGTTAGCCAGGATGGTCTCGATCTCCTGAGCTCGTGATCCGCCCGTCTCGGCCTCCCAAAGTGCTGGGATTACAGGCTTGAGCCACCGCGCCCAGCCATTCAGGGCACTTTTAGCTGAAACCTGCACAGTCCCATTCCTGGCACCATCCAGTGCAGATGCCCTCATCATTTTTTCCTTTTTCTCTCCAGAAAAGGGGCCAGGCAGCTTTGTCATCCACCCACTCCAGTCTCCCAGCTCACTCATGGAATATCAGAGCCAAAAGGGCCCTAAGAGATCATCTAGTCCAATCCTTTTAGTTTATTAATAAGGAACCTCAGACCCAGAGAGGAAAGGTGACTTGCCCAGGGTCACTCAGTGAGCTCTGGGCAGAGCTGATCCTACAGCATGGGCCCAGAGGTGGCACAGAAAGTGCTTTGAAACACACTGAGCAAACCCAAGTGAGAGGGTCCCCAGGAAGGGGCTAGTGACTTCCTGCTGATTGAATAATGAATTCATTGATTAGCTGTTCAAGGCGGCCAAGAAGGAGATGCAGGATCAGCATTACATCCCCAGCAAACATACCCTGAGCTCCCCCCAGGGCCCTGGCCCCACTGTAGCCCTCTGCTTTCACCCTCCAGAAGCCCTCTACCCACCTGCTGGCTTCCAGTGCTTGTCAAGGACAATGAGAGGATCCCAGAGCTGTTGTCTGTGCTGACTGCACTCAGTTTCTGGACCCAGGTGCTGACACCAGGGGAGGGAGGAGGCCAAGTAAGGGGGGGATCCCTTACATCTCTCACCCCAGGAGCCAGGATCCCCAAGGCGATCTCACAGCTCTCCAGTGTGAGGGAGGAGAGGGGAAATGCAGTGATCGCCACACCAACATTTTCCAGCTCACAGAGCTGCTTCCTGACTGCTCCCTCCCTGACTTCTCCCAGAGCCTTGTGGTAGCCCCCAGTCACTGCATGCCTTCCCTTCAAACACCTGAGAAGCCCGGAGCAGCTTCTGTCCAGGGTCCTAACCCCACCTCCCAGGAAAATGGACTTCAGATCTCACTGGGAAGAGAGAGAATCATAGGTGGAGAAAGAGGCCCACTTTGAATTTTGGGCATCTCTCCTAAAGGCTGCCCTTGGGACTCTTCTGGTGGGTTGCTCTGAAGACCATGGTGAACGTGGCTCTTGTGTGGGTGTGTTTGGACTGGCTGTGCCAGAGACTGGACTCAATGAAAAGGCTTCTGTGCCATGACCATGATGAGGTTGGCCCAGCCTCAGTCTGACCTGGAATTTGGACAATTGGCTCTTATGTAGGGTGTGCTGTGCTTCTCTGGACATCCCCTTTTCAAAAGGACACAGACAAACTGAGCCTTGCCCAGAAGAATTTGGCCAGGAGGGCAGAGGCAGTGGAAAACACTGGAACAAAAGTGGAGAGATCAGTTTGGATTAGACAAAGGCACCCAGGGAAGCCATGGTGGCCTCTTCCAGAGAGCTGGAGAGTGGTCCTGTCTTCTGAAGGGCTGGACTCTAGCAGTGGAAGCCACAGGGAGAGAGATTTTAGTTCAAGATAAGGAAGTCCACTGTAACTCTTAAAGATGTCCAAACAGTGGGAAGAGCATAATGTTGCCTGTTGCTGGAATGTTCTAGCAGAAGCTGGTTAGGGAATTCCTGTATGAAGCAGGAGGTTGGGCTGGGGATAGCTAAGTGGAAACACCAAGGAAACTTACCTATGTCATGGCTGTGGCACAGGGTTGGATCCTCCACATGTGTGGTATGTCGAACTTAACATGTGGTCCAGCGCATCTCAGCTTTACACCATCCTTGCCAAAAAGGGCATTATTTCCTGCTTTTATAGATGACACAATGAGCCTTAGAGAGGTTAAAGACACTTCCCTAAGGCTGTCCACTTGGGAAGCAGCAGTTGGGACTCGAACCCAGGTCTGTCTGGCTCCTGATCCCTTGGTCTTTGCACTCTACTATTCTTGGCTCCAAGTTTCAGGCTCACAGGGCCCAGACAGAGGCTTGCACCTCTCCTGCTTTGAGTCTAAAATCAAGAAAATAGGGGAGCCAAAGCGCTCGGGGGCTGAGGATCTGGAGTTGTGGGAAATTTCTATTTACCTTGCAGTCCAACAGCGGTGACCAGCAGGGGACCCCAGAGTTCAGCCTCTGGGTTACCCTGACCAGGCTGATGCTCCATGGCTGACTGTTCTGATTGGAGCATGTGAGCGTTTGTGCCTGTGTGCATGTATGCAAGTGTGCATATTTGCACATGTGTGTGTGTGCGTTCCAAAGCCCACTTTCCCACCAGTGCTGCATGCTCGCTCTTCACCCCTTTTCTCACAGACGTGGCCTGTCCACCCCCTCCTCTCTGCACACAATAAGCCACACTTTCTGGTCCTTATTTCTTGGCCTGGGGTCACACCTGTTGCTGCTCAGACAGGAAGCCCCCCTCTCCGATCTGGCCCAGCACTTTCTGCCCCACGCAGGCCCACTCACTCCATGGTCACCTTGCGTGTGATCACCCTTCCCTGTGTTCCCCCTGCCAGCATCACAGTGCAGCCCTGGACCAGTGGGAGGACATCAGAGATCCACATCTTCTAGTCTTTGCCACCCATGACACAGATGAAAGGTGACTGGTACTCCTGGGGTCCCTCAGACCCTCCCTTAGCCTCACAAACACATGCCCATTTCTTTTAGAGAGACAGCACCTGGAAGTGAGAACATGTCAAGCAGGATTGTGCAACCCCTGCCACTCACTGCAGGACCCTAGGGACACTGTTTAACTTCTCTGAGCCCCAGTGTCCTGTTCTGGAAAACAAGGATAGGAACACCTCTCCCGCAAGGGTCACGTAGGTTTGGCACATAAAGATCCAGCACAGTGCGTAGCTAAATGGGGGTGTTCCCTTGTGCCTGAATTAATGGTAGTGTCCCCTTGTCCCTGAAGACTCTCAGGCAGTTGATCAGCTGTCGGCTCAACAGTAGATAAAGAAAATGGAAGGAACTTAAATGACTCTGGGATTTAACAACAACAACAAAAAAAAACCAGAACAAAATGACATTGTAAAAATGAGGTATGTTTCAAGTCTGCTAGGGATGAGCCTGCAGTGAATAATTCTGGGCTTCCTCAAGGCCTGTCCTGGGCTCACATCTCCTGCTGTCTGAAATGGCCACACCCTTCAGCGTCAACCTCCTCTTCTAAGCAGATAACTCACAAATGTGAATCTTCAGCCCAGACCCCTCCTCTAAGCCCCCTTGCTCACCGATCTGCATGTTCAGTGACTCCACTTTGACACTTCTAAGGCATCTCAACACCCAACTCATGCTCTTACCCTCTTGTTCACACCTGGTCTGACTCTAGGGAATTATATCGCAGTGAGTGACACCCCCATTCGGCCCATGGTACAAGCCAGGAGCTTAGGAGTTGCTCTTAGTGCCCCTTCATCCTCTCCCCTCACATCCAACCCAACACCAAAGCCAGTCACTTTCTTCTCTTCTTTCTTGAACACTCTGCCTTTCTTCTCCAGCAGCCTGGGCCAGCCATTAGCATCTCTCACCTGGATTATGCAGAAGCTGGTCACTCTGCCTGGAATGCACTTCCCTCCTCGTTGCCTAGTTAATTTTGACCCAGCCTTCAAGCCTCAGTTCAAGGGCCACTTCCTCCAGGAAGCTGTCCTTGAGCTCCCTGAGAGGTCTGAGTCCGTCTATTTTAGAGCACCGTCCCACACTCCACAGTGCTGGTTGTAGCACAGATCTGATGTGTGTGTGTGTGTGTGTGTGTGTTGGGTGGGGGCAGGGGTCAATGATGAGTGTCACCTCTCCAAGTAGGATGAATACCCCATGAGGTCACAAGCTTGTCTGCTTTTGCTCATCATTAACTCCCTGATGCTGAGAACAGCATTTGACACATGAAGTAGGCAATTAACAAAAGATTGTTGAATGGATGAATAAATTGGCAGGAGTGAGTCTGGAGTCAGGTTTTGCACTTGGGCGGAGAGGCTGGAGGAAGGCGTTCTGGTGCCTTCAAAGAAACAGGGCTGGCCTAAGTGCAGGTGCTGCAGGTGGAGGCAGCTATCACAGGCTCAGAAAGTGGGTCTGCCAGGGAGTGTGGGCAGCAGAGTTGCAGTGGAGAATGTGCCTTCTTGGGTCACGTGACTAGGAAAATATTAGTCCTTGGGAGCAATTAGTTAAGTTAATTAGCCCATCCATTTAAGCAGCAGCTAAAGCAACGGGGCCTGAAGACCATTTGGGGAAAGACACTCAATTATTTGCACCAATGTCACCCTAATTTCCCCAGTAAGCTCAGCTGTGGCTGGGCAAGGGAAGAGACTTGAACACTCAATTAATTTCCTCTGTTTGGGGCCTGGAGTGGGAGGGATAGAGGGACCTGGGCAGGAGCGTTGGCTGAAAGCAGGCTGCCAGTGGCCACCTTCAGACTTTGCATGTCTCATTGACCCTTCTGATCAAGACGTAAGTTTTTCAGGCCCCAGGGATGTCACTCCAGAGAGAGGATAACTTAGTCAAGGCCACACAGCAAATTAGTTCTAGGGACAGACCTAGAACCCAGGCTCCCAGCCTCTTCAACCAGGACCTCCTCTTCAAGGAAAGAAAAGAAGAGGTGCAGAAATCACTGTGGTGACCCACAGAGGTCCAGCGGGTTGCAGCCATGCAGTCAGACAGCATAGCTCTCCTAGAGAAGCATGCAGTGGTACCTTGCCTCCATCACGGGACTCCAGCACCCAGTCTCTGTTTCCCTGTCTGGAAAATGAGGCCAGTGTTTGTGGGGAGTGGACTTGGAGATACCACCATTCCCTATTCCCAGTCTCTGGGGATGGCCTGTGGACATACAGGTTCTGGTCTGTTTTTGACCCCCAGATGAGGTCAGCAGTTAAGACAGGCATCTACTATGTGCACAGACTGTGCTCGATGCTTGGGGTGGGGCAGAGTGGGGGTAACTGCCAAGGTATGGGACAAGTGCCCTGTGGTAGTACAAGCAAAGTGACTGGAGAGCAGTACCACCCGGTGCATAGTGACGTGCTGAGCTGTGTGTCTGTGAGGACAAGTCAGTCGGATGATGAGTGAGGAGATGGATTTAGGGGGCTTCGAGGGAGAGCTGAAGACTCTCTAGGTAAGTGTGTGAACCTATAGGGAAGTATGAATCTATGCAGGAAGATGAGGATGCAGATGGGCTGGAGGGTTCAGGGGGTTCCATGTTGGGGACAGAGGCACGAGAGTTGGAGTGATCAGGTGGGGCCATTTGGAGAAGGGCCTTTTGTCTGGGTGCAGCTGGAAAAGGGGGACAATCGAGATTTTCAATGAAAATAGTGGCATTGAGATGTCAAGCCGCTCATGCAAAAAGACAAGGAAAAACTTACGCCCTCAGGGAGGGACATTCTTTCCTTGGGCTGCTGAGCTGGGGGACTTGCGTGAAAGGCTAGGTTGGGAGGAAATCCAAACTCTAAGGGGCGGGGTGGGGGTGGGAAGGAAAATGATATGCATCAAAGGCCAATTCAGGCTCTAGGCACTGTGCTTTAGATGGGTTATCTTAGGTGAATTGGTGATGACTGTTTCTTAAGAAAACGAAACTGGAGCTCATCTGGAGCTCAGAGAGTTTAAGTAATTAATCCAAGTCACACAGCACAAGGCAGAGCCACGATTCTGGGTCTGATTTTGAAGCCAGGGTCTTTCCACCAAAGCGGTCCCCTCACCCTTGGCTACGTGGAGAATGACTGATGCCTGGACCCCTCCCAGGATAGCTGAGGGAGTCTCTGGGAGATGGGGCTGGGCACCTTTCCTTTAAGCTCCTCAAGTGTCTCTGCTGGGCAGAGAAGTTGAGAGGGCCCAGCAGCAAGCTGCCTCCTGCTTTGGTCCCCAGCTTCCAGCTATTGTATCACAGGGGACTGGTTCCTGTCGCTGTGTACTAACTCCATTACTGTCAAAGATGCAGGAGATAGGGAAGACACATTGGTGCTCGAAGGTTGATCTGGGACAGGCCTCCTGCAGAAAGGCGGGTGCCCAGATTCAAAGGGAGAGGTGAGAGATGAAGAACAGTGAAGACAGAGGCTGAATCCACTGACCCCTGCTTGTCACCCCCACCCCAGATCCATGCATGACCCCAGGAGTTCCTCTTCTGCCGTCACCACAAGCCTTGACATGTGTTTATTTCTCCCCAGGGAGCCATCCTCAGATGCCACTCACCCAAGGCAAAGGGACGATGGCTCTTCCTTCAACAGATGCACACGTGGCTCCTCGGGCCCCTTCCACTGGCATCAGCCACCACCAGCTCTCTGCAGAGGGAACAACTCTCCCAGAGATAGTTGAATGGTTGGCTGTGATAGGCACCATTTCAGACTTGCTGGGTGACTTATTTAGACAGAGTCTCACTCTGTCGCCCAGGCTGGAGTGCAGTGGCATGGTCTCGGCTCACTGCAACCTCCACCTCCCGGGTTCAAGTGATTCTCCTGCCTCAGCCTCCCAAGTAGCTGGGACTACAGGCGCCCGCCACCACGCCCGGCTAATTTTGTATTTTTTGTAGAGACGGAGTTTCTCCGTGTCGTCCAGGGTGGTCTCGATTTCTTGACCTCGTGATCCGCCTGCCTCGGCCTCCCAAGGTGCTGGGATTACAGGCGTGAGTCACCGCACCTGGCCGCTGTGTGACTGATTTGAATATATTCTTCAGCTTTCCAATTCTGTAAACTGGGTAGAAGAATATCTGAATGGAAACTTATACCTGAAGGCTTTAGGAAACAGAAAGATTGTTTAGGAGCCTTTTGTAGCTTCTTAGTTGTGAGGTAATAACTATTGATAGATAGGAATGTGCTGAGGTGGAAAGAATGAACCAGCATGTGAGTCCAATAGTCCGGAATCAAATCCAGTCACTGCCATGCGTGAGGTTCTTAACATCTTCAGAGCAAGTTTTCCTGTATGATTTATGAGTCAATGAATTCCATTTCTTCTGTCCAACCTCCTTTCTGAGCTCCAGGCCCACACTTCTAGGGGCCTGCTGGACATTTCCTCCTGGATATGGCTCAGGCTCCCAAACTGATCATGTCCCAGGCTGATCTCCCCACTCCCACCCGCCACTGTGCTTCCTCTCTTGGTGACTGACGTCCCCATCCTTCCCATTTCACAAGCCAGAGATCCAGAAGTCATCCTGAACTCCTCTCTATTCCTCACGCCCACCCCCAATTAGCCACATGGTGTGGAGTCTTACTTCTAGATGAGCACATCCATCCCTTCCTTCCCACTCCTATGGCTCCTCCATGGTGCAGACTGCTGTTAGCTTTCCCTTGACTTACTGCAACACCCCCTCTCTGCCAGCGCCCTGCTTCAGGCCTTCCACTGTGCCCATTGCCTGTGTGGGCAGAAGCCCCACCCCCTTAGCCCGGCTTGCAAGGCCCTTTGCATCCAGGCTCCAATGCCCCTCCCACCCCACTCTGCCCCGTGCCTCCAGGCAGCGTGCCCAGTGTCCTCCTGCTTCCATGCTGGAGCACTAGATGTTCCCTTTGCCAGGAACACCGCCTTTCCTTGGGATCAGATCAGAAGTGTACTTACTTCAAGAGCCACTCAGAAGCCATCTCCAACTGTTCCTTCATCCTCACCCCTGTGGAGGCTCCAAGGGCTCTGGCTCCACGGTCTTTTGTGCATACCTGCAGTTTTCCCCATGCTGCACTGTTATCTGCTTATGTGCCTGTCTCCCCCAGCAAACTTCCAAACTCTTGTGGGCAGGGATTGTGTCCTACAGCACTCTGTATCCCAGGGCCAGGCAGAGTGCAGGGCAAATAGTATGTATTCAAAAAAAAACGTATCATAGCCAGGTATGGTGGTGTGTGCCTGTAATCCCAGCTACTCAGGAGGCTGAGGTAGGAGAATCACTTGAACCCAGGAGGCAGGGGTTGCAGTGAGCCAAGATTGTGCCCCTGCACTCCAGCCTGGGAGACAGAGCGAAACTATGTCTCAAAAAAAAAAAAAAAACCCAAAAAACAAAAAAAAGCATAAGAAATGGATGTTTGGCAGAGGGATCTTTGCTGGATCCTCTCTCCCCCAAAGACCCAGCTACTCTGGAGGAAATGTGCACATAGGCTATGCCCCTTATATATGTGCCCAGCCAGTAGGTGGCAATGGAAGTGTCACTGCGTGCAAGCACATGACCCTTTCTGGGGTCCTCTGAGGCAGGCTGGAAACCCTGGCTCACGGGTGGACAGGAGTACCTGGAACACGGGGCTCACCCAGGTATATTCCTCAGACTACAGTCTACATACCCACAGATAGGGGAGTTGATTATTTGGGCTTCTTGGATTCTCTGGGAAGATCCTCTGAACCCAACCACAATTTTCTTTTCCTCTTCCGGGGCCCTCTGCCAAACATCTGTTCTTAGATGGCCTACATGTCTGGCTTGAATCTAGAGAGGACTTGGAATCGCTCCCTATGTCTGGAAAAGCCCTTACAGAGGGGATGGAGAAGATCTGTGCTTGTGTGCAGGGAAGACTGGAGCTGGACTGACAGCAGCCTGGGAGACTGAAGTTAGCTGTGTGGTCTTGGGCAGGTCACATCACTCCCCAGAGGGTGGATGGGTTTTTGCACCCCCACAGACCAGCGCTTGAATCCTGGCTCTGGCATTTCCCAGCTATGCAGACTAGGGCAAGTCATTTGCATTTTGGGGGCCTCAGTTTTCCCAGCTGTGAAATGGGGACAAATACCAGTTTCATGAATTAGTTACAGGGATGAGGTAGGATCCAAGTGTCTTCAACGCTGTTCAGTTTATGGCTGAGAAAGGAGGGCACCTGTATCAACTGGCAAGGCACATAGCACAGGGGTTTGGAGTGCGGCCTCAGGAGGCGACGATGAGGTTCAGATCCTGCATCTTCCCATTTCTAGCTGTGTGACCTTGGACAAGTTATTATACCTCTCTTTACCTCTGTTTTCCCATCTTGAAAATAGAAATAAGAATAATCCTCTCTCCTAGAGTTGTAAGTATGAAGTAAATAAATTCATGTGAAACCCTTAAAATAGTACCTGGCACATAGTAAGCATGAATGTGTGCTTCCTATCACCATTGCTGTCAGCCTTACCAGTATCATCATCTCAACACTTGAATTGCATTAACTCTAGGCACCTACCTGCTCTTGCAGGAAATCTTGTCTCCTCCAGATCTGCTTCATACCAGCATGTGATCTGGGAGACCCGTAAAGGTCATGTACACACCCTCATACTGTCTGGGCTGCCACTTGATGCTGGTTTCAATGTCTCCAGTTCCTCCGGCACCACCACTGTCCAAAGCTGCTGCATGGCCTCTGATGCCTGGGCCCTGCTCCTCCTGCTGATGTGCCTGGCTGTCAAGGCTTTCAATCTTCTGCAGCCTTTACCGCTCAGCAGCTTCTTTCAAAGAGAGAATGAGAACAGTCCCTCCCTAGATGATGTGATCATTGGAGGGGCAGTCTCACAGCAGGTTGCTTGGGCCTTGAAGTGTTAGATTTAGTGAGCTTGCTCTCAAGACAGCTCTTCCATTCTACACACAGCCACTCCTCTTCCCAGGATCGCTGGGTCTGACAAGGTCAAGAGCCAGCCACTCTGCCCAAGCTGGAGGGTCTCGCTGTCTGACCTCAAGCCCTGTTGTGCAGACTCACTTGTTTTGTCAGCTTAATTCTTTCTTTTTGACAATAACCCCTACTTAACAACTGCCAAAAACCTCTCTGTATGTCTGGAGCCTGGCTGTGAAAACACTTCAAGATTTTCCCCCCAGGGAACTCCTCTTTAGCTCCCAGGTAACCCAGTGGATGCAAATCCATACTCTGGAAGATGGATGCCAGCAGACGCCTTGGGTTTGAGGTATGCATCTCAGTCTCAGCTGCAACCCATCCTGGATGCCTTGCCCCATGCAACATGTATAAACTGCGTGACATAGCGGACACAAAAAAACCAGTGGGTTTTTTTTTTTTTTTTTTATCAGTTTCCTCATCTGCAAAGCAGAGATAATAGAAGTTACAGGCTCACACCTGTAATCCCAGCACTTTGAAAGGCCAAGGTGGGCAGATGGCTTGAGGTCAGGAGTTCGAGACCAGCCTGGCCAACATGGCAAAATCCCATCTCTAGTAAAAAATACAAAAATTAGCCAGGCATGGTGGTGCATACCTGTAGTCCCAGCTACTTGGAAGGCTGAGGCATGAAAATCGCTTGAACCCAGGAGGTAGAGGTTGCAGTGAGCCGAGATCACACCTCTGCACTCCAGCCTGGGCAACAGAGCAAGACTCCATCTCAAAACAAATAAGCAAACAAACAAAACAGCTACCATTTACTGTGCCCTTATTATGTCCAGATGATGTTCTAAGTTTTTTACATGTATTAACGCATGCAATATTCACAATGATTGTATGAGGTAAATACTGTTTCTGTTCCATTTTATGAATGAGGCATAGGATGTGAAGTGCCTTGACCAAGGTCGCACAGCTGCTACATGGCAGAACCAGGATTCTACTCCCAGTGGTCTGGCTTCGGAGCCTGTATTTGAACCATCATGGTATCCATGCTAATGCTCAGAATTACTGTGAGATCCAATGATTCTATGTCTTATGGCTCTGTACAAGCACTAAGAGCTGCTGCTCCCATGGCTCAGTGATTTGGAGGGGGTGGGAGGAGGGGGAGGAGGAGCAGGGAGAGGGTCTCTCTTAGCACTAGTGATGGTCATGGTGGTGACTGCAGGATTTAGAGGCTCTTTGCAGAAATCTAGTTGCTGCGTTTCTGGAAGGGAATACTGAGAGCCATTATTTTGTTTGGACAGGTCTGAAGTGGGGAGGGAACTCCGTCAAGGTGAAGAACTACATCAGCTTCTCAAGCATCCTCTTCTCTCCCTTCCCCTCTTCCTCTCTCACTCCTCATTCAGCTAGGGCCTGGGGGTAGGGCTGGGGTTTCCAGGAAGTCTGCCTTCACACTGCCCAGGAGGTCTGCCTCAGCTGCTGTTGTAGGGTTCGGCTGCTGGGGGTGCTCATGGAATATGGCTGGGGGGAAGGGGCTGCCAGCCTCCCAAGCAGCAGCCTTCACTAAGGCCTAGATCGCTCAGAGAGAAAGGAGGACACCTGAACAGCCACAGAAAACTGGCCCAGGAGACTGCAAAAGCACTCTTTGAGGCACCTCTTCCTAACATGACCCTTCCCTCTACAGGCCCTGGAAACATATGGGTAACAGGAGCCTGATCCTGCAGCACTGGCTTAGAGCCCAGAGTTCCAGGGCAGCTCCAGCATTTCTGTAGAGGAGGGGTTTAGGAGTTGCCATCTCATTGGAAGGGAGGTAAGGGGCCTTTATTTTAGTCTGTGGACTTATTTGTAGGTGACTTTGGGGAGGATGCTGATAGAGATCATGAAGGAGGGTAAAGTCTCCCAACCCTACCCTGGCCACCATGGTTCTGCCAGTGCCTGCTACCACAACTCTAGGCCTGGGGTTTGTTTGTGCTGACACCTGAGGCCAACCCAGGGACAGTGCAGAGAATCCTGTGCTTGGGCTACGGACCTGGAGAGGCAAAGCCTCAGTGGGGACGAGCTGGCTTCAGCTGCTGTCCACCTTGTCCAGTAAGCTTAGAGGGAGAAGTTAGGATTTCAGGAGCCACTAAGTGAGGTGAGGCTACGGAGGAGACAGAGTTGGGGGTCCGGGAAGGGAGGGATAGTTAGAACCCTGGGGGAGAAGGCTGAGGGTGGAGTAAGAGGCTCCTTCCCTTATTCCTTCAGCCTTCTGTCTTCCCCAGCAAGGCCAACACTGCTATGCCAAGAATGGCACTGCGCTAGTCTCTTTATATACATTATTCCATTAATCCTTACAAAAAGTCTGTTTTATAATCAAAATCCCCATGTCACAGGTGAGAAAGTTGAGGCAGAGAGAAGTTATGCAATTTGCCTGTAGTCATACAGAGGCAACACAAGGATTTGAGGATGCAGCATTTGAGGTGTTTACTGAGTGCCTACTCTGGGCCAGTAGGCTAGGTGAGCAGGGTCCTTGCCCTCCTGGGGCTTATAGTCTAGTGTTGGGGGGAGACTAGAACAAGGAAGGATAAGTGTGATGAGGGCTGCAGAGAAGAAGCACAGGGCACACAGGGAGAGGGGTCAGGTAACTGGGACTGGCAGGATGGAGGGGGTTGGCCTGGTGTAGTGGGGTGTGGAGGACAGCATGTACAAAAGCTCTGCAGCAGGAAGGAGCATAGCCCTTTGGGCCCTGCAAGGAGACAGTGAGGGAGTGGGCAGCGCCAGGTGAAGTTGGAAGGTGGGTAAGGGCTGCATCTAGAGATGCTGGTGCAGGAAGCCTGAAAAGGTAGGATGGACAGTCAGGACCTAAGGAGCACCTGGGGAGGAGGGCGGAGCTCAAGATATACACCCAGCCTATGTAGACTCACAAGACCCAGCTCCATGCCCTAACCTACGTCAGGACCTTGGGTGAGTCATCCACCCTTTGGGGGCTCCCTGTGCCTCAATGGAGTGAAGAATTATCCCTTCCTCACCCTGCTGCCTCCTGGGGAAGTCAATAAGAATCAAATGAAATTAAGACTGTCAGGCTGTCATTGTCATCCCTATCAGGGGAAGGGTCCTCTGAGGCCTGAGGGGGCTCCGAGTGAAGCACAGCTGTGTTTTCTCCAGGGACCCACCATGTTTCCATCCTCCCCCATTTTGGCCCAGCCGCTGCCTGTGCAAATGTCACCGGATCCTTCCACATGCCATCAGAATTCCACTTCTGCCCAAGAGGGGAAAGGGCACGTTGGAGGCAGCATAGACATTAAACACGGAATTTTCAGAAGGAGCAGACATAACCTTAGAGAACTGCTTTATTTTCTGTAATTAGACTTTATTTTACTGGAGGCAGCTTTGCGTAAGGCTCAGGCGTCTCTTGGTCCATTTTATCAGAAGGAACCCTGGGGGTCATTTCATCCATCCCTTTTCATCCAAGCAGCATTACATTTCAATCGGGAAGGCATAAGCTTTCCCTGTCAAGCAGGATACTGCCCCAGACCCTTAGCATCAGGAAATCCCAAAGTCAAACCTGAATCCAGCCTGCTGAATGAAATTTCAGTCCCATCCTCCCTCCCTCCTAGCAAAAGAAGCTTTGGGGGAGATTTCACAAAAGAAGCACTTCTCTCCCCAGAGAGAAACCGAAGAGGAGCAGCAGGTACTGCTCTTCAGTCTGCATACCCATCTCAGGTGTGAGGGGGCATGGTGGGGGTAGGTTACTGGAGTGTACCAGAGTGGGGGGAAACCCGGTGCCCTCCTGCTGAGCATCTGACCTTGAGCCCTTTACCCCAGGTCCCCTTTTCCATTTGAAGAACAGTGAGGGGTCAGCAGACCTGACTAGAGGGTCTCAGGCATGGGTCCTCTCCCCCAGCCCACACAGGAACACACGCACACACCCTTCCCAACACCCAGGTATGCAGATGCACACTCCCCCACAGGACCAGCAGCCCGGAAATCCCTGAATCAGCTTTTCTGCAGTCCAGGGTCTGTGACAAGCGAGCTGCTGCCATTCTGAAGAGAGGCTCCAGCCCAGCCAGGAGCAGCGGGTGCTGCAACACTGCAGTCCCAGGCTTGGGGAGTGAGGTCTATGTCCTGGGGCGGGGGATGCCTAGAGGAGGGGAGGAAGGGGGATTCACTGTGGGTGTTGGGAATTTCCCAGTTCCTCAGACTCTGTAGGGATGAGAAGCCCTGGAAAGCCCTGAATGACTGTCCCCCCAACACACATGCACACAGGAGTTTTGTGTGTGGGGGGTGGGGGGTGGGGGGTGAGGAATGTCACCTCCTGGATCAAACACCAAGCTGGAGTCCTGGTCCTGAGTGTGCAGAGCAGAAGGCAAACAGAAGGCAGCTGCGTGGAGGGTGAAGGAGAGGTTGAGGGGAGAGGGCGAGGAGAGGGTGGAGCTGGGAAGGTCAGGGGTGGTTAATGGCCAGACAGCAGCAGAAATCCCACCTGGGGCCCCGAGGTGAGGTTGAGGGGACTGAGGGTGCGGCCCAAGGGTGAGACTGAGGCACAGGAGTGCCGCCCGGGCTCTCGGTCGTCCCTGCCCCTTTCTGGTGCTCACAGTGGGTGTCAGCCTCGCCTTCCCAAGTGGGAAAAAGCAGAGCTGCGGAGGTGGGAGGTGTTGGGTCCATGGCAGAGCCCTTCTGCTGGGTTCCTATCTGGGAGCAGGCAGAGGGTCCTGTGCCAGCAGACGCTCTTCCTCCTCTCCCCCAACCCCGTACCTCTCCATCCCCCTTTCTCCCCTCTCCAGGTGGCCCGTGAAGAGCCCTGGCACCAGCCTTGACCTCACTCTCTGGGACAGACTGAGGCTGGGGACCGCGGGCTGTCGGAGTCCTCGGGGCGAACTCCCCAGCTCCCCTTCCCCTCCAGCGTCTGCCTTTTGTTCCATCTCTCTTCTTCTCCCTCCCTTCTCTCCCTTGACTCAGGGAAACCTTCATCCGTATCTCCTGAAGCAAATCGTTTCCCTCCCACCCCCGCCCGCACGCCATTGCCTACAGCCAGGGGGTCCCCTCCCCGGTGTCCCCTCCCCCCAGCCAATCCCCGGACCTGAGAGGCTGTAAACTCGGGGCTGGCGGGTGGGGTGGGGAGTGTCGCAGGAGTGCACGGGGCTGGCGGGGACTCCTCCGCAGAATCGGGGGAGTCCCGTAGGGCTCCGGGGGCGCGGAGCCGGCCCCGCCCTCCCCAAACTTCTGTAGGACCGCGCCAGTTTAAACCCCTCTCCCCCAGCCTAGTCCCTCCCGCACACACCTCCCCTTCCCCTGTCCCCCGTTTCCTCCTCCGCTCGCAGTCCGGACTGGAGAAGGGGGTTGTGGGCGCGCGGAGGCGGCCTCTCCCGCAGCGGGGATTGCCTGGGGCTGGGGGCCCTGCGTCGCGGTTTGCGGGGATCGCCCTCGGAGGGGCCGCACGCGCTGTGTGCCGGCGGATGTGAGGAGCATCTCAATTGGCGGGCGGGGGAAGCGGGATCAGGTTGTTACTACTGCAGAGAGAGAGAGAGGAAAAGAAGAGAGAGAGGGAGAGAATCGCGGGAGCGAGGGCCGCAGCGGCAGGGCCGGCGGGGAAGTGGGAAGAGGGACCTGGACTTCAGGACCCCAGGCGTCCCCGCCCCGCCCTCTCCACCAGCGCAGGCTGAACTCGCCCGGAACGTCCCAGGGTAAGAGGGAACCCCAGGCAGGGCACCCCACGAGGGCAGCCAGTAGTCCCGAGCAAAGCCGCGCCTCGACCGACAGTGGCCACCCTTAGGGCCTGGGGCGCGGGCAGACGCGGGGTCGCCAAACAGGGACACTCCGACTTTTGGGGCTTGGCGCTCACGGCGGGATAAACTAAGTACAGGACTGAGCCCTTGGTGGGAACTGTAATCCAGAAATCCATGGGCGTCGGAATTACCTGGCTAGATCCGGGGGAGGTGTCCTGAATTATCTCGGGAACCCCTCGTCCCCAACCTGTTTCTCCCCTCGGAGAGCCAGGGTCCAACGCGGAGAGAAAGCAAGAGAAGCCGCGGTGTCTTAGTGCTGGGATGGGGACCTGCGGGGAAGCGAAGGCGCCTCGCCGCAGAGAAACCGTGGGAAGGGCGTGGGGAGGTGCATGAAGTGGGCGTGCGGGGAGAAGTGGGTGCGGGGCGCGTGGGACCCCGCCGCGCCTGCTTCGCTGAGGAGCTGGAAGACCACGCTTGCACGACACTGGGGAGCCCCTGGCGCAGAGTGGGGTGTGCCGGAGGCATTCGCGGTGCGCAGGGCTGGCTGCCTTTCTGAGCCCCCCCCCCCCACCGCCTTGCCGCAGCCGTCCAGAGTTGGGATGCGCGGCTGCATTTTCCACCCCTTCCTCTCCCAGGAACTTTCCCACACTTTGACACGCACCACGGCTCTGTGCATTGGAGGAAGCAGGCTCCTGGGGATCCTGGCAAGCTTGCCAGAGACCCGGGTGGGCGATGGGAGGGGGCAGCTAGGCAGTGGAAACGATCGCCCTACTCAGTTTGCAGTGTGACCTTGGACAAGCCGCTGCACCTCTCTGAATCTCAAGATGATGGAGGCGCATGGTGCCCAAGACAGGAATGGGGACGAGGTGGGGGAGGGTGCGCGGGGGACAAGCTCATGGGCATGCCTGCCCGAGCCTCTACCTGGGAATCGCTGCCTTTGGTCACTGGCCTTTCTTAAGTGAATTCAGTGCTCACTTCCTGGGCAGGGGGTGGCAAGGTGGAACTGTGAACGCAGCGCCCCAGGGAGAGTCCGAAAGCTTCCATTCTGACCTGTCCTGTGACCTTGGGCAACTCACTGACACGCTCTGGGTCTCAGTATCTTCATCTGGAAAATGGAGTTTGGAATTTAAGGTATCTGAGGTTTCTCCCAGCCCCAACACCCTGCAGGTGTCACCCACTGAAAGGATGGGGGTGGGGTGCAGCTGGGTAGAATGACCTAGCCTCTGGGAAGACTGTAGCTCCCCTACTGCACCTCCCATCCCAAAGTAGCAGGGCTGTGACACCCTCAGCCTGTTCATTGGTCATCTCTCCCCATTCTCAGAATTCAGCTGATGGGGAGAAAGGCTGGCTTTCCAGCATAACACATCCTCTTTGCAGTGGACAGATCCTTCCCTGGGGAAAGGTTTGCTGTGACAGATAGATGACCATAGGTTAAAGGGTGATGTCAAGGGCCTCACAAGGTCATGCTGTCTGCTCTCTACCTCCAGACAGGGCTGCATCCACCTCAGATAAGGAAGATCTGAAGGAATCCTCTTGTTTTAGAAAGATCTCCACTGCAATAGCCTAGAGCATCTCATTGTGCAATGTGACAGTCCTTGCCATAGGGAAGTCTAATCTAACTCCTTTTGGGGATGAACTCTGGTTCTGTCTTCAGTTGAGATGAGACAATTGCTTCTTACTGGGCATTAGGGTGTTGTGGGTGAGTCCCAGTTTGAGACAAGAGAGCTGAGTTTAATTCACAGGCTCAGCCTCCAATTTGTGTGACCTTGTGTGACCTTGGGCGAGGCCCTTTCTTGCTTTCCTCCCCTGTACATTGAGAAGGTAGAACTAGATAACTTCTCAGGCCCTTGCAACGGCACGGTTTTGTGGCTGCAGTTCTGGGCTGGTGTCTGAGTAGCAGGAAGTGGGCTTGGCTGGGTGATGGGAGCAGGTGGACTCCAGAATTTCCAATGCATTGCCCTCCCACTTCTGTCACCAGAGTTGAGACAACTTGAGACAAATACTGTGTATGAATTTCAAAGCCCGGCACACCCCTGGAGGGAGTCCCCAGGAGGCCTTGGCTCTACTGGTTATTGGCTGTGTGACCTTGAGCAAATTACTTTATATCTTTGAGCTTCAGTTACTAAGTAGTCAAAACAAAATGAGAATAGTGATGGTATTTCAGGGTTTTTTATGAGGATTAAAGAAGAAGCATATGTAAATCTTGGTCCAGTGCTGAGCTGTCTAAGTCCTCAATGAGTGGTAGCTATTGTTAATAATAATACAAGCCGTGTTAATAATAATACAAGCTGTGTAGCAAGCAGGTGGCAGGGCAGCTGTGAGCAGTGGCCATGGGGAGCAGGGAAAGACTGTGGACTTGCAGTGTGATCTTCCCCTAACATCTTCAAAGCTTCGCTACAGAATTGGAATGTCAGCACTGTCTCTCTGTCTCTCTGTCTCTGACCATTAGGACCATTCTGCAGTAGAAACTCCATGGGAAACAGAGACTGCTTGACTTTCCAATAAGCTCACACCAGTTTTCCTTTGGTTCTTCCTTCCCCACTCTCTGCCACACCTCTGTGGTTATGACAAAATGGGCCTTTTACTCCATTGCCTGAACCTTCTAGAAATGGACCAACTGAGAAGCAGAGAGGGATAAGGCTGGATGTCCCTTCAGTGGCTGAAGGCATGTCTACACCCAGGTGGATGGAGTGGCAAAGGGACTGGCTCAACCTGGAGGGGGATTCCCAGGACCCCATGGCCAGGACTGAGGTTTACCCTAGACTTGCTGTGTGACCTTAGGCAAGTCGCACACCACTGTGGACCTCAGTTTTCTCGTATGTGAAGTGAAAGCTTGGTTTAGATGACCCAAAGTCCTTCTGGCCTTGTTGATCCACGGCCCTTCTGGCTCTGCCTTTGCCGAGGCTGGGTGGGGAGGGGTGGACTGATGTGGGGTGAGGTGGGAGGTTTGTTGGAGTCGTTCAGGCTTTGGGTGTTCTCTGCTCTTTGATTCCAGTCCAGTAAGTCAGCTTGGGGAGAGGCGCTGACCTCACCTTCTCAGTAAGAGTGCTGATGGTTTAAAAGCAAAGGCTTTGCAGATAGATATATCTAGGTTCCCATCTTGGCTTGCTTCTTAATATCTTTGTGAATTCAGGCAAATTATCAACCTCTCTGAGCCTCAATTATCTCTCCTGTGAAAAGGGAATATTACCAACCTGGAATAGGAAGTCCCTAGTGTGATATTGACTAATGTACAAGGAATGGGTTTTTGAGGTTCTATGTTATCACAGAGAGGGCTCAAGTTAGAGGAGCCGGGATACAGTTCACAGTCCTGCAGTTGTCACCATGCACACGCTCCCCCAAAATGCCCCAGTGTTCTGTGTCGTCCTCCTGCTGTGCACTGGCCTCAGGCTCCAGGAGTTTGCATGCTCTGGTCTTTGTCATGGGGCCTGGAGAAAGGAAGAGCTCATCCACAGAGGCCAAAGGCCAAGCAAGCATGAGTCTGAGGGAAGTGTGGCTGACAAAAGGCTGCTGATGATGAGGGAACATGAGCCAGCAGCGTGGCATCCCTCCATTCAAGGTTGGTCATGAGGAGAGCCTGTGAGATGCGGCCTCGGAGAAAAGGCTGAAGGAGGGGGGGACATCGCCTTCCACAGGGATGTGTTAGATGAGTGGCACAGCAGGTCGAGGCACTGAAAGGGACTGTGGGATCATCTCATCCAGCCCTCTGTTTTGATTATGGGGAAACTGAGGCTTAGAGAGGGGGAGCTCCTTGCCCAGGACCACACAGCACATTAGCACCAGCGATGGAGCTTGCTGGCCCTTGTAGACCGTCACTCCAACGCTCTTTCCTTCCTCCCTGTTAAGCACCAAGCAGTTATTTTCCATCTTTTCTAAAATCAGAGCACAAGGTAAAATGCCTTGACTGCAGCAGAAAGGACATGAGTCCTGATAGGAAGGAACTTCCTGATCTAGATACTGAAATCATGGGGTCCAGCCTTCCCATTTTGCAGAATAGAACACGGAAGCCCAAGAAAATTAAACAACTAGCATAAGGTGACCCGGTATCAGACACTTGCATTCCCAGGCCTGAGCCCTCTCAGTTATGCCAGCTATGCCACGCTGCTGCTCTTGAGCCAGACAGGGCAGCAGGATAGCCAAATGTGAAAAAAATAAACCCAGATGGGCTTGGGGAAGGGAGGGAGGACAGAAAGACAAAAGACCAAAAGACAGAAATATTACTTCCAAGACCACGCTTTGCTTTCTCAGCTTGTCTCAGTTGGCCCCTGCTCAGAGCTGTTGAGGCTGACAGTCTGCTTTGCCCTCCGAGAGGAGAGAGGAGGGAGACAATAGCCAGCCCCAGTGGTCTCACTTCCATTGACAAGGCTGAGTGAAAGAAAGTCAATATTTGCCCAGTGGCAAAGGATAGGGAGTAAGTCTGACTTGGGATGGGGTGGGTAGGGGCTAACAGGGTAGGGTGGTGGGGAGTCATTCTGAAAAGGAAGACTGCAGCATGTAGGGCCTTGGTTGTGAGGATTTGACTTCTAAAGGAGCCTTTGGATGTTCCACATTAAATAACCCTTTGTATCTCGGAGTGCATCCGGCCCCATTCGCAGGCACCATCCTCCCGGAAGCCCTGATCCCTAATAAATTTCCCTTATTGTTTGGAGCTGACACCTCCCCAGCTTCCAGGTCCCTGGAGAAATGGAACTTTTGAAGCTTTTGCAGAAAGGCCTCCGAGCAGATGGCCCATTGAGCGGGTCTCTCAGGCAGAAGCTGCAGAAGCTGTGAGAAAGGCTCGCTTCCTTATCTGGGTCCCCGAGCCTAGGGAAAGATGTGGAAAAAGTCCTTGGCAGGTCAAGAGAGGCTGTGATTTTTTTTTTTCTGCCTTTGTTTTGTTATCTTTCCATTTTTCTTCTCCACCTCCTGCTCCTCTTTTCTGTCTGTCCTGCGATTGGGGAGGGGCTGGGAGGGAGGAGAGGAGGGGCAGAGCCCACAGCCTTTCCCCAGCTGGAGTGGAATTCTTGAACCCTGTAGCAGCTGCCGTGTGCTTCAATGCTTTTGTGAAGGCTGCGTTGCTCATGGAATCACAGCTTAGCAATTTAACAAAGGGTGCATTTGGAAGCAGAAGGGTTTCTAGTAGAAGGTAATGGGGCTATACTGCAGCAGGAAGGGCTCATGTGAGGTACAAGGAAGGACTTCCTACCGGGGGAATTGCCCGCTGTTGGCAAATCTGCTAGGTAGACAACTGTGGGAGCTGATCCACTGGACTTCCTTACTCTCTTGGGAATGAGCCAGGTTTGTTAACTGTCCCTGAAGGGGCCACAGTGACATTCCTGGAGGTCAGTGCTGCCACCCAAGACTAAACCTGGTCCCACAGCCACCAAATTGATCATCAGGGCTGGCAGTCCTTGGAGACCAGAAAGCCAGAGTAGCTTCCTCAGCCCTTAGTTTGGCCCCGGGCACTGAGGGAGGGGCAGAGGGTGAAAGGGGGCAAGGAGGGCCCTTGGCCTTGCCTTAGCCCAGCCAGCCCTATAGCCAGGAGAGATACTGCAGCACCTATGAGCAGCCGGCAGGAGAGTCTCTCAAAGCTGCCGCTCACAGCAGGGCAGACCGAGCCTGCCAGCTCCAAGCCTGCCTTCAACCTGCTCCCCCCCGCTCAGCTGGGCTGGGACTTGAGGGCAGCCGGCTGCTCAGAGACAGATTGCAGCCTGTCCCCCGTCCCCGCCCCCAGCACATGGTGCCTGGGTGAGAGCACAGTCCAGCTCCTGGACTTATGTGGACTTCCTGCATGCGTACTTTGTCCTGAGCTGTGCTCCAGTCCACGGTTTTTGGTTTGGTTTTCAGGTTTTTTGAGACAGGGTCTCACTCTGTCGCCCAAGCTGGAGTGCAGTGGTGTGATCATGGCTCACTGCAGCCTCCACCTCCTGAGGCTCAGGTGATCCTCCCACCTCAGCCTCCCACATAGCTTGGACTACAGGTGTGCACTACCATGCCTGGATAATTTTTGTTTTGGGAGGTTTTTCTTTGTTTTTTTTTTGTTTGTTTGTTTGTTTGTTGTTTTTTGTTTTGTAGAGACAGAGTTTCACCATGTTTCCCAGGCTGGGCTCGAACTCCTGGGCTCAAGCAATCCTCCTATCTCAGCCTTCAAAAAGTGCTGGGATTACAGGTGTGAACCATCTGCCCGGCCCCTAGTCCATGTCTTAGTGTGACTTGGAATATGTGGAGCCTTGTACTTGTATGTGCTTGGCACTGTTGTGCAGTGGTTAAACCTCAGATGCTAGGGCTAGGTTGTCTGTATTCAAATGTCAGCTCCTCCAGGTTTTTATCTGTGGGACTTTGGCTAAGTTATTTAAACACTTGTTACCTCCGTTTCCTCATCTGTAAAATGGAAATGAAATAGCTTGCCATCAGGTTGGCATGAGGATTTGATGTATGACTGTTTACATATAGCTGTAAGAATAGGCAGTGCCTGACACATTGTGTTATAAAGATTTCGCTATCAAGTGCTATAAAGAGTGTTGTTATGGTGTTTCTGAAAACTGACGGGCATTTTGTAGATAAACTTAGCAGCAGAGCTGGGAGTGGGCAAGGCAGGGATATGATTGGCTTTAATGAGGAGAATCTACAACCCAGTGAACCCACTATTAAGTTACTGCACATCGCCCCAGGCGAGCGGGTTTTCCCTATCCCTTGGACCTCAGTGGTCCCTGTTAAAAAATGTGGAGAGGGATGCCTGTCTTCCTCACTTCTCCCAAGATGTCCTGGAATCAAATGAGGTGGATGATGGTCTGAAAAAGCCAGTGAGCATAGCGGATGCACAGGTTGGCCTCTTCCTGCCCCTGCTCTGGAGTACATGCTGGCTTTCTGGCTGAGGTCCTGGCATGTTGGGCTTTCTCCCAATGGCACCAGACCCAGTAGACTGCTCTCCCAGTGAGGCCACTTGGACTCTGGGTGGCTCTGAGCTGAATATGGCCCTCCTCATTTTCTCTTCCTTATTTCACCTGGAAAAAGAATGGTGGTTTTGTATCTCCTAATGCTCTTTAGCAAGGGAGAAGGCTTATTTCTGAATGCAGTCTATAGTTGTACAAGCAGAGAAGGGGGCAGGAGAACCTCTCCTTCAAGCTGGGACACCCTGGCCATGAGCCCCAGACAGACTGAGGTGATACCTTCCCTGGGTTGTCAAAAGTGGGAGCTCCTTCCCCCTACCACCTGCAACCAGACTATCCACAGTGCAGGGAGGCAGGCAGGGGCTGACCGGAAGCAGCACATTGAGTCAATATCACAGTCAGCATCTTTCCTGCCAGGTAAGACAAGGACCCTGACTGTTAGTGCCCTTGTCGCTTCCTCCTCTTGCCTCCTTCCTGACTGGGAGGGAGAGCCAGTCTGACCTGCTCACAGTATCGGATTGATGGTTAGGTTAGGGCCTCATGGTTTGGCCTCAGTATCCTCTGCCAAGAGCCATGGGAGTGGCCAGCCTGTGTATACCCAAGCAAGCAACCAAGTGATGCCCACTGCCCTACAGACTTCCCACCTGGTCATCGGGGGTGAGTTGTGAGTATGCAGAGGGAAGGCCACTTTAGAAATGGCCTTTGAAATGTCTGCTTCTGGAGCTTTCCCCAGAGCCTCTTCCTGAATATCATTTTACCAAGAACCCCAGAGATGAGGTTTCTTGGGCAAGGTCACCCCCCAAAATCAACTATGGGCTCACGTCTTGAAGTCCACTGTATTTCATCTGCCCCCCTCCCCAGACTTCCCTAAAGAAGACATCCAGAATTGGCTAGAAATGTAGGTTTCCCTTCCAGTGCCTGTCTCCTGTGACGCTGCTCCTGACCTCAAATCCCCCTGAACATCATCCCTTGTAAGTTGGATGGGTTTAGATTAGAGAGCGGGGAGAACTTCTTGAATGGCCTCATTGGGACAGGGAATGGAGGCTTTCCCCAAGATACATAAGGGCAGACCTGCTCTCCATGAGTCTGGGCTGGATCAGGTCTTAGGAACTTGACAGGAATCAGGCTTTGTGTTGTCTGGACTCCTGACAAGGAGTCCAAACAACACAAAGTCCAAAGTCAGGTCCTGCAGCCTACTAGCCATGGGGCTTTGGGCAAGTTGCTGACTCGCTCTGAGCCTTATCATTAAATTAGAATGGATATGATTTACTATCTTATTTATAAAAGTTCATAAATATATATTTACTTTTTAAAAACAGCTTTATTGAGATATAATTCACATACTATACAATTCACCCATTTAAGTGCACGATTCAATAGTTTTTAATATATTCACAGAATTGCACAACCATCACCACAATCTAATTTCAGAACATTTTTTCACCCCTAAGAAGGAACTCCATACATATTAGCAGTCACCCTCGATTCTTCTGTTCCTCCCAGCCTTAGCCAACTAATCATCTACTTTCTGTCTCTATGAAATTGCACCTTCTGGATATTTTATTTAGATGGAACTATATAATACATGGTCTTTTGTGACTGGCTTCCTTCACTCACATAATGCTTTCAAGGTTTAGCCACGTTGAAGCATGTATCGGTACTTTATTTCTTTTTATTTCCAAATAACATTCCATTGTGTGGATATACTGCGTTTTATTTCTCTATTCATCAGTTGATGGACATTTAGTTGATTCCATTTTTCAGCTACTCTGAATAATGCTGCTTATCAACATTTGTGGAAGGATTTTCATAAGGATATGGGTTTTCATTTCTCTTGGGTATATGCCTAGGATTGTCAAATGGCATACTTTTTTTTTTTTTTTTTTTGCGATGGAGTTTCACTCTTGTTGCCCAGGCTGGAGTGCAATAGCATGATCTTGGCTCACCACAACTTCCGCCTCCCAGGTTCAAGCGATTCTCCTGCCTCAGCCTCCCAAGTAACTGGGATTACAGGCATGTGCCACCACGCCCAGCTAATTTTGTATTTTTAGTAGAGACAGGGTTTCTTCATGTTGGTCAGGCTGGTCTCGAACTCCCGACCTCAGGTGATCCACCCACCTTGGCATCCCAAAGTGCTGGAATTACAGGCATGAACCACCATGCCTGGCTGGTATACTTATTTTTAAATGGTATATTTATATTATGAGGCTCTGTTCTAAGTATTTTGTATGGCTAATCTCCTTGAATTATCACTATACTCTATGAGGTAGGTACTATTATGTATCCCCTTCTTAAAAAGTAAAGAAATGGAGGCATCATTTGAGGGACATCAAGGGACTTGTCCAAGGAGACTCAGCTAAGACAACCAGGATTTGGACCCTGGCCTCTGGCCCTTCACTCTGCCACCAGCTTGCTCCCACATGGAGGTTTAAGTGAGAGAATGTCTGAAAGTGCTCCCAGCCTGACTGTAGTAGGTGCCCAAGAAAAGTTTGTTGGATGCTCGGAAAGGACCAGACATTTTGCATTTCGATGTCTGACTCACCATGTGGCTTTAGGGAATTTGTGTCCCTTTGAGCCTCAGTTAAATTTCCCCAATACCTAAAGCTTCAACATGGCATTTCCTAAGAGACAGGGCTGAGATGGGAGGTGCAATATCATGGAAAGAGCCCTGGATTCTAGCTCTGGCTCTCTCACTGGCTTGGAAGGGATAGTAATTTCCTTTCTCTGTCTCTGGGTTTCCCCAGCGTTCATTTAGAGGCTGGAACAATTGAGCCTAAGTTTCCTTCCAGCTCTCCCATACTATATAAGTTCTGTGTTCTTCCTCAGCAACCGGAGCCCCCTGGGGAGCTAAGCTGGGATGGGTGCCCAGGGCCTCAGGTCACTGCTGTGCTCGGCAACACTTCTCCTACCCAGTGTGCTCAAGGCCAGGTAGGGGCTGAGTGGGATGAAGACGGGGAGAGGGGAGAACCCACCCTAGGCCTCCCTTCTATTATAGAGCCCTTGGTGTGGGCTGAGGACTGTCTATTCTCTCAGCCAGAAGAGAGCCACCTCACCTACACATCCCCTCAGTCTTCCCTGGCTCCTCTTCTCTAGAGTCCTGCTCCCTCTGGAGTCACTGCAGCCCTCATTCCATTGATCTACCCAGCCGCCTTTGGAGGATTGGCCTACCTAGATCCTGGTTTGGGATCATTTATAGGAAAGTGCTGGGCAGCCACTGGGTGCCCAGCGTATGTTAGTTGACTCAAATTGGGATCAGTATTTGACCTAGTGGCTTCCCCTAGGTCATGATTCCCCAGTTCACTTTTCTGCATCCTTGGTCAGCAAGAGCATTCATTGCATTCTGCAAACCCAACCTGGCAGCCCCAAGCGAGGCGCGTCTGCATCTTCCAACTGCAAGGCCACATCCTGTAAACTTTTCCTTGGCCCTCCCTTTAGTCCATATTCCTTACTTCCTGGATCCCACCGGTCAGAGTGCCTCCTGCACCCCAGGTCCTGTGCCAAGCACATAACATACAGGATGGTGCATTTACCCCTCTGTGGTGGGAATTTGTAGCGTCTCTGCTTTATAGAAGAGGAAGCACATCCAGGACAGGGAAATAATGCCTCCAAGGCCACCAAGCCAGGAGATAACAGTGGAAGGATTTGAGCAAAGGCTGTCTGGTCCCAAAGCCTGCGTCACTTGACTGAAAGGAAAGATGGCATAAAGGGCTTTTAAGGGGGTGCCCAAACCCCAGGGAAATCAGGTGGAGCCTCCCTGGGCAGCTGGGCTCTGGATTCCTCCGGGGCAGCGCTGTGTCTCTGTGTCTTCTCTCTTCCCCTGCATGGAGAACAGTCGAGCCTGCTGGATAACACCTGGGAACGCCCTCCTCTGGGCTTAGTCTTCTCATCGACAGAACAGGGTCTGACATTTCCAGCAGGCCTGTGCTCCAAGCTTACCCAGAGATCCGGCGATGGCTATGCAGCCTTCCTTCCACTGGTTATAGAGTCAGTCTCTCCCAGGTTTGCTGTTCTTGCCTCTAGTGTGATGAGCCGGAGTCTCAGCCCCAGCTCTCCATCCCCCAATGCCTGCGTGTCTCACTATTTTTAAGCTCCGTGGGCTTAATGAGCTGCCTGCCCTGACACGTCTTCAACATTCACCTTTTTCTCTAACGAACCTCAGAGAGCTAGGTTGGGCTCATTTTTCCCTTGACAGTCCCCCACCCCAGTCAGGAGGCCAGAACTGGGCTGTTTCCCTTCTGGGCCCAGACGTGGCTTCCTCAGACCCCCGCAACAGTGTGCCCCACAGATTACCTAGTGGTGGCAACACTGCAGATTCCAGACCCTCGGTGCCGCCTTCTGTCTTGTTTCTCCCCCCGCTTTTTTTTTTTTTTTTTTTGAGACGGAGTCTCGTTCTGTCGCCCAGGCTGGAGTGCAGTGGCTGGATCTCAGCTCACTGCAAGCTCCACCTCCCGGGTTCACGCCATTCTCCTGCCTCAGCCTCCCGAGTAGCTGGGACTACAGGCGCTGCCACCTCGCCCGGCTAGCTTTTTGTATTGTTTAGTAGAGACGGGGTTTCACCGGGTTAGCCAGGATGGTCTTGATCTCCTGACCTCGTGATCCGCCCGTCTCGGCCTCCCAAAGTGCTAGGATTACAGGCTTGAGCCACCACGCCCGGCCTTGTTTCTCCCCTCTTATCCCACCTCAGCCCCTTCCTGCAGAGTAGTGATGTCATAAAGGAAACTCTTGTGGTCCCCACATAATTGGCAACTACTTCTCCTTGAGGACAAACTGCCTGGCAAACCAGCAGGGCCTGGCGAATGAGGCCAGTCAGCAGCAAGGTCTGGGATAGAGATGTCAGAGATTTAGATGTATTTTTAGTAGAGACAGGGCTTCTTCTCAGGGTTGGAAGGGGGACCTCAAGTTTCATCTAGGCCAACGCTGTGTCCCCTTACCTGAGTCCTGTCTATAACATCCCTCCCAATGGTGTGCTAACCTCAGCTAGAATGCTCCCAATGATGGAGCACTCATTACCTCCTGGGACCACGAACCCATCAATGGGTGGTGCTGACTGTGCAAAAACCCTCCTTCAGTTTGAGCCTAAATCTATTTTCTCACATGAAGAGAGGCGACCCCAGCAGTGGGTTCGTCCATCTTCTGCCTGCAGCCCTCACTGCAGCGAAGGAGCCACAAGTCACTCTTCATGAGGAACCACGCATGGTGTCTTGGGTGGGGGCAGAGGCACCGCTGATCCACAAAGATGTGGTGTGATTTTTTTCTTCTCAGGGGACTTTGCTTGGGGGAGGGGCCACTGGGAAGAGCTGAGAAGCTGCTAGAAAAAAACTGAAGTCGTTCCTGCTTCTCAAGTGCGAAGTGAGCCTGTAGCAGAACATCAGAAACCCTGATGCACGCTAGCTCCGTCTACAGGGACGATTACATGCCAGCTCTCTGTTGCCAGCTCCAGGGAGTCAGGGTCTGATGGGAGCTACCCCGGGAATTCCACTTATAGTTACAGCTCCAAGCAGGGGTCATCCGCAGGGTGATGGGAACTCCGTGTGGTTCCAGAGAGCCACAGATGCTCACCCATGCCGGCTTTGGTAGGCAGGCAGCTCATTAAGCCTCTCCGAGGCTCAGGATTTTGCCAGCTTGGAAGAGCACTGGATTGGGAGGCAGGCTTCTTACTCTGTCACTTCAGACAAGTCCGTTCCTCTCTCTGACTGTCAGTTTCCTCAGCTGTGATATATGCTGTGTGTCGACCTTCAGAAATGGTGTGGGGCTGGGCCCTGCAGCTGCTGAATGCCATGTGTGTGGGTGGAGGTGCTTTATTCTGGGCCGTGCTCTGCAGGACACAGTGTTTGTCACCAGTGGTCGTATGAAGGGCAGTCCTCTGCCCACTTCCATTCCCCCTCTCCTCTGGCCCAGAGCAGGGAGGCCAGAGCCCTGTGTATTTTGCTGCTAGGCAGGGCAACGGCCCCTTCTCAAATGTCTGTTGGGGCCCGTGGTGTGGAACGATGCTTCCGCTCCTGTGAGGGAAAACCTAGAGGCCTCTGGTGTCCTGGACCGGGGAGGCTCTCCTGCCCTAGGTCAGGCTCTGTGGAGAGGGTCCCAGATGATGGCGTCTCTGGAGCCAGGAGTGTGTTCGGCCATGTCATCACCTTTCCAAGTCAGCTGTCAGGGTGGTGGCTGTGAGGAGTCCCATCATGGTCTGTGGTTGTCAGACACCCACCCAGGTGGACGTCTCTTGCCTGGAGACTGGACAGCCTCTTCCAAGTCCACCTCATCTCCTCCTAAACCTGGGCCCCCTGCTGCTCTTCCAGGAAGCCTTTCCTCAGTGGCTGCCTGGTTCTAGGTGCCTTTGCCCTGTGGTTCTCAGCAGAAGCGCCTGTGCATCATGGGAAAGCCGGTTGGCGATGGAATGCACGGCGTTCCATTAGGGTCTATGTTCTCTCTCTCCATGGTGTCCTCCAGCACCTGGTCAAGCCAGAGTGTGTGGGAGCCAGGGGTCAGCCCCCAGCTCTTTCTGCTCTGCACATTCGTTTTTCTTTTGATGGAGTTATAACTTAGATTCAGCAAAGTGCACAACTTATGGGTATATGCACCTGTGTAATCACCAAAGAAATTCCCCAGAAGGATCCCTGTCCCCTCCCAGCCCCTGCCTGCCCCTCCAGTGTGACAGCTCTATTGCCATGGAGTCCTTTTCTGTTCTTCAGAGCTTTCCTCCCATTCCTGGTCATTCCCCAATCTCCCTGGCTTTCCTCTTTCTCTACAAATCCTCCAAATGCTGATATTTCTAGAAGCCCATCTCTGGATTTCTTCTTATGCCCACATTCTCCCCAGTGGATTATTATTTTGTGCTAGTGACTTCCGGCATCACTTCTGAGCAATTCACCTGCCCGCCCAGCTGCCTGCTGGGTATGGCCGCTTGGCTGGCCCGCTGGCATGGCTAGGTCTCACCTAATGTCAAACTCCTGGGCTCCAGTGATTCTCCCACCTCAGCTTCCTGAGTAGCTGGGACTACAGGCACGCACCACCATGCCTGCTGAATTTTTAAATTTTTGGTAGAGATGGGGTTTCACTGTGCTGCCCAGGCTGGCCTCAACCTCCCAAAGTGCCGGGATTATAGGCGTGAGCCACCACACTAGGAGTAGGTTTTGGCTGGGACATCCTTGGGGAGTCTGGGCAACCTCACCTCTTCACATCCCAGTGTTGTCATCTACAGGATGGGAGTGGCAGCTAGAGGAAGAACAGCTAGACTCTGCTGACTTCTGAGAGGAGGATGCAGTCAGATACCCACAAATGAGAACTTGAAAACTTGAGCAACCAAAATAGAGACTCAGCAGCCACGGTTGGAGAAGCCGTGGCTGCTGAGAGGCCTGAGTATTGGGGAAGGTGGGCTGGAGGAGGGGGAAAGGCTTGGCAGTGTCTGGACACAGGGGCAGGAAAGAAGCCAGGGATAGTGCAATGGCTCAGAAGAGAGGACTTGGCCCAGAGATGGGTATCAAGAAGGCCGTCTGGGCTGGAGCTAAAGGCATGGGTAGAAGGAGGACCATTTATTAAGAGAGACCTGAATTATCCCAGGGAAAAAAAAAAAAAAAAAGGGTGTTGGCTTAACCTGGTCCTTAATAGGAGGTTAGCAGAGAGGCTGCCCCACCACTTCACTGGAGCCATCCCCATGTGCTTCTGACAGGCCTGTGCCCAGCCTGGCTCAGGAACCGGCCGTGGACATAATGCCATACAGTGCTCCTAAGCCTCGCAGCCCTGTGCGGCAGCTTCCATTATCATTCCCATTTTGCAGATGGAGTGCTGAGGCCCAGAAAGGTTAAGCAACCTGCTCAAGTTCCCATGGCTAAAAGTGGGAGAGCCAAGACTCCAATCCAGGTCAGTCTGCTCAGAGCCCAGGTGCTAATTCACCCCACTTGGCTGCACCTGGTGTTTCACTTGGCTCCTCTTCCTCAGCAGAGCTGTCTTCTAGGTTTGGATCCACATAGAATTCCAAGTTGAGACTTTCTAATTTGGAGTTCTCCCCCTCATTGCTCCCCTCCTCCAGCCCATGGGTGCTTTGAGGTGATGGTTCATCCCTCCTGGCCCCTATCTCCCATGTCTGTCCCAGCCCCCGGTCAGGCAGGAGAGAGCTGGCTTCTTTGGAGCACCTAATTGTGCCCCTGGGACTTGCATGCTCCACTTTAGTTTCTGGAGCCATGAGCTGTCAGAGGTGTTGGTGATAATGGGCATCTCTGTCTGAAGAGTGATGGGCACATCTCTGTCCCTGGGGCCTGGCCAGCATCTGGAAGGATGGAGGCGCTCTTGGAAACGGGAGGACCAGACTGCACCTTCCTTGGCTGGCTCCCTGCCTGGGTGCTGGCTCCCAGCTCCCACTGAGAGCAGGCTGGGCTTCCCAGATGTCTCCTGACCTCTCCCAGGTCCCGGTGTGGCCCAAAGCGAGCTACTCTGCTACCTGGGAGTACAGTTCTTTCCATCCTCTGGGGAAGGGTGCTGTGAGCGAACCACCTGTTTCATTCCCCCTGAGGCCCAGTTTCCTCAATTACAAAATGGGAATCACAGTCCCCACCTCACAGGGTGCGGATGAAATGAAATACGCTGCTGGCACGGAGTGGGCACGGTGGTCTCCCTCCCTGCCTCCGGCACCTACCTCTGAGCCCAGTGCCTTTGTGATCTTCCCGTTAGACCCACCTTCCCAGTGGAGCTCACTGGGGCTCTTTGTTGGGAAGGAAAGAGCCCTGGGCTGGGTGCTAGGAAGTCAGGGTTCAAGTGCACCGTGAGGCCTTGGGCAAGCTGATCTCTGAGCCTTAGTTGTCTCCTCTGTCAAGGGGCGGAACCACATCTGCTGCACCTCCCAAAGGCCTGAGCTCTGTCATCTCCCCGTGAGCTGCTTCAGGATGGGGTTGGGTTTTATTCATCTTGTATTCCCAGCACTTAGCATGGAGTCTGCCACAGGATTTGGAGGAAAGGAAAGTGAAGATCAGATGAAAGAGTGGATTTTTAAGCAATTAAACAGGCTAGGGGTTATTTTCAAGGTTGGGTAAGGCAGACAATTCTTGGTCAGCCCCTCATTAACCAGGGAAGCGGTCTTCATGCCCTTCCTTTGCGCATTACTCTCTGGAGACCCTGAGCTGCATTGGAGCTCCTTTCCCCGTGGGGAGCCACGGGCCTGCCTGCCTGCCTATAGTGGAGCCCCACAAGGCAGTGCACCTGCCTGTTCACACCCCCCCATGACCACTCAGGCCCTCGGTGTCAGGGTCTGACCTAGACAGGATGCCTTTTTCACCTTTGGGGTTTCTCTTCTCTCCTTTGGCAGGGAGCTTGGTGGGACGGAGGTTGCCAGAGTTGGGGGGCAGTGCCTGGTGAGATCCCCCGCCTCCTCTGTTACCTGCTGCCAGGCTCAGCAATCAAGCTGCTCCTCTGGGAGCCGGCAGGAAATGCAGTCATAAACAAGACATGCTCCCGCCTCACAGCCCTAGTGGTCCTCCGGGAGCTGAGCTGCTTATACAAGTACCTTTGACACCAGGCAGAAGTGACGGTCTCTGCCAGAGGAACACACAGAGCCAGGGAAGAGAATTCTGGGCCTCAGGCTCCCCAGCCGCACAACCTCTGCAGCAACCCCTGCCCGCCTGGGCTGGCTCAGAATCCCTGGCTTGGCGAGCACTGCAGCCCTCGTTGTGGGGAACACAAGGTCTGTCCTTGAGTCCACGGTCAGCATGGACTCAGCCTAGCCCCACTGAGAGGAGAACCGAGGAAAGGAAATGAGTATTTATTTAGGGTGCACTTTGTGCCAGCACACGTGGCCTCTTCAATCCTCATAACATCCCTGTGAGACAGGCACTTGACCCTTGGTTTGTAGCTAAGAAATGATCCCAGGGAAATGAACTCATCTCCCAGGGCTGCAGAGCTGCTGAGTGTCAGGTTGGAAAGCAGCCCCAGCTGTTCTAAAGCCTGCATTCTCTCGTGACCCCACCACCCTTTGTGCCACTCACCTTCAGAGGTAGAACTCTCCAAGCATCTCAGAACGCTGGGTTTGAAAAGCTGAGAGGCTATCTAGGCTGCATGCAGTGGCTCAGGCCTGTAATCTCAGCCCTTTGGGAGGCTGAGGCAGGTGGATTGCTTAAGCCCAGGAGTTTGAGACCATCCTAGGCAACATAGTGAGACCCCTTCTCTACAAAAAATAGCCAGGCATGGTGGTGCCCCTATAGTCCCAGCTACTCATGGGGGTTGCGGCAGGAAGATCCCTTGAGCCTGGGAGGTGGAGGCTGCAGTGAGCTGTGATTGCACCCCTGCTCTCCAGCCTGGACAACAGAGTGAGACCCTGTCTCAAAAACATAAAAATGAAAGCTGAGAGGCTATCTTGGGAGATGCAAAGCCACTTCCCAAAGGATGGAAAGAAGGGGAGAGAAACCAGGTCTCCTGATACCTCTTTCAGGTCCCAGACCTCATGCCACCTTTGGAGACAGAGGGTCTGGCAAGAGATGCCACTGCTGCAGCGGGAGGGTGGGGGCTGGTGACCCTGTGGTCTCTTCCAACCCCGAGGCTGTAAGGTGACCCGCACTGTAGTCCACCCCCTCCTATTACCCACATACAGGGCCTGTAGCTATCACCTCAGCTTCCTGGACAAGTGGTGCAGCCCGAGACCCCCAGCCCTCCCTTCCCTGGGGCTTCTCACATTCCCACATATGGCAGTGTAACGCACCTGCACACAATGTTTGCTTGCATACATGTTCACAGTGCCAGTTCATGCATGTTTATACATTCAGAGATGGTGTTCATACACATACACAGCCTTTCTGGCATTCTCTGCCATGTCCCTGCACTGGCTGCTGTCATCCATCTCAGCTGGGCCTGAGAGATGGAAACAGGACCCCCTTTCCGGTGCTGATGTCCTGCTCCATTACTGGGTTAATGGAGCCTCCTTCTGCCTCCAGCCTCTCACCGGTTGCCCACCTCCTCCTTTCCAGGGTGTGAGCATTGACTGGGGGCCTGGGAGGCAGTGAAGCCTGGCTGGGGTGCGGCTGTGTGCGGAGGGCGTGGGCCTGGCTTGGGTGGAGATGGGGCTGGAGGCAGGCGGCAGGCTCCTGGACGGACAGCAGGGGGCACCACTAGGTCTCCTCGCCGGGCCGTGGGGAGGAAGTGGGCTGGGGAGGAGGCGGTGGTCTCTCCAGCTACTTTCCTGCAGCTTGAGCCGGGGCACCTGCAACCCAGCCAGGGCTCCTGCCCCTGCTCCTGCTCCTGCCCCTGCCCGCGCCCCTGCCCCCGTCCTGGTCCCCGCACACTGGCAACGCCCCCTCCCCTTACACTCCCAGCCCATGCCACACACACACCCTACTACACACAACACATACCACACACACACCCTACTACATGCCACACAGACCACACACACACCACACAGATACACACCTCACAGACACACACCACACACCCTACTACACGCCACACACAAACCACACACCCTACCACACACCACACACCCCACACAGACACCACACACACAACCTACTACATGCCATACACACCACAAAGATGCCAGATTACACACACCACACATGCCACACAGACACACAGACTACACAGACACACATCACACACACCACACACCACACACACAACCTACTACATGCCACACACACCACACAGATACACACCACACAGACACACACCACACATCCTACTGCACGCCACACACACCACA
>NC_045434.1:59243882-59362560 GCF_002776525.5 Piliocolobus tephrosceles | reverse complement strand
AGCCACACACATCACATACACACTCTACTACACACCACACAGGTACACACCACACATACCCTACTACACATCACACACACCACACAGACATACACCACGCACACACCCTACTACACACCACATACACCACATGCACACACCGCACATACACACCCTACTACACACCAGACACACCACACACACCCTACACACACATACTACACACACCACAACACATACACATATTACACACACCACAGACGCACTGACACACATCCCACACTAACTATACCCCCATACCACACATATGTAAACACTACACATATGCCACTACCCACCACTACCCACATACCCCCTGACACCCCACTAGACCCTCCACCCCAACCCACACCACCCCTACATCACACACACACACCTCTCACACTATATACACACACCCCACTGTCCCCCACACCCTAGCCCCCGCATTACACACTATACATGCAGCACACACATCCTACACACACACACCACCACATACATCCCTACCCACCACACACATGCACACACCACATATGCACACATCACACACACACCACCACACTCACGCACTCCTATTAAAAGGCTAGTTTGCTTTCGTGCCACACCTCTAACCCCGTCCCTTAGAGGGGCGGTGCTCAGCTGAGCTAGTGTGTTCAAACCTTGTAACATTTAGTCAGAAAGAAAATGCATCAATTTGTAATGGTTTGTAGCTGAAATTGAAGATGTGCATCTGGCATGAAGGATATCGGGACTGTGCTGGAAGGTGCTTTGTGTCTCACATGAGGCAGAGCTGTACACACCGTGGCCGGAGGATCCATTGATTGTGTGGGTTCATCACTGCTAAGCCACAGAGAGCTCCCCTTTCCCCTGGTGAGCGCTCCCCCAGCTGGCAGTTGCCCACGCGCTCTGCAGAAAGCAGCGCCTCTTTTGGGAGCATGACCCGGGCAGACCCCCACGGTCCCACCTGTCTTCCCTCACACTCAGAGCATGTGTACAACAGGGTGTGCACCTCCTGGAGCCCACGGGTGCAGCCCCCCCAGACACACTTTCCATATCCTACACCAGGCAGCCCAGGGTTGCTGGTCCCCAAACCTCCATCTGTCCGCACTCAATCACTCATTCGGGGTCCCCCACCCTTCCCAGCCTGCTCCCAAGCATCTTGACACCCAACCGGTGGAAGACCCTCTCCTCTGCCCCAGGACAGCTGCCTGTGGGTTTGGGAGATGTGGGGTGCTAGGGAGTGGGGAACCCTGGAGGCCCAAGATTCTGAGTCTCTGGAGAAGGAGGTGGGAAGGCAGCCTGTCTGGGGGCCAGAGGCAGCCCCCTGGGCTGGGAGCAGCTGGGGGCCCCCGCAGGCCTTCAGAGCTGGCCAGGCGGCTGGACTGTGACTCAGCAACTCCTCCGCCTTGGCTAGAGTGCGCCTCGCTGCAGTGTTAACTCCCTCTCCAGGGAGCCCGGCTCCAGCTCCTCTCCCAGGGGGATCGCGGACTCCTCTGTCCTGTTTCACGTCGTGATCCTGGCCAGGGTGGCAGAGCAGAGGGTATGCTGAGGGGCTTGGCCTGGCCAGGGCATCCCTCTGCCCCCTCACCACTGCTACCCCTGCACCCTACAAGAGTTAGCCAAGGATCAAATGGAGTCAGGGCTTGGCGGCGTGGCCTGAGGGGCGACAAAGGCCTGGATTCCAGGAATTGACAACTCAGGCAGTTCCACTACCATTTAGCGGGGTTGTTTGTGTGATGGAGGTAAGCCACCTCCCTTTGGGGCCTCGGTTTCTTTGTTTTTGAAAAGGGGCTGTGGACTGCGTTGTCTGTAAGAGTCCCTCAGCCCTCACAGGCTGGGTTTTATTAATATTTGCCTGTGATTTAAGGGTATCCATGCCTGGAGTCTAGGTTCAGAGAGAAATAATCCGAGGCAGGTGTGAGATGCTGCAGGTTTACAGAGCCTTATTCAGGAACCTTCACCTTTGATCATGGAAGCCGTCCTTAAGGCAGGCAGGGCAGGGATGCTTAACCCTCACTTACACACAGCCGCACAAGCACAGGGAGGCTAACAGGCCAGCCCAAGATTGGTGCAGGAAGGGCTCAATCCTCAGCCATTGGATTCTGAGGCGCCCATCAGGTGGCCTGGGATTGCTGATCTCAGCGTAGACGCGAGGGAAGGAAAATGAGTGTTGATGCAGCAGGAGAGATTGAAGTTAGACTCTAGAAGGACGTTCCAACTCTCAGGAACCCAGCAGTTGTTAGCTTCCCCAGGGCCAGTCAAGAACAGACTCTGCTTCTATGCGTGCGGAATGACAACCTTGCTCCAAAGTGGAGGTGTGCGTGGACTGACCAAGAAGGCTCATCAGGCCTCGGTACACAAGGAACTCAAAGAAATGGGTAATTTATTTTCAGAATGAGCTAGAAAATTAATTCATTAAAACTTTATCCTGAGCCTCCCAGGACCAAATGTTGGACTGAAGCAGTGGTGCAAAACATAAAGACATACATTTCTCCTTAAGTATTGATCTTTTTAGCCTGCGAGCTTCGGTGAGAGGTGTCTTGCTGGTTAACCTATTTCCATCTCATTACTTTGGCTTCTGCAAATACAATGCCAGGAAAGATTAAATACTGTAAGCTGTATCCAGTCAGCTCTCCATTATCTGTATTAATCGAGGCCAGTACTGAGTGGGATAATCCACAGAAGTGCCTAGTCCCCAGATCATATTTAATTGGTTTGGGTTGGCAGTTGATGGTGAATGTGTGAGTGTGTGTACACGTGTGCACACACACACACTTTTGGTGAGGGTGAGGATCGAACTTACCCATCTTTGATGTGGCATCAGGATCCCATTTTGGAGGCAGTCTCATTTGGGGGCACACGAAGGGATCCCAGAAGCCTGCTAGAGGAGACAGCAGGGCTTCTGGTCTCCTGACTTTTCGTAGGGAAGAAGAGAGGCAAGGTGAGAGCCCAGGTATTCTCTGAGGGTGAGGGGGGCAGGTCCTGGTGGCATTCTCCCTGCAGGATGCCTCCCACCTGGAGCAGGTTGGGTGATTCCTGGGTGAGCTACACAAACCCACTTGTTTGTTCTCTCTTTTGGCCGGGTACGGTGGCTCACGCCTGTAATCCCAGCACTTTGGGAGGTCAAGACAGCAAGATCGCAGGAAGCCAGGAGTTCAAGACCAGCCTGGGCAATATAGTGGTACCCTGTCTCTACAAAAAATTTTAAAAACTAGCCAGGCATGGTGGCGCACGTGTGTGGTCCTAGCTCCTTGGGAGGCTGAGGTGGGAGGATTGCTTGGGCCCAGGAGTTTGAAGGCTGCAGTGAGCTATGATCACGCCCCTGTATTCCAGCCTGAGCAACAGAGTGAGACGCTGTCTCTAAAAAATAAAGTAAAATAAATTTAAAAATACACAAACCCCCCTCATTTGTTTTCTCCTTCGCAAGGCTGAGGATCCAGCTCCAGGGTTCTGAAGTACCAGAGGGTGGAAGAGACTGGCAGATGTTCGTGGGGTTCAAAATTTTAGAGATACAGAAAGATATCCAGTGAAATATTTTCTAGTTCCTCCTTTCCCAACTCCCCTCCCCAGAAGCAACTACAACTAATGTCATGAATTCCTTATGCACCTTTCCAGAGCTGTGCTGTGAATATAGAAGCATACAATCGTACATAGACTTCTCCCTCACCCTTTTACCCAGGTACCATGCTCACTCCCCTTCATGCCAATTCTTTCACTGTCTCCCTTGGAGATCGTTCCCTATTCACCCACACAGAGTGAAGCTAGGGCGTCTGGGCCTCCTGTGATACTCCCACATGGGCTGACCATGGGCAGAATGAAGACCCTCAAAGCAGAACATCCCAGAATTACTGAGTGTGAGTGAGTGTGCGAGGTCGTCTCACCCCACCTTCCTCCTCCAGCCTAGCTCCCCTTCCCTCCTACTCAACTTGTCAATCAAGTCTCCCTTTAGTTTAGGTACGAGAACTGCGGCTGAGCTCTGAGCACATCTGGGCGCTTGGAGTTAAGGGAAAAAGAGCCTTCAGACATGTTGTTTCTGCTTGTAATAAGAGGGCTCATAATGGAGGAAGGGATGGCAGCCCCTTCCCCCTGACTCCCCATCCCGGTGTATCCCTAGGCTCTGCTGAGAGCATTCTTGATACTCACCTGAAGTCCTGCTCTCTGCCCTGACAGCTCTCTACATGATAGAAAAAAAAGGATAAGATAAAGGATAAGCCAACCAGGTTGTCACCTGCTCCCCAACTCCTCTCCTACCCCAGGCCAAATGTGGCTGTTCTCCCTAGCAAAGGGGGCCAGAGGCAGTTAACTAGTACCCCGAGACCCCAGCGTGTTCTAGGGTCTGTGCAGGGACATGCATGCCAAGCATGGTTCCTCCTGGACCCATTGCTCCCAACCCTGGGGCCACTTGGAGAGGCCTGAGTGCTTGGGACTGACACCGTCACAGGGGCCAAGTGGCCATCCTGGGCAGACAGGACAGCGGCCAGTGGACCGGGGGAGAAGGGAATTCCTGTGTGAATTCTGTTTAGTGGCCTTGCTTCTGGTCTACCCCTGTTTTTCCAGCATCATTTCCCACTATTGGAGACTCCCCCTTCCTGAGCTTTCCCTGAGGACTGGGCCCCCTACCTTGCTCCTGAGCAGGAGACCTGGCCTCAGTCAAATTTAGACCGGGATCTTTACTCTGACCAACTGTGTGACCTTGGGCAGGTCACTTCCTACCTGTCTGGGCAGAGTTTGCCTTTGAAATGATGGTGGTAATCGTGCCTTCCCCCCAGGTGGGTTAGATGAGAACATCTCTGTGCTCACCAAACAGAGCTATGGTGATTGAACCTGTTGTTGCCACCAGTGTCTTCCTGCCCGCCCTGCCCTGATGCCCTCCAGGTGCGCAGTGCCTTTGAGGCTTATTTTACTTCCAGCACCTGGGCTTGGACTTTGACCTCTCTGGCAAATCTTTCTTAATTACTTAGAACCTCATGTTTTCAAAGTGTGGTGCCCAGATCACCTGCATCAGAGGAAATGGGGGTGCTTGTTACAATGCAGATCCCTGGGCACATTCCAGTCCACTGAGTTTTCTGACTTAGGCTCTGGGGGACAGGGTGCAATGGCAGAGGGTCTGTATTTTAACAAACTCCCCAGGGGGTCTTGATGCAGGCCAACTGAGCCACCCTTCCTCAGTCCCTTCCCTTGTATGTCTTCTCCCTTGATGGGGCCTCCCAGGCCCCTCCCTCTTCAGACCTTGACCTGTGGTCCAGCAGGCTGGGAGCAGGCATCTCTCCCCACCCCTAGCCTCCCTCCCCGGACAGCTGCAGCCTTCACCTAATGGCGCCATTTCATGCTTTCCTGCTTGGGTGATTCTCACCAGGCAGAGGAGTTCACTCTGTCCTGGGAGCCCTGGCACCCTGATCCATTTATCATCCTCAAGTCTTCCAGCTGGCTGCTCCCCCCAGGACTGCAGCTCCCAGCCATGCGGGAGCCGGGGCAGCTGTGAGTCCCTGAGGATTTGGCTCTCCCTCACACCGTTCTCGCTGCCATTCCTCCCCAGCCACGGGAGCTCTGCGTCCTAGAGTGGGGGAAATAGTCCTGGAGGCGGAGGAGGCTGCTGGGCTGTGGAAGGAAGCACTGGACTGGGGGTCCAGGAACTTAGATTCTTCCTTCACCAAATGCCTGTGCGACCTTGGACAACTGGCTTCACTTCTCTGGGCCTCCAGGAGTCTCAGGTGGCATGCAGGGTATGAACGGGCTCTTGCTGTTTTCCTATGTTTTTTTTTACTCCTCTGACTCTAGAAGGGACAGTAGAGCCAGGCGGTAAGGGGTCACATCAGAAGGAGAGTCTGCCGAGGGAATCTTGGTCTCTCAGCTACTGGAGTGTCTTCCAGGGAAAATGGAAATGCAACCCAAGGGCAGCCTTGGAAAAATAAGCAGTGGTTCTCTACATGCTGGGCAGATTGTGGGCTGTGGGAAGGACATGTGGTCACTACCCATGCAACATCTCATTTAATCCCAGCCTCAACTCAAGGGTTTAGGAATAAAAGCTGCATTCCAATAGTTAAGAAGTCTGACACTCAGAGAGGTGAAAGAAACCACCTGAGGTGAAATGGCTCAGAAGGGGTATGTCTGACTCTCTATGGTCCCAGGCCTGCTGCAAGAGGAGAGGAAGGGTGGGCAGTTCCCAGAGCTGTGTGCAATGCCCCCACTTCCCATGCCAGCTTTGGGGTCTCACTGTACACACACACTCTCTCTCACACCAGGCCTTGGTTCCTTCCCAATCTATGCTTGGGTGTGTGTCCCTGGATATAGCCTGATGACAAATGAGTCTTAACATGGTTTGTGGAAAGAGCCCTGGGCCCAGAGCCAGCCTGTACTGCCGGGGGTACCATGGGAAGGCCACTTCCCCACAGAATTCAGTGTCTTCTGTGAAATGACATAATATGACCCAATCTTAAAGTCTGTCTTGCTCGATCATTTACAGACCCACATATTTATTGAATGGGCAGATTACTTGAGGTCAGGAGTTCGAGACCAGCCTGGCCAACATGGTGAAACCCCATCTCTATGAAACTACAACAAATTAGTTGGGCATGGTGGTGGGCACCTGTAATCCAGCTACTTGGGAGACTGAGGCAGGAGAGTCTCTTGAACCCAGGAGGCAGAGGTTGCAGTGAGCCAAGATCGTGCCACTGCACTCCAGCCTGGCAGTCAGAGCGAGACTCGGTCTCAACGACAACAACAAACGATTTGGGCAGGGACACAGATCCAAACTGTATCATAGGCTTTGGCTCCGTGAAGGGGGCATAGAATGTGCAAAGGCCCCGAGGAGGGTAACACAGTGTATTAGGGGAAACAAGGAGTGTGGGCTGGTATTAGCAACCCAGGGAGGGAAAGCCGAGGTGCTGCTGGATGGAGAGCATGAGGGGCTGTAGGCCACACTAGGGCTTTTGGCCTGTCTCCCTGGGATGGCTTTTCATTATGGTGACATGACCGGCTTTGCATTTTATGAAGATTGCCTTGGCAAATATGGAACTGACTGGAGGTGAGCAAGAGGAGACCCAGGAGATCAGATGGCTATGTTGGGGACCGATCGACCTGTGGGCCTGGAGCTCAGAAGTGGCTTGACTCTGACAGAAGAGATGGCACTGATGCCAGGGTGCGGAAGGAACCACACAGGGAGACACCATAGCTGAGGAGGGAAGGACCTCAAGAGCAAGCCTGAGGCAACCGAAGGAGGAGTAGTCACAGTTATGATGACAGCAGGCAGTGGCCAGCTGGTGACCACAGCTCGGGGGTCCAGCTCAAGGAAAATGAAAATGTGCCCTGGGTTTAGTGACCTTGTGGTCCTCATCCATGACTTTACAAAGAGCTACTTCAGCAGAGGGATGGGGCAGAAGCCACAACGGAGGGGCTGATGAGTGAGGTGAATGTGAAGAAAGGGGGACCATGTGTGCATGTATGTGTGCACACATGTGTATATGTGTGTGCATATGTGTATGTGTGTGCAAGTGTGTGTGGTCACAAAGGGAAAGGAAGAACAAGGTAGCAGGTGAGGCTCATTTTTGGTGGGTAAGGTGATAAACTGGACTGATCCAGCCTCAGCCGAGGGAAGGGGGAAATGTCAGGCACAAGAAATGGTAGGGATGAAAAGGACTTCCTGAGAAGTCAGAAGGGCTCCTGTGCAGGAGTGGGAACTGGCTTAACCAGAGGAAAAGCCCTCAGCTGAGAAGGGGTCAGGAGGCAAGTTCTGTGGTTTGACCCGAGGTTGGGACATTTTGAGAGATTTCTCACTTCTATTTTTTCTTAAAATAACAGCAAAGAGAAAGGAGGGGTGTGAAGGAGCCACAGGCCTGCAGAGACAGGAGGAGGAGGCAAAGCTGGTGGGGAGGCGTTTCCCGCAGTTTCTGTGCAATGCAGAGGGCCTGGGTGATCCTGAGGGCTGATGGGACACGAGCTGCCCTCATACTATAGGGGGATCTCACCAGGGGGCTCAGCAGTCGGGGGTAGCCATGGAGAAGGAGAAAGCTGTCAGTGAGAGTTCTCCAGGGCTGGCACTTTGCCAGGTGAGTGCCACAAAAATGCCAAGGGAGTGTAGGGAATTGGGAACGAGTTGTAGGCACCACGGACCACGGTGGGAAAAGAAGACTAGATGGGGGGCTGATGGTGTCCCGGGGAGGTCAGGGAGATTTCTCCAGGAAGAGCATTCTAGGCTGAGGAGAGTAAGTACTGAGGCTGTGGGATGGGGGTCTGTTTGGTGGGTTTGTGGCTGGTGGCAAGAGGCCAGCATGGCAGGAATTGAGTGACCGACAGCAGGGACAGGAAATGCCTGTGGGAGCCAGCCAGGGGCCAGGCCAGGCAGGGATCTTACTCTAAATGTGACAAGAAGCCACAGGAGGGTTTTAAATAGATCAGTCTGGCTGCAGTGTGGAGATCAGGCGGAGTGGAAGGGAGTGGAAGCTTCCAGATAGGAGGCTACTGTGGTACTCCAGGTAGAGGGTGGAAAGTGGCCAGGTTGGGAAAGCATTGTGGGTTGTTGATGAATTTGCAGACACCTGGGATGTGGGGGGTGACCCCACATGGATGGGAGGATGGCCCCAAGGCTTCTGGTCCCAGCACCTAGTGCCGTGTACTGGGTGCATAATTGAGAGGTGGGCCCTGAATCCACCCCATCCACTCTCTGGGCCCACTGGCCATGCCTGCCTTTGACCAAGAGCCTCCTTCTCAGGCATCTTCTATTCCCTTGCTGTCTGGGCAGCTATAGCTTCCTGGTTGTGCTGGAGTCTGGAAAAGCCTCCAATCTGCTGCTTCATGGACTCCCCACATTCCCTCTCTGCCGCTCTAAGTCATTTTCCTCTGGTGGATTCCCCGGGAACACTGTCTGTCTGTCATAAGAGCTCAGGGATGATAAGACATTTGTTATTGGTTGTTTTCAACCCTTTCCCCCCTTTCCTCTGGAGTTATGCTCCATCCTGGTCTTTTTACTCACTATAGCCAAAGTGAAACTTTCACAATATACATTTGTACATGTTACCCCTGCCGCCACCCTTAAAGGCCTCCCACAGCTTCTCATTCCTCTTTGGGAAAGACAAAACTCCTTGATGCAGCCTATGGTGCCCCTGATCCTGCCCTGCCCGGCCTGCCAACCTCACCCTGAACCATCCTCCATCCACTCCAGCTGCCCTGGCCTTCTCTCAGGCTTTGGACTCACCACACTGCATCCCACCTCTGGGCCTTTGCACAGGCTGTGCTCTCTGCCTAGGCTGCCCTTTCATCTCCTCTTTACCTGGATAAATACTCACCCTTCAGGTCTCAGTTCACTCACCAATTTTTCAAGAAAGCACTTTTGCTTTCCCAGATTAGTTCAGGTATGCCCCGTTATAGATGCTCACCACCACCAGATGGCTCTCCTTTCCTGCACTTCTCATAATTACAATTTTATATGCACTTATGTGAAGTGCATGGTAAGTTCCATGAGGGAAGCATGCTATGAGCTCAATAAATACTTGAGTGAGTGAGTGAGTGAGTGAATGAATGAATGCATGTGTCTCTCATATCTGTTCTCTCTACTCCATTCCCTACCTTTCCACCCTAGTGCAGGTCCTTACCATTTCTGGTCTGTGGAACCAGCCTCGCTGCTCCACTCCCCATGGAGCTAACTTTACAAACCCCCACTTACAACTGCTCAGCACCCTTCAGTGGTCCCTGCTGGGTATAGAGGGAGGTCTAATCTCCTTTTCTTGGACTCCAACATTCCTGAGATGCAGTTCTCCCCCTTCATTCCTGGCCTGCAGGTTCCCTGAACCTCTGGAGCATTCAGCATCTTCATTCCTGGCAGGTTTATTTCACTCCAAGCAGCTTTACTTGGCTACAGGACCATTTCTGGATGGTCAGTCTTGGAGAGAAAGCCCGCATCCGCCATGAATCTTGGGTCCCTCTACTGTGCCAAGGCCACTTCCAGGTGCCTCAGACAGGGTTCAGAGAACACTTCTCAGATTCACATCCAACCCACATTTATTGAATGCCCTCTATGTGCCAGACACAATCAAATTTATTTTTAAACATTTCACAGCAGTTCTGAAAAGTAGGTATTATTTTCCACAATTTTATATTGAGGAAATCAAGTTTCACAAAGGGATTTATTTGGAGTCAAATGACAAGTGGTTGGCATTCTTGGGACTACATTCAGCTTCTTCCCCCAGCCTGTGCTGCCTCCTGCCCGCCCCACACTAGAGAGAGAGAGGGTGGGGTGCTGTAAGGACTGTGCACCGGCTGTGGGGAGCTGTCTGCAGAAAGGGGAGGAGGACTGCCAATTCAGGGGCAAGGGTAGAATGGAGGAGCTAGGCTCAACCTGATAAATGGCATCTACAAAAAGCCCACAGCTAACATTATATTAAATGGAGAAAGATTGAAAGACTTTCCCCCAAAGATCAGGAAAAAGACAAGAATTCCCACCGTCACCACTTCTGTTCAACAGTGGACTGGAAGTTCTAGCCACGGCAATTAGGGAAGAAAAAGAAAATGGGAAACTATCTTCATTTGCATGATTCTATATATAGAAAATCCTAAGGAATCCACCAACACACACACACACACACGCACACACACACACAAATTATTAGAACAAATGATTTCTGGCTGAACACAGTGGCTCATGCCTGTAATCCCAGCACTTTGGGAGGTGGAGGCAGGTGGATCACCTGAGGTTAGGAGTCCAAGACCAGCCTGGCCAACATGGTGGAACCCCATCTCTACTAAAAATGCAAAAATTAGCCAGACGTGGTGGCACACGCCTATAATCATAGCTACTCGAGAGACTGAGGCACGAGAATTGCTTGAGCCCAGGAGGCGGAAGTTGCAGTGAGCCGAGATCACACCACTGCTCTCCAGCCTGGGCGATAGAGCGAGACTCTGTCTCCAAAAAAACAAAAACAAAAACAAATGAGAGTTCAGCAATGTGGCAGGGTACAAAACTGAGATACAAAAATCTATTATATTTCTATACACTAGCAGTGAACAATCTGAAAGTGAAATTAAGAAAACAATTCCATTGATAATGACATCAAAAAGAATAAGATACCTAGGAACAAAAGAAGTGCAAGATTTGTATGTTGAAAACTACAAAACAATCTTGAAAGAAATTAAAGGTCTAAATAAGTGGAAAAATAATGTAAAACTCAATATTGTTGATATGATCCCTGAGCTGATCTATGGATTCAACACAATACCTATCAAAATTCCAGCTATTTTGTAGAAATTAACAAGCTGGTCCTAAAATTCATATGGAAATGCAAGGAACCCAGAATAGCCAAAACAATCCTGATTAAGGAAGAACAAGGCTTGGCGCAGTAGTTCATGCCTATAGTACCAGCATTTTGGGAGGGCCAAGGCAGGTGGATTGCATGAGCCCAGAGGTTCGAGACCAGCCTGGGCAGCATGGTGAAACCCCGTCTCTACAAAAATACAAAAATTAGCCAGTTGTGGCGGCATGGGGCTGTAGTCCCAGCTACTTAGAAAGCTGAGGTGGGAGGATCAACTGAGCCCAGGAGGTCAAGGCTGCAGTGAGCCATGTTCACGCCACTGTACTCTGGCCTGAGTGACAGAGTGAGACCTTGGCTAAAAAAAAAAAAAAAAAAAAAAAGGTTGGAAGACCCATTCTACCTGATTTCAAAACTTACTACAAAGCTACAGTAATCAAGACAGTATGGTCAAGAGTAGGCAGGTGCTATTAAAAAAAGTAATAAAAAATAAAACCAGTGTGGTATTGCCATGAGGTTAGACATACAGATAGAATTGAGAGTCCAGAAATAAACCCTCATATTTATGGTCAGTTGATATTTTACAAGGGAACTAAGACAATTGGATGGAGGAAAGAATAGTCTTTTCAACAAATGTTACTGTACCAAAGGATATCCACATACAAATGAATGAATGTGAACCCCTTCCTTATGCCATATTTAAAGTGGATTGTAGAAACATAGTGGATCCTAATTTCTAGAAGAAAATTAAAAATTAGCCAGGTGTAATGGCACATGGCTGTAGTCCTAGCTACTCAGGAGACTGAGGCTGGAGGATCACTTGAGCTCAGGAGGCCATGGCTGCAGTGAGCCATGATCATGCCACTGCACGTCAGCCTGGATGACAGAGTGAGACCCTATATCAAAAAATAAGTAGATTGTAGACTTGAATGTGAGAGCTAAAACTATACAACTCCCATAAGAAAACATAGGAGTAAATCTTAGTGCCCTTAGGTTTAGTGATGGTTTCTTGGACGTAGCACCAAAAATATGGCAACAAAAGAAATAGCTAAATTGGACATCATCAAAATTGAAAACTCTTTTGCTTCAAAGGACACCATTAAAAACTGAAAATATGACAGGGCACAATGGCTCATGCCTGTGATCCCAGCACTTTGGGAGGCCAAGGAGGCCGGATCAACTGAGGTCAGGAGTTTGAGACCAGCCTGGCCAACATGGTGAAACCCTGTCTCTACTAAAAATACACAAATTAGCCAGGCATGGTGGTAAGCGCCTATAATAATCCCAGCTACTTGGGAGGCTGAGGCAGGAGAATCGCTTGAACCTGGGAGGCAGAGGTTGCAGTGAGCTGAGATTGTGCCATTGCCCTCCAGCCTGGGTGACAAGAGTGAAACTCCATCTCAAAAACAACAACAAAAAACCACCACACACACAAAATGAAAATATAACCCCAGAATGGGAGAAAATGTTTGCAAAGTATATGTTCAACAAGGAACTGGTATGCAGAATATATAAAAATTCTCACAACTCAATAATAAAAAGACAAAATATTTTAAGATGACCAAAGGATTTGAATAGGTATTTCTCCATGGAAGACATACAAAGGGCCCACAACCACATGAAGAGATATGCAACATCATTAGTCATCAGGGAAATGCAAATCAAAACTACAATGAAATGCCACTTCACCTCCACTAGGATTACTGTAAACAAGAAGACATAGTAACAAGTGTTGTCTGGGATGTGGAGAACTTGGAACCCTCATACATTGCTGGTGGGAACATAAATTGGTGCCAGCACCTTAAAATGTCAAACATAGTTATGAGCCAGCAATTCCATACCTACATATATACCCAAGAGAAATGAAAATATATGTCCACGCAAAAACTTATACATGGATGTTCTTAGCAGCATTTTTCATAATATCTCGCAAGTGGGATATTATTAGCTATATTTAGTTATAAAATAGCCCAAAGTGGAAATAACCCAAATGTTTATAAATTGATGAATGGATAAATATAAAATATGTTCTAGGTAAGGTGCGGTGGCTCATGCCTGTAATGCCAATGTTTCGAGAGGCTGAAGTGGGAGGATTGCTTGAGGCCAGGAGCTCGAGACCAGCCTGGGCAGTATAGGGAGACTCCACATCTACAAAAAATTCAAAAATTAGCCTGGTGTGATGGCATGCACCTGTAATTCCAGCTACTCAGGAAGCTGAGGTGGGAGGATCACTTGAGCCCTGCAGGTGAAGGCTATAGTAAGCCATGGTTGCACCACTGCACTCCAGCCTGGGTGACAAAGTGAGACCCTGTCTCCAAAAAAAAAAAAAAAAAAAGTGTTCTACCTACACAGTGGAATATTATGTGGCAATAAAAAGGGAATGAGATACTGATACTACAACATGGATGAACCTTGAAAACATCATACTAAATGAAAGAAGCCAGTCACAAAGACCACATATTTTATAATTCCATTGATAGGAAATGTTTAGGATAGACAAATCTATAGAGTCAGAAAGTAGATTAGTGGTTGCTGGAGCTGGGAAGAGGATGGGAATGGAGAGTGACTGCTAATGGGACTGGGTGTCTTTTTGAGGTGACGAAAATGTTTTAACTTAGATTGTGCTAATTGTTCCACCATTCTGTGAACATAATAAAATGCACTGAACTGTATACTTTAATGGGTGACTTATAAGATATATGAATTACATCTCAATAAAGCTGTTTTTTTTTTATAAAAAAAAAAAAAAGGACACAGAGCCCTTTGCAGTGTGGTAGAAGTGAGGGGAGATGGACACGGCAGAAGGCCCTGGACACAGATCTTGATCCCCTGGTGTGGTTACTTGCAGTTCCCGCCAAACCAGACCCATCTCTTTGCCCCCAGAGGTGAAGTGTCCAGTGGACCTTGGTTTTTCACTTCAAGGCCAATTTTGGGGTCAAGACTATTTCAACATGGCATGTAGTAAGAGTTTAATAAATGCTTGGTGAATGAACCTACATTGCATCAATGTACAGGTCACCAGAAGTACTTAAGGCTGGAGCAGTCTCTAGGGCTGGGGAGGGGATCTCAGCAGGGTTTTAAAGGAAGGGACAGAACTTAAGAGCTCCTAAAACGTTCCTTCAGAAGAACCCTGAGTCCAGAGGAGAGTTAACTCATCCCTAACATGCAATGAGAAAAGTCTCACATTTTTTCTTTAAATTCTTGTGCTATATGCATCCTACTCTATATTTCCAGCTTGTTTTAATTTTAAAATACTGTAAATTGCCATTCAGTAAAACGGATGCTTCAGGGAGTTGTGCTGTTTATTCTTGCATCCTGGAATACCTGTGGGTGTATGCTGCTATGTTCTCTCAGAGGAGCTCAGTCAGGGAATACCCCCCGAGTGCCCACTGTGTACTTGGCACGAGGGGTGCTGTTGCCAACACAGGATCTGCCCTCATGGGACTTTCAGTTGAGAAATGAGTGCATAACCCGGAGAAGCAGAAAGAGCTTGGTGGAGAGGACAGAATTGTGGGGGGCTAGAGTTTGGAAGCTCGTAAGAACATTGCCTTAAATGAAGACCAACATTTATGCTCAGTGTTTTACTAGCGAAAAGTTGAAAACTGCCTAATCTAATAGTGGAATGGCTAAGCAAATTATGGTGTTACCATGTAGTAGGATATTATGGAACTATTTAATAATAAAAAACAATACAGGAAAAGACTTATGAAATTTTATGTAAAAAATCTTCCAAAAAAACTATATATAGTATGATCTCAACATGTAAAACATATTCAGCAAAAATGTCAGCATAGAATGCCCCAAATGCTAGTTGATTTGGAAGGTAGAATTATGGGGGGGATTTCTCTCTCTCCCCAAATTGTCTACAGTAGGTCTGGGTTCTGTTATTAATAAACATCACATCTTTGATGTGGGAAAGCTAATGTGCAGCTGCATGTGGGGCAGGGCTAGAGATGAACCTGGAGTAGGGGCTACAGAGTAGACCGGGGAGGAAGGGCTAGAGATAGAGATGCGGGTCTTCCTACAGGAGAGGTCAAAACAAACCCTGAGTGAGCACTGAGGGAGCTGGTAAAGAAACCACAGAGGGCTGAGGAGTCTCGGAGGGCAGGAGGAGGAATTGGAGTCAGGGATGAGGAGAGTTCAAGCGTCATGGAGCTGGGCAGAGAATCTAGGCAGAGCAGTATCTGGAAATCCTTGGAAGTCAAGGAGAGAGGTTGAAAGAGGAGCCCTCAGTGTAAAATCTTATCTCCTTCCTAGAGGGTTAGATTTAAATGAGATATAGGAGAGTGATTTAGCTATACAGGCTCTGGAGTTGGGCAGACCAGTTCAAACCTCAGTTTCAGAACTTACAGCTAAGTGACCTTGGAAAAACTGTCTAACCTCTCTGAACCTGTTTCCCCATCTGTTAAATGGAAACAATAAAAACCATTAGGTTATTTTTTGGATTAGATGAATAATGCACAGAAAGTGCTTTGCATAGTGCCGGACACATATATGTACTAACCTTTTTTTTTTTTTTTAAGAGACAGAACCTTACTTAGTCACCCATAGCTCATGTAACCTCAAACTCCTGGACTCAAGTGATCCTCTGTCACTTCAGCCTCCACCATGCCTAATTAAAAAAAAAAAGAATTTCTAAAGACAGGGTCTTGCTGTGGTGCCCAGGCTGACCATGTACTAATTGGATGATGTCTATTATTATTGGTTTACTAGAGTTGTTAATATTGTGCAAAATATCTTTGATCTATAAAGAGCTTCTCCTGGTCCTTTGGGCAGGGCTTTCTGAGGGGAAGACGACCTCTGGGATGCTCACCCTTCCCTCTTCCCCTCTCATCCCCAGCTGTTCCCTCTGCCACCATGAGGAACATTTTCAAGAGGAACCAGGAGCCTGTTGTGGCTCCTGCCACCACCACCACCACGATGCCCATTGGACCCATGGACAACTCCACCGAGAGTGGGGGTCCTGGGGAGAGCCAGGAGGACATGTTTGCCAAATTGAAGGAAAAATTCTTCAATGAGATCAACAAGATACCCTGTGAGTGTCCCTGGTGGCTGAGAGGTGGGGCAAGGCTAGAGTCTGGGGGAGGTGAAGAAGGGTTGGGGATACCACTGGGTTGTGATTGACTGGGCTCTTTCCTAATGCTTAGATTTCAGGCTGGGTTTTTGGACAGCCCCTGCAGGAATCAGGGCGGGGGAAGTAGGGTCTGCCATTAATGTGGCAAACAAGGGGGTTTATGCACTTCAGCTTCTCAGGGGAAGAAAAGTTCTTATAAAACTGTCCAAAGATGAAACCAAAAGGCGATGAAAAATTATGAAACAGAAGTCACTATTCAAGTTTGCCAATAATACTTTGAAATTTATGTTGGAAGATAGAAAATAAAAGCCCTCGCTGCTTTTGAATTTCTGGCAGAGGCTGTATAGGAGACACCAGAGATGCAGATTAAGGGGGAGCAGCCACACTGGTGGGAGATGGTGCTTCAGAACCACGGAGAGCAGCTCAGGACCTATCCCCAAACAGTTGGGTTTTGCAAAGCCCAGCAGTGGTCTAGGTCCAGACTCAATCTTACAGAGCTTGCCCTGCCTATCCGGCTATGCATCAGCCCTCTCAAGACTTGGCACAAGGGGTGGAGGCCAAGGGACTGATAAGCATCATCCCATCCTCTCCAGTGTGAGCCAGTCCTCCATAGATCACACTAGTAAAACTCAATAGAGCTAAACTGATATTCTTCTATGCATGCACCTGTTGCTACCTCTCAGCTAGCAGACTATGCCAACAAGGGCAGTAGGCAAAATCAATAAATAAAAATAAATAAATAAATAAAAAAGCAAGGTATTAATGAAAAGGCATGCAAAGTATATGCAACTTACATACAAATCACTCATGGGTGTGTGGCTTTTAAAATGTGGGGTGTGGGCATTGTGGGAGGGCGGTCATATTCCTCACCCATTTTTGCCAATGCTACGGGGTCAGGGGCTGCAAGACATGGCACTGCTGACCCCGGGATTTCTCTGTGTGAGCAGTACCACCCTGGGCACTGATCGCCATTGCTGTGGTTGCTGGGCTCCTGCTTCTCACCTGCTGCTTCTGCATCTGCAAGAAGTGCTGCTGCAAGAAGAAGAAGAACAAGAAGGAAAAGGGCAAAGGCATGAAGAATGCCATGAACATGAAGGACATGAAAGGGGGTCAGGTAGGGCACATTGGTTGTGAGGGGGACTGGAAGGGGCTCAGCCCAGGCTTTCCTGATGCTGAAAGGGTAAGCAAAAGCTCCTGGGCTTCCACAACCAAACCTCCTGCCCTCCTTAAAACTTGGCTCTCTGTTACAGCTCTAGTATAACACCACCGACCTAGAGGTCCCTGGGAGCGGGGGCCTTATTCCTGTGTTAGTATGAACTCATCCCTGGAAAGACAGTGAAGAACAATATATTGACCCCCCAATGAGGCTACTAGGACAAAATGTTGGAAAGAGACACCCCCCCCCCCCACCAGCAAGACACCATTGGGTAACCCTGTGTTTTTCTGCCAGAGAGACTGAAGGACAGTATCTTCATGGGAGGCATCTAACTGGGCATGGGGCAGGAATCAAACGAGGCAGAAGAGTGGTCCTGAGGCACTAAGACAGAGCCAAGTAGAATCCATCATTAATCATATCATAATTTAATTTATTTTCCCCTGTCTTTTGGTGTTGGTCAGCCTAGAAAGCTCCTTTTCTTATTTTAAGTTTGCAGAGGCCCCTGCGTGCTTCCCTTTCCCCCATGTTTGTTTAGGGGTGACTAGGAGGAATCTCTTGCTCAAGGAATCCATATGGAGGATGGAGGGAAGGGCTTGATCTCAGAAGCCAGGGATCTAAATGGCCTTTGAGTGCATGTATGTGTGTATATGTCTGTGCACATGCAGGTATGTGTGTGTATGTGGGCCCAAAAGGAACCTGCAGTGTGTGTTGGGAGGGGTTCCAGGATGACTTGGGTGTAGCCCTTCCTGGTCTTGATGAGTGGCTGTGGTACTTTAGGGGCTGGTTTGAGCTGCGGGATTTTCTCTTATATCACTTTCTTCTTTCTCTCTCCACGTCTGTGGGCTCACTCTGCTCCTGTCTGCCTGGACCGTACTTCTGGTATGTCTTGCCCAGGATACGTGGGGCCTGAGCTGGGGAAAGTGTTTGGGAGAGGGCTTACAAGAGAAGCAAATCCCACCCCCACCCCAGCCTCCAGAAGCTATGAAGCACTTGGCACAGGGCCTGGTCCCATGGCGCACTGTGCCTCAGAGGCAGGAGAGTGGTGCCCAAACCAGAGTCATGTCTCAAACACAGGGCTGGGGGTAGAGGACCTGCCTAGGGGTTCTGATGGGCCATGAAGGAGGGTCACATGGCAGGGCCACATTCCCTCTTTTACCCCCACCACACACAGCTCTGAGTCAGGGTCTACCAAGAGGGGCTGGTTTCCCATCACCCTATGCCAAGCCAGGCTCCTCTGTCCTCCCCTTTTAACTTGTTCCCTCTCTCCCCCAGCTCCCACAGGATGACGACGATGCAGAGACAGGCCTGACTGAGGGGGAAGGTGAAGGGGAGGAGGAGAAAGAGCCAGAGAACCTGGGCAAACTGCAGTTTTCCCTGGACTATGATTTTCAGGCTAATCAGGTACGCAGGGCTGTGGGGGCAGAGTTGGGGAGTGGGGAGAGACCTGGGAGTTGGGTGGAAGGGGGATAGAAACTGCTCCCTCAGAGATGTGTGGGCGCTGCTCTTCCCTTAGAATGAGGCAGGCTGGAAACGGCAGGGCCTATAGCTCTGGACATTGATGCTGGCTTGGCCACCAGCCTGCTTGCGGAAGGTTCCAAGTTGATTATGCTATTAACCTGCCCACCAACCTTGGGCAAAGCAATTTCCCTTTCAACTTCAGGTTCCCTAAATGCCATTCCAAATTCCTTGGGGTGGAAATGGAGACCAGTTTTCTTCTCTAGCACCAGCTCCCCTCATTCCCCTGCCCCAACTGCCTCCTCTAGGAAGGAATTGGCGGGAACTGGGTCTGGGGCCAGTTGTGGTATTGGAACTGTCCTGAGACTCGGGTCCCTTCTCCCCATCTCTCTCCACAGCTTACTGTGGGCGTTCTGCAGGCTGCTGAACTGCCTGCCCTGGACATGGGAGGCACCTCAGACCCTTATGTCAAGGTCTTCCTCCTTCCTGATAAGAAGAAGAAATATGAGACCAAAGTCCATCGGAAGACACTGAACCCTGCCTTCAATGAAACCTTCACCTTCAAGGTGCTGAGGGCTGGAAGGGTGACTCCAGCTCACTCCCTGATCCCAATTCTCTGCTGAGTTCTACAGACCTTTCCTTGGTCTTTAGCCATTGCTCAGCCTGGAACAATGGCAGCCTGGACTGCAGGGCCCCCCTGGCCTCTTTGGAGGATGGGGATCCCTCCCACCCCACCCTCACACTCTGCTCCCCAAAAGCCCTGGGTCTTTCTCTGTCTCCGCACACTAACTGGGACCCTGTGGGCTGGAATAGAGGCCTCTGCCCATAGCACCCCTGGAGGTGCGTGAGTCACTCTGGCCCCCTCTGATTCTGTGCCCTGTAGGTGCCATACCAGGAGCTCGGGGGCAAAACTCTGGTGATGGCCATCTATGACTTTGACCGTTTCTCCAAGCATGACATCATTGGAGAGGTAAAGGTGCCTATGAACACAGTGGACCTCGGCCAGCCCATTGAGGAGTGGAGAGACCTGCAAGGCGGGGAAAAGGAGGAGGTAAGAGCAGAGATGAGGCCAGGTCGGGCAAAAAGATGAATATACAAGTGGGCTTCCACCTCTTGGCATGATGGAAATAGGATGGGCTTTGGAGGCAGGTGACCTGGGTTAGGATCCCAGCTCCACACTGCCTGGCTGTGTGAAACTGGGCAAGTTGCTTACGCTGTTTGGACTCGGGTTCCCTCCTTTAGTCTCTTTTTACAGATGAGGATTCACTACCTGCATAAAGCGCCTAGCGCAGTGACTGGCATTTGGTAGGTACTCAAATAAATACAAACACCATTATTATTGTTACTCCTAAGCTTCTGCTATTACCTAAGGCCTGTGATTCATGCCTCTGTGCCTCAGTTTACCCATAAGGAAAGCTCATGTTTGTTCTAAAGGATACTCAGCAGAGGGACTTGTCCTCCCAGAACTGCTACAGCATCCATTCACTCAGTAAATATTTGCTGAGCAATTGCTGTGTACCTAAAACTCCATTTTAACCATTCCTCCTTCTGGGCATCAATCATTTGTTTTGGCCAGGGCCCTGCTACCCAGCACACTCTAGGCAGTGATGGAGGGCTGAGTAGAGAAGCTTAAGACATCCTTTTGTCCCTTTTGTCCCCTGTGCCTGGGAGGAAGTCCAGCACACCTGAACCAGGACCTGTGTGATGTGGTCAGTCTTGCCCTGGGTGGCTTTGACTTTGAGCAGCTTTGACTCTGCAGTGTGGTGTTGGCCTTAGGAATTAGGAGCCCTGGGTCCTCAACCTGCCTGCAGTGCTAAATTGTTGTGTGACTTTGAGCGAACCATGGCCTCTGGGAACCTCAGTTTCTCATTGGTTACGAAGAATTCTTATCTTGTTTACATGAAAGAGTTGCAGTAATAGTAACAAAAGAAGGGATGCAAATTGCTCCGAAAACCACAAATCATACTACAAGTGGAATGGTCCACAAGGAGAGACCTTGGTGGGTGGGAGTGTTCAGGGAAAGAAGGCTTCTGAGACATTCAGTCCCCCAGGGCCCTTGGTGGTGGACACGTGGCTAACCCCCTGCTTCTCGCACTCCTCCCCACCTTACCAGAGCCTGGGGTAGGAGCCCAAACATACTCCCAACCTCCCAGATCCCAGATCCACCCAGGGATCCACAGCTGTCCTCTACCCCCTCATCCTCAGCCCACGGCTCCTGAGGTCCCAACCTGTCACTTTCAGGGACTTTGTTGCACTGCATCAGGGGGCCCCAAGGTCAGATGCTGGAAGACCTTCTCGGCCATCACATATATGGGGACTGGTGATGAGGGAGGCAGGGACACATCACTGCCTTACTAATTTTGGCAAGAAAGAGGCCAGCCATGAGAGAGCACTAGGATGGCTGAGATGACCCAAGTCCTGCTCTTCCCCCGGATAGCCAGAGAAGCTGGGCGACATCTGCACCTCCCTGCGCTATGTGCCTACGGCTGGGAAGCTCACTGTCTGCATCCTGGAGGCCAAGAACCTCAAGAAGATGGACGTGGGCGGCCTTTCAGGTATGTGGAGAGCTTCTGGCTGCCATTGGGTGGCACCAGCGAGCCAGTCAGCAGAGTTTGCACACTCCAGTGAACAGGAACACTTTGCTGCCCTGGGACTGAGATGTCTCCTCGAGGAGCGGTGGAGCCTTGGCTTCCCAGCCCCTCCTTTTCTCCAAGGGCCCCTTGTCCCTGTCAGAACTGCCTTCCCAATGCTCTCTGGCCTTGCACTGTGGACTACAGAGAAAAGGATCAGAGAAATTTCATCCCTAGATAAGTTCGTGACTTAGGATTTTACTTCTCCCAGGGAAATGGGCAGGGCTTCGCCCAAAACATGACATCACAATTGGGACATGTTTCCAGAAGAGGCAGTAGGCTCTGCTGGCTCTGCCCTGGAAAGGGGAGGGTGAGGGAAGGGGGAGTGGAAGATGCTCTGAATATCACATTTACCTGGCAGTGAATGAGGCCGGCCCATGGCACAGGGCTCTGGGGAATGAAGCCTGCTGCTTCAGCCACCTTTCCAGAGAATCAGCCCTGGGCATGGGCTCCAACCAGCACATTTCAATGCCAGCTCCAGCTCTGTCACTGACCTGCTGTGTGACCTAGGGCAGGTCATTTCCGTTCTTTGGCCTCTGTTTCTCGTCTGCAAGATTAGGAGGATTGGATTGGGATCATGACCCAGCAGATGTGTGTCCTGACTTTAGCACTCCCCACCCCCTCCCCAGCACAGGATCACAGATGAATCTCCATACCCTTTCTCACAAGGCCTTAGACTCAGAAATGCCCCCCACCCAATGATTCAGGAAGCCACAACCAACTGGTCAGAGTTGGTCCTTGAGGTGAAGTCTTTTGCCACCTTTGAACTGGATGGCGTGACTTGGGGCTTTCTGAGGGCCTGGTTTCAGCAGAATGAAGACCGCATCTTGACCGATGCTCTGGGCAGGCCTTGGTACATTGGGCAGGAGGGCTGGGGGCTAAGGGGAACCTCTCTGGGGTTGGGATTCTCCCTCCGCAGACCCCTATGTGAAGATCCACCTGATGCAGAATGGCAAGCGGCTCAAGAAGAAGAAGACAACCGTGAAGAAGAAGACCCTGAACCCATACTTCAATGAGTCCTTCAGCTTTGAGATCCCCTTCGAGCAGATTCAGGTGCTGGAGCCCTAGGGTCCTAGGCACGGAGCAGGGTTTGGGGAGGCAAACACGTATGGGGCGGTTGAAGAGCGGGAACTCATCCAGAGACCACAGAATAGCCTTTCTTGGTGGGGGAAGGCTCGAGGTCTAATGGTGCCTAGGTGGGATCTCCTTCCCAAGTGCTTCAGGGATCCCCCTTTTCTGATGAGATAAACATGAACTAATTTAAAAAATTCTGCAAATCATTCCTTTAGGACTTGGAGGACCATGGTCATGTGCATAGGTGTATGGGGGTGTAGCAAAGGTGCCAGAGGGGTTGGGAGCTGGCTGAGAGGGTGGGACTGGCCGCTGCCACCTCCATCCTCTCCAGCCACATCCTGTCTTGGTCATCCCTGCCCCACTTCTACTGCTTTCTAGGTCCTTTCCATCTATTCCTCTGATTTGCTTCCTCTTCTCTTTCCCGCCACCCTTCCAGCCTTCTCTACTCTTCCTTCCTTCTCACCAGCAAGCTCTGTAAATGTTGGAGATGAGGTCTGGTTTTCACCATTTCCGGGTATGAGTGGGATCTGGATGTGGTAGGACAAGAGGCCGACCCACCCATTTGGGCGGGGAGTCAGGCGCAGCTGGGGGCTTGCAGAGTGGCCGATTATCATGGAGTCTTGGTCTCTCCTTCTTTGTAGTGAGCTGATCCCACCCCCTCTCCTCCCCACCAGGAGGGCTGGGGGCAAGGGTGCAAGAGAATCTTCAGAGTTGGTGCTGTCATCTATGGAGATGTGTATGATGTTATTGATGGAATACTTCAAGAGAACATTGGGCAGCTCAGTGATAACGTTAATCCAAGAGAAGTCCTCATTACAGAGAATTTTACATCTAGAGCATCCCGACCCAGGCATCTCAAAATCAACATTTCTAAAGCCAATGTAATGTTCTTCTCCCTACCTCTTCCCAGCCAAGCCTGTTTCATCTGAATTCTGTTTTCAATGAATGACCCCACAGTCCATCATCTACCCAGTGGTCCAAGTCAGAAACCTGGACATTACCTTAGACTATTTCCTTTTTCCTTTCTCATTTATCCAACATACTTAGCATTTCCTAAGTGCTAGGCACTTGCTAGGGGATGAGGAAATAAGTGTGTAATCGACATGGTCCTTGCTGTCAAGGACCTCACAGCAGGAGGGCACCAGTAAACAGTCTAGTAAAGCACAGTGAGACAACCGCTTCAATGTCCATGAAGCGGAGGACTGTAGTGAGGCTTCCCAGAGAAAGCTTGGTCCTGAAGGACGAATCTGAGTTGGCTGGAGTCACAGGGGAAAAAGGCATCAACCATTCAGCAAATCCAGCTGATCATCAAGTCCTCTTGATTCTCTCCCTAAATACCCCTCCAACCTGGTTTTGACTTCCCATCCCCACTGTGCCTGCCTTGATTCAGGTATTTGGGATCCATCCTCCCAGACCCTCCAGCATCCTCCAACGGGTCTCTTCCCTGCCATCAGGCCCACTTCTCCTCGAGTGACTCTTCCACCTCAATGCCAGGGCTCTCTCTCTCTCAAATGTCCGCAACACTCCTTTACTTAAAGTCGTCAGGAGTCCCCTACTGCTTGCCTGAAAGACAAAATGCAAACTCCTCAGCTGACCCCAACCTACTCTACCAGCCTCATTTCCTGCCTCACTGCTTCTCACCCTGTACCTCAATGACTGAACGTCTAATGTCTCTCAGATGCCAGATGCACTCTCAGGTCTCTATGCCTCTACGCAAGATAATCTGTTTTCCTGGAATCCTCTTCCTTCTTTTGTCCTCCTAGAGAAATTCTCAGACTTCATGTCCCAGTCACCTCTTCTGTGAAGCCTTTTCTGATTGGCCCCAGCAGGACTGTCACCTCCTCTGAGTTTCCACAGTACCTTGTGCCTATCTCTCTAGCATAACCTTTATCACTTCCTGTTGTAAGTTTTCAGTTACATGTCTGCTGATCTCATTGAGGTGAAATTCATCTTTTCATTTTTCCTTCCCTCTTCTCCTGCTACAAGTGCTTAACAGTGTCTAGAGCACAGTACACCCTCAATAAATGCCCAGTGGTAGAAACAAAGGCTGCCAAAGGCGTGGCCTCTGCTTCCATGTCAATTCAGTCTTCACTGGAGCAGAGATGAAACCAAGGAGCCCCGGGAGGCCTTTCCTTCCCAATCATTTGGAGTAGAGGTTGATGGAGGATAAATTTGGTCATGGGATCCCACATCTCTGTCTGCCAACTCCCTCCCTCCTTTGTTTTCCTTGCAGAAAGTCCAGGTAGTGGTCACCGTGCTGGACTACGACAAGTTGGGCAAGAACGAAGCCATAGGCAAAATCTTCGTGGGCAGCAATGCCACAGGCACAGAGCTGCGGCACTGGTCTGACATGTTGGCCAACCCCCGGAGGCCCATTGCCCAGTGGCACTCGCTCAAGCCTGAGGAGGAGGTGGATGCACTCCTGGGAAAGAACAAGTAGACAGCAGCGGCTGGGACCCCACACCTTTCACGGACACTGACAAGATCCAGAGCTATCAATACCTCAGTTATGCAACCTTAGAGGTTTTCTTTTTTCTTTCATTTGTTGGTGGTTGTGTCCTTGTTTTTCCTTGTTTTTCTCTTTTTAAAGACCAACTTCCCTTTGATGGCTGTGTGAGGAGAGTCCCCTAAGAGGTGAAAGAGAAGCCTGGCTCTGTTCATGGTCCTAGGAGCTGCCCTTGCTGCATGCCCTGTCACAGTTCCCCCGCCTCTTTCAAAGCTTCACATCTGCCTCACCCCAAGCGAGGCCCTCTACTGGCACAAACTTGCAGCACTTCCTGTTTTTTGAGCCTTTTGGACCAACAAAATGGCAGCACATCCTGCTTCCTGACAGGGAAGGCATCACAGTGGCTAATGATCCGTGTGTGTGTGTGTGTGTGTGTCGTGTGTGGTGTGTGTGTGTCTTTGAGCATCTCTCTTAATTCCTGGAATGAGCCATGGACAGTAAAGTTGTGTGGGAAAAGAAGGCTCTTTGGGGACCCTGACATGAAAAGTCCACTAAGTGGGAGATCTTCTCTCATCTATGGCAAAGTCTCAGGATCCTGTTCAGATGCCAGGGCTTTCATACTCCTGTTGGTGGCTATTTGGGAGGCAGCAAGATGTGAAGACTGGATGTGTTCAGAACTAGGACCAAACGATGCCATCAAAGACTTCCTCCTGCCAGTCATGGTTTTCCCAGAAGTGTGGTTCCGGGGACATTCATGGATATGAGCTATTCACTAGTTGGGTCAGACTCTAACAGGGACTCTTAGTCCCAAAATCTCACTCTTATTGATAATAAATATCAAACTATGAAGAAACAGAAGTCCTATTACCAGAAAGACCAAAATTAAACTCCTGGATTGTCACCCCATCCAGTGGGAAACACAGATACTGTCTCCCTTTCCAGAATATAAGCAGCCCAGTTCATTTGCATTTATTCCCCACTGAGCTTTTGCTTCTGTTTCTCTTTTAAGTGGAGCAACACTGTCTGAAGACACGTTATCTGTGCAGAGCCAGAGAACTTTAAAAGGAAAATTTAAATGTTCTTAGTTCCCCTGAGGTCCAGGTAAGAAGGGGGTGGCAAGAAGAGGATGGGGGACAGATGGCTGAGATTTCCTGGGTGGAGATATAGGGGAGCACTGGAATTCCCCCCAGACTCCCACTCCTTGCTCCCTTGGCCTTCTGCCCTCCATGCTGGAGAGCTGATAGGTAGCTGGAGTGGCCCAGGGAGACCTGTAGGGAGGACTCGTCCTACCATTAGTGGGCTTCTCTTTATGAATACTAAGAAACAAAGGGCATCTATTCCAAATGAGTAGCAGAGGAGACCTTCTAGGGTTTCTGCCCATGCTCAGTTGTGTCCCATTCCCTGTTCACCTTTTATTCCCAGCACTGATATAAAAGCCATATATATGTTAGTCAGGTTTGCACTGAGTCTTCTTCCAAACCTTCAGCCTGGACAACAGAGTGAGGTCCCCTTGTGACCAGAGGCCATCCTTCCTTGCCTCCCTTCCTTTGGCCTCTCTCTTCCATCCATGAAGCCCTCAGGCCCTTGCCATTTTTTCACCACAGAAAACTCATGGCTTCTCCAGAAGCCTGAGTATCTCTCTTTCCCAGTACAAATGGCAGCATTTCTATCCTGCCCCATCTGGGCCACTTCAGCTTCCTGTAGACACCCGAGACAGATGGACAGTGTTGGAGGGAATCAGGCTTTGGGGATCCAGTGTGAAGAAGTTGCAGAGTGTCTTTTTATTTTATTTTAAAAAGGGGGAAGGGGCTTTTGGTTTTGCTTTGCTTTTTGGATGAAGGAGTGGGGGAAATGAGGGAATACCCCCACCAGAAATAGACTGGGAAGCCTCCCTGTCTCTTGGAGATCCTTCTTTGTCTTGTTAGTGGTACATGGGAAGTTATATTTTTACTGGTGTGTGTGTGTGTGTGTATGTGTGTGTGTGTGTGTGTGTGTACTTAATGATGGGAAGGTAAGACTCTGATCAGGATTATGAACTGTGGTCCTTGGGACCAAAGGTGTGGTCATGGTAGAGAGTTGTAGGACAATAGGGTGCTTTCAGAATCTGGGTGGCCACAGAGTGGGATTTCCTGGTATGGACATCAGAAGTCACTGGACTCTTCTCCCATCCCCAGAGTTGTGGGATTTTGGTGCTTTCTCAGGGTCTCTCCCCAGACTCATTCTCCTCACCCATATCCCACAGACTCATTCATGGAGACCCCCTTGTCAATATCCCCTCTACCTTTACTCCTTTGCCCTTTCCCAATTCACCTTCTACCACCTGGGATTCTTTTCCATTCATGGACTTCATTCAGCCCTTCCAAAGTCCAAGATTTGCACTCCCTTGACAGGGAGGAAAGGCAATGGTAGGAACTCTGGTGGTCTGGGTGTCCATGTGCCTGGTGACCAGGGCTGGATTTTATTACTCTGAGCCCACTGCTAGTGAGCAGCCTTGAGGGGTGGGGATAGGTTGCTGAGTGACTTTGAATCTTGGCACCAGTGTGGAGCCAGTGTGGGTGTGGGGAGCAGTGCCTTCCCCAGGTCCCAGCTGGTCCTGATGTGCCATCTAGCGGATGGCATCTGTCTTGGTCCATAGGCTTGGTGGGAACATGCTTCTGCTTGTGTGTTTTCCATATCTGAGGACTGACATAGCTGAAACCACAGGGCATCATGCCAAACGCTCACTGCTGTAGGCACTCAGCAGGATAGAGGTAGGGTGTTTGGCTAGTAAGGGGTTCTGGACGCCTCTGGGGCTGTCAGTTTTCATCTCAAAGTCTGTTCCAGAGAAAGGAAAGTAGTATAGAGGTGATTTTTAGAGAAGCTGAGACCATGAAAATCCAAGCCTAATCCCACCCAGAAACTGGGATAAGGTCTGAAAGCTCGTTTTCTTCTTCCTCCCTGAATGATTGTTCAGAAGGGATGCTAATTCTGTCAGAGCTACAGACAGATTTTTGGACTTTGGAAGTGGAAGCTGAGGCCTGGGGAAGGCTGGGTAAGGAATGCTGGGGCAATCCCAGACAGTAGGCAGGTGCTTGGCATGAATGAGAAGTGACTTTCCTGGAGTCCCTCAGCTGGAGGATGAGACAGCAGGGATTAGGCCACAGTCTCAGATCCTGATCTTTCTTCCTAGGAAAGCATACATAACTTGTGTCTCTGCGGAATCAGTGTGGGATGATTTTGCTGGCCCAAGCCTTCAGCGAGAGGGAGAAGAGGGGTCGCTACAGCCCTCCTGCGGGTAAAAGCAGCTCTCTTATAAACCTGCCTCCATGCAGTGGGGTGGGGGTAAGGGCGGGTGATAGCAAAGAGGGTGACGAACCTCCCTGGGTTTGGGGAGTGACAGTTTCCATGCTCCCTTAATGTCCTAGGTTAATTCATAAGGCATCTGAGTCCTGGGTCTCACCCAACCTCATAGAGAAAAAGCCTGTCCCTGAGGGCATCCCCTCCCACTCAAAGGTACAAAGAGATTGAGCCAGGAACTGCCCTCATATCCTCTGCTCTGCCCCTTCCCTTCCCTTTCCTCTGCCCCTCCCACCTAAAGCTGTTTGGGGCCCTTTCTTAGCGCCCTGGATGGTGGCAGGCAGGGAGGAGTCCCAAGATCCTGGTGGCCCAGAGCCCCATTCTGTGGTTGCCAAATAAAAATATGGATGCCCAGTTACATTTGAATTTCAGTTCAACAACAATTTTTAAGTGTAAGTATGTCCTAGGCAATAGTTGGGACATATTATACTAAAAAATAATTCGTTGTTTATCTGAAATTCAAATGTAACTGGCCATCCTGCATTGTGTCTGAGAACCCTGCCCTATGACTTTTCCCCTTTCCCTTTGGTCCCAGGGGGCCAGGAACCCCAAGGATTTGACTTAACCAGTTTTTTGAACTGCAATATTGAGAAGGGGACACTGTGACTTGAAGACACATGAATTACTTTATTTTTTAAGCAACAACAAAATAAGAACCTTCTGAAGCCATTTGAGCCTCATCTGCCCCTATCCATGTATATTTAATTATATATAAAAGAAGATAATTACCTAGAAACATATGAACAGAATCTTGTTTAATCAAGATGCATGTCTATAACTTTCTGTAAATAGCCGCATGGCAATGCTGAGAGTTCCCTTGATCCCCAACCTCAGACCCATTTTACAGAACTGGTTGAGACTGCTCCTTTGATTTTATGTTGTGTAAAGTCTTTGTCCCCCAGCCCCACCCCTGCCTCCTCCCATCGGGAAACCTCCCCATGGGACTCATCAGTGGGCGGGAGTCGGTGCCTGCTCCAGTCCAGCCCTGCCTTGGGAGATGCTGGAGGTCGCCCTGAAGGCCTGTTTGCTGCACATCTGTCTGCAGAGCCAACCCTTGGGGCCTGGTGCAGTGTCCAGCCTGGTGTCTGGCATCCCAGTAGCTTCCATGTTCTGTGTATGTGCGTGGTGTGCCCCTTCCTCCCACTGTCTGAATTCACTGAAAAGCCATAAAGGGGGCCTCCTGCTGGAGACTTGGCCTCCCTTGGCTGCTTCCAGGAGCCCCCGTGTCCCTCCAACTGGCTCCCCACAGAACACTTGTGAAGGGCTCACCTGTTGTCACCCCCTTCTGCTCCCTCAGTCCTGTGTCATGAGAATGGATGGTGTCCAGGGCTTCCGGTGGGGCCTTAGGTGATGCCCATGATGGCCCTGCCTGAGCTGGCTTCCTCGGCCTGGGTTCACAGTTCCGCTCCATCTCTATGCTGGGTGAGGAGCAAGCAGCAGTGGGACTCTATGGTTCTGGATACCTTTCCTGGGGTCCCTGTGGAGGCAACCAGGATTTTCAGGAGCAGCCAGTCAGTGGCTCAGCCAGGGGCTCAGCCAGGGATGACGGAACCATCCCTGCTTACTCACCTCCGTGGTGTGAGGGTCGTGATGGTGATGGAGGAGGGACTCAGGGAGAGGCCGGTGAATACAGGGGCTGATGCTCTTTTCTCGTGTGTCCTCCTGCAGTCTGACAGAAAGCAGTCCAATAGCAGGGTGACCTCAGGGCTACCAGGGCTCCCCTGAGAGTGGGGTGGGCAGGTCCAGCTGTGAGGGAGGCTCAGAGGCTCAGGCAGAGCAGGTGTGAACTAATCCCGCTGACCTTCACACCTGCTCCCCAGAGAAGCCCCAGCCAATTGCACCAAGTAGCAGAGAGGTGAGTAGAGGAGCCTGGGGGCTTCCGAGGCCTCAGGTCATCCTGTTGAACTGAGACGGACAGGTAGCCCCCCTGCCTGCCACCCCTGGCCCCATGGGCACCTGAGGGCAGTACTGCATGGGAAGGGCCCAGGATGCCTCAGGCCTGACAACTGTGATGAGTATGAGGAAGGACGGAGAGAACGGGAGGGTAATCAGGCAGGGCACATTCGATGAGGCCAGAGATGGCGAGGCAGGCTTGCCCTGCACAAACCATAACACATGAGCACACAGAAGTCCCAGGGACTTTTGTGCTGGGACATGAAAGAGTGGGGAAGGTGGAGGGGACCATTTCCAAGCAGGCTGGAATCAAGTGTTTGGACGAGTGAAGACATGTCTTGCTTCCTCCAGCTCTCTCTGAGGCCCTCCCACTCTCCGCACCCATAGCAGAGACAGAAATTGAGGCAAGAGTCGAGAGAGCGTCTGTCTGGTGAGGTGATGGGAGCAGTGTGCGTGGGGCACCAGGACTTCCTCCATCCCGCCTGCCTTAGTGATCAGGACTTTAGTGGGGTCTCTTCAAAGATGCTGACCCTTCTGCCCTGACTCCTGCCCATCTAAGGACTTGATTTGTTGCTTTCTGAAAACCCTGGGGCTGAACACTTCAAAATCAGGGCCTGGCAGAGCCTAGCTTCCCCCAGGTCAGCCCACCAGGAGCCCTGCCTTTGTCTCCATAGGAAGGACACATGTACAGCCCTGCCCCCGGCCCATTCCCCACCTCTGCTTGGCAATGCTCTCCATCTCCCTTATGTGGACTCTTGTTCTTGTCTGATCTCTTGTCAAATTGTTATTTTGTAATGAGCTGCGTCTCCTTATTAAAGAAATGAGCTGAAAGAAACCTGGGGGTGGGGGGTGTCTCTGGTTGTTTTTGCTGCGCTGAGGTGGGGTGAGGATGTGGGAGCTGGCTGGCCTGTGAGGGTCAGTGTGGTGGGTGAGGGTGGTGAGATGGTCCTGAGGCTCTGGCCTCTAACCCAGAATCTCCCTTCAGGGAAGCACCAAAAGGGGCTGAGGTCACCTCTCTCCTGGGGTTGGGGGAAGACCAGATTGGCACTCTGGTGGGTGCTGGGGCCCACACATCTCCTGAGGACACATGGCCAGGCCTGTGGAATTGTGGGGAGCACGGTGGTGCCGGGGAACATTGTCTGGGAAGCTGGGCGGGGCGGGGTGGTGGTGGGGACTATATTGGTGAATTCCCTTCCAGTAGAGCTGGTCTTAGGGAATAGCCACAGTCTGAGCCCAATGACAACAGGGAGGCTGGCCCTGGGAAATGCGAATTTGAAAAGTAAGAATTTCCACAAAGTCCTCAATTGTCTCTTTGCAAAGAACTTGAAATGTCTTTAACTTCTAAAGCAAAGATGTTAGGGACCAGGGATAGGGTTTCAGAATTTTTAGGGAAAGGGAGAGTAGGGCAGCATTGCCCCCAAAGACCAGGGAAGCGTAAAACTCCTTCTTCAGTTCCCACTTCCACCTGTCTCCTCTCCTTGAAGGATAGACCAGCGGCTACCGTTTTCAGTTTACACCAGCACCTGTCCTCCAGGAACACCATTGGCTAGATGTGTGTTCGTCCATCAGGTCCAACAGCATGGGGGCAGTGAAGGCAAGCCAGGGACGGGAGCTGCCCACCTGAGGGAGCATGAGCCCAGATCCTTTAACATCTATCCTGTCTTGCTGCTTCAGTCTCTGAGGCTGGGTAGGGTGAGGGGCATGGGCCTTTCAGCAGGACTGGGATTGATCACCTGAGGGTCTCCTGGCTGAGAATGTGAGCTTTTTACTCTGCTAATAGGCTGTGGCCTTCTCCTTTCCCTGGAAGAGGGCTGGACCACGTGACAGCTAGGTGATACTGTCGTCTCTGCAGACCTTACTACAACCAGTGGGGGTCAGAAAGAGAAACATTTGCAGTCTAGGAACCCTTTGCATTGGTCATGCTTCTTTGCCTCTGTTTTGCGCCCCAGGACAGGACTGAATTCTTCAACCATGACATCAAGTGTGTGTGTTCTGCTGCTGCTTGGGTTGCAAACAGCTGGGTGACAGCAGGGGAAAAGAATCTTCCCTCCCTGACCTCTCCCCAAGTCAGTGACCAGGGATTTCCGCTTGGCAGGAAACACAAGGCTGAGCAAAGCCAGAGGCAGGGCTTGCTGGATGGAGAAACCAGACCCAGATCCTGGCTGCCTGGGGTCAGACCTGGCCACCCACGTACAAACCCTGCCAGCGGTCCTGAACAGCTCCTTTCTGGGCATGGCTCCTTCATTTTGAGTTTAGATTTAACCTTCAATAACCCCCAAGTTAACTACATTTGTAGTTTGGAACGACAGAATAGTTTTGGATCTCCCGACTTACTTAAACAATGACCTCATGAAGACTTATGTATACAGCAGATGACTAAGGGTGGTGGCAGGAGACTTCCATGAGCCTAAGGAAATCACCACCTAGACCTCAACTTTCCCAGGTACTAGAGTGTGCTAGTAGTCACCTGGATGGCCTCAACACCCTTATCATCACTTAAACCTGGTGTCTTCCAAGAAATAACCACACTCTTAGTTACTTGAAGCTTGGAACCTTGATAGCTTCTTATGGTTCTTTTGAACTCCAGTCTAGGCTTCTCCTTGGCCTGACTCCATTTAGGAAATTCCTTGATCCTACCAGAGACCCTTATCAGTGGCCATGACTCACTGTGGCTGTCCCTGGGGAAGGGGCCTCTATGTGGACAGGAGTTGTAGCAGGCTGGTGGGCAAGGCCCCCACCAATGGTAAAGAGGATGTAAAATCAGAAGAGGCTGCCCCAGATGTGAGATTCTATAAATCCCATGCTCTGAACTGTAGAGACAGTCACAAAGTTAAAACACAGTTTTATTTACTCATTTATAAATACTGTTGTGTTTACAGGCATCATATAGATGTGAATATTATTATTCCCAAACTTTGAAACACAGAATACGCAATACTATATAATAACAACCAGTAAAACAAAACCGTTCATCTTAGGGTTGAAAGGCCACTCAAAATTGCATAAAAATACATTCAGTTCACCAAGTCTGGCTTCTTCTCCCTAAACACCCCCAACCCCACCCCATCCCTGGTGTATTTACAGCGGACTGAAGTTAATCCATACAACTCAGCTGAAAAACAGTTATATCTGGTGCGTTAACCTTGGTGGAAACAGGGTGAAGGGTGGAGTAAAGACACAAAATGCTACCACTAAAATGGGAGAGGCATGGAGACACCAGGGTGATTCTTTTCACCCCTGTTGATCAAGGTCAGGGCAAAGACAAGAAGGAAGGAAAACCATAAAGCCAAAGTCTTGAGTGTGAACTACTCAACTGAGCATAGGCCGTATCTTCACCAAGAAGGATGCAAGGGTGAAACATTCCTTCCTTTTGCAGGGAAATCATTGCCTGGTGTGCCAGCCAGTGGTAGGCACAACCTTTCAAAAGTTCAAGGGATGCTAGCTAGAAAAGGAGGTATCCTGGATTGCTGCATCCTCTCTGAACCTTCTCCTACCCCGCAGCCTGCCTCCTGGTCTTTTTTCCTCCAAACTCTCTTTACGTGGCCTCTCTTCATCAGAAGGCAAGCAGGAATCGGTTCCGGGTTTCAGTAGAGTGGGAGAAAGGACAGGCAAAGGCACAGGTATTAGGCGAGAGTCAAGCTACTTCTGGCCCTAGCATGTCCCTTGTTCAGGGACATGGGCCCAGGGGACTCTCAACTCTGATTTTGGGAGAACATTAGCGGCTCTTAAGAGGCTCCCCACCATCAGTGTGCCTTTCCTGAATCCTTGCTCTTTGAATGGGCTGAGCTGTTGCCACCAGATGCACTGATACACTGATTAGGTTTGTGCTGGGAAGACACACTTCTGTTTTAAGCTATAAACAGTCTCAGGACAAAGAGTAAACCAGATATGGCTACTCATGGTCTCCTTGGCCAGGCTATGGAGGAGTCATACAGGCCTACAAGTCAAACCTCATCTCTGAGGTGACATTAGCATAGCCAGGGAGCTTTGAAACTGGAAGAGGGGACAGTGGTGGTGGTGGTGGTAGTTGGTATATCCAACTTCTCCAGGAATCTTGGCTGATTCATGGAAAACCACCTCTCTAAAGCACCCTCGGCTCCAAGTGAGAAAAGCAAGGAATTAAGAATGTGGAGGGAGATGAGAGGGAGAGGAGTGAAGTGTATGTTTATTCTGGAAGGACATAAGAGCATCCTGATGTCACCTTAAGGGGCCACCCAAGCAAATCTTTATTGGAAACATCAGGGAAAAATTTGGAGGAGAAATAACAGAAAATATCACTCTGGCAGATTCACAGTCCAAAATGATAAGCAGATGAATTGGGGGAACAGCTCAAATAGGTCCTTTGGGGGATTAGAAGGGAGGGGGAAAAACAAAAGATAGAATTTAATAATATACTTGGATAAAATTGGTTTCTGAGTTCTCATTTGTAATCAAGTATCTGCCAGACCTCATTTTAAAAGCTCTGGGCTAGCAAATGTGCATGTGAACACACATAAGCTAGATGCAAGAGTTATCCTTAAACTGCTAAACCTTTTTAGGTAAGGCCAAAAACATTCATTAATGGTATTGTCTTTAGACACACCCACCACTTACTTACAGTTCTCCCGAAGGAGGGCTTCCGGGACATTGGGTTGTAAGCCAAACCTGGGTTCTATGTTTGCCCTCAACCCCAACTCTCAAAGGAGAAATGAATGCATCTTCTTTTACCATGCAGCTGCCGGCTGATGGTCAAGATTCTGTTTTTTCTCAGCCCTCAGAAATCACCTCATTCCTAATAGCTGTGACCAACAGTTCCTGGACTACAATGAAGTTGAAGTTGATCTATTTTACAATCTAATCAGAACACAAGAGATCAATAGCTGTCCCTGATAGGGTCTACTGCTTCCTGAGCAGTGTCAATACCCATTAAGGAAGCTGATTAAAATCTCTGCTCAGTTGGAGCCTGAGGGATGAAGTCACCAGTGAGACAGAACTCATCTCTGTGTGCCAAAGCTTTGGTTCTGTGAAACTCTCCTTCCCAGTAGTTGCAGCTTCCACCCTGCTCTATGTCCAAAGCCCCTGGGCCTTCTGCCTTCTTCCCGTCGCAGCACACAGCCACCTCCACTTCCAGGGTCTCTGCCCTTTCACTCCAATTACACCAGGTCCTGTAGGAGGCTTGCGAAAGCCAAGTGCTGTTCCATGCAATGTGGTTGTGTGGACTCTGGGTTTGTAAACACTTACTGCTTTGGTAGTCTCCTCTTCAGACCTGCTTTGAAGGAAAGATCATCTTGAATGGTATCAGAACCTCCTACTTCTGATAGTCCAAAATCCAGAGGGGCAGCTCAATGGAACTAAAGATTGAAGTTCTTATCGAGGAAAATTTTCTTGCTGCTGTAAGGCAGAGTTCAAGACAATGAACCAGATGGTGCTAAGCAGAAGAACTATTAGTCTGCTATTTGGGTGTGAAGAGCCAATGTAGACCACATTTTGAGAAAGCTGAGGAAAGGTGGTTGAGGGAACCTATGAAGCAGCAGGTCTATTTCCTATTAAAACAACTTGTCCAAAGGCTGCCTGCAACAAATTGCTTTCTATCCATTTCTCCATGAGCTCCAATTTCCACCTCTGCAGGCTTTAATATTCTTACCAAGCCATCAGGAGGGAAAGCCATTGCAACATCATTCAATTACCCTCAATATTAAATTCACTTCCCAACAAGGATGAGAAGTCAACCTTGATGTGCTCATGTTAAACAGTTTAAATCCAGAAGAAAACAAAAAATTTTGGACTTGGATTTTTGAGATTAGAAAGAATTTTTGAAGCAGAAATCCCAGTAAGTGTTCTGATCTTCCTAAGAATGAATAAATCACAGAATTTTAAGCCAAAAGGAAAGGGCACATAAAGATTATCCAGTCCAACCTCATTTTACAGACAGGGAGGGTGACCTGCCCAAAGTCACATGACTAAAAGGGGAAGGTGTAGCCTTGGAATACGATCTTCTGACTTCTAGGGTCTTACCTTTTTTCTGTTGCCTTTTTCTGTCCTCAAAGCTGCCTTGCTTATTGGGTTAGAAGAACTCACATGAGGGGTTAGACCCTGCCTTGAAAATCTGTATGGTGGGCTGGGCATGGTGCCTTACTCCTGTAATCCTATCACTTTGGGAGGCCCAGCCAGGTTGATTGCTTGACCAGCAGTTCAAGACCAGCCTGGGCAACATGGCAAAACCCCATCTCTACAAAAAAAATACAAAAATTAGCTGAGCATGGTGGTGCATACCTGCGGTCCTAGCTGCTCGGGAGGGTGAGGTGAAAGGATCCCTTGAGCCTGGGAGGTGGAGGTTGCAGTGAGCTGAGATCACACCACTGCAATCCAGCCTGGGCAACAGAGTATGGTGACTAAGATCTGCAATAATAACTGGGCCTAGATATAGGCCAATTGCACCACCTCTGATTGATAAGTGTGTCCTTAAAGTGCGGTCAGTGCTGGCATAAACAATGGGGTTTGAGGGCCCCTGATGATATCTCTGAGGGAAGGATATCAGGGCTCCTGCAGTGTTACTTCACTGAAAAGCTCCAGTGGAACCAGTGGCTCATCCGGTAGAGTAGAATTTCCCTTTCCTTTTTGCTTAAATGCTGAATCCTTTCTGCTTTCTTTTTCCTCTTTGCACCTTTGGAGGTGCAAAGCCACCTGGAAGCTGAATAACTGGCAACACTTTAAATAGTTCTCTCTTCTCCAGGCTTCTTCTGCTCACTCCATGCCCACCTCAAGGGTGCCGACACTCACCAGTGGCCTGGACTGAAACACTGGCCTTTCTCTGAGACAGTGTCTGTCTGTTGCTAGGAGAGGCTGCAAAGAGGCCAAAAATCCAGACACCTAACAAAGTACATGGCTTTGAGAGTTTCTTCTTCCATCATCTTTGGCTCAATTAAATGCCCCTAGTGGAGAAACGGTCAGTAGTTCACACACACTTTCATGGGATCCACAGACTATTAAGTTGAGTTTTAGCTTCCTTGCTTCCTGAGTGGAACCATCTAATAAGCACATGGTTTGGGGAAGGGAAATGGGTAAAATGTTGTAAAACAGTGATCTGAAATCTCACTAGTGGCCTCAGATAGCAATACATGAATCTAAGTCTTCTTAAACTTGGGGTGGGAACTAGCACAGAAACCACAGAAAACCCAGAAGAGAAGCAAACACATTCTGCAGTTGGAAGACAGGAAGGTTCTAGTGAACATCAAATGAGAATGGCCCACTAGAGAATCTGGTGCACTAAGTAAGCCCAAAGCAAGTCTATTCTTTAGATTCTTTAGTGGCAACACCCTGAGATTTGCATAACCCTTTTGCTAGAGACTGGGATGGGGCTAGGGATCATCATACTCTGGAGCTATCTGGAAAGGGATCAGCAGCCCTGGAAAAACAAACTTTAGCCACAGAATCTCTGGAATGGCCAAATCATTACTTTCAAAGGTGTGGCTCGGTTTTTGAAAAATAACAAATTAATGAAAACAGAGTTGTGCCAAGAACATTCTCTTTCCCATTCTGATATTTCATGTGAAGACTCTAAGTTAAGTGATAAACCTGTGCCACATGTTGTTGGCCAAGTCTGCAGCTATTTCTTCAGCTTGAGCTGCCTGGGGTGCTCATGAGTGTCCAAACCAGCAGGTGAGGACTGAGGATTGTGGCCACTGAAGAGGCCAGTGGTAGGTACCTGTCCAAGCAGCACAAGAAAAGGGAGACCTGTTGATGCCAGTATCCAGAGAGAATTGCTGACTAGTAGAAGGCCTATAACTACCACCTCATGGGGCTTCCAGACAATGGAGTTGTGAAGGAATGGTATTTTATTTCTGGAGACAGACCAGAAATCAGTTCATCTAATAAAATTAAATGCATAAGAGAAAGTACCTGAAATTACCTAGGACAGTTTACACTTACTTTCATGAGTTCCTGGCCATAGAATCCAGTATTCCTGAGATTGAAAAGCTTGCAAATTTCTTGTCACAAGGAAAACTTTCTGGCAAGAAAAGTCAGCTTTAACATGAAAGGGCCATGTGAAGTGGCAGGGGTGCAACACCAATCTAAGAGTTTTGAGAATCTGCCCCCAATGCTTTTGAAAGGCACAAACAGATCTGAGGGGACTCTCTGTAACCCCTTTCCCTGGTCTATTGAGTGGAAAAGGGTCAAGATGTATTCCCAATAATCCAATTTTCTTTTCTTGAGAAAGCAGTATCATCTTCCTTCCCCAATACTCAAAATGTTCCAGGATAATCAATAAGTCAACACCTTATATTGATTTCCTCTCCCAGAATGAAGGAAATGCTTATGGTGAAAGATATAAAACTTATTACGCTAATTTAGCATTCCCTGAGAACTGAACTTACAGTACTCCCATGATAATCCAAAGTCCCAAGATAGTAGCAGCTTCTCTTGAAAAATGGTTGGAAATGGAAGACAGAATTTTATATACTCTAAAAATGGGGTTTTGTCAGAGGAAACATATCTCCTGTTATGGAATTGGGATCTTGAATTACAGCTTCTAGTTTAAAAAGCATGTGATGTTTCAGAGGGAGGGCCATGGACAGCTACACGTCATGTCAGGAAAGGAATCAACAGACAGAGGTAGTGTATGTTAAGGGAATGAACCACTCTAAACACTGAATATCATTGCTAACCCTAAAATGATGAGGATTTAATGACTTGCACACTCAAGTGAACCAAGGGATAAAGCTCCTACAAAAGGAAAATACTGTAAGTATTAATGCTAGGCTCTCATCAAGAACTAATGGTTTAATTTTGCACTGGATTTGTAGAGTATTCTTTCCAGGCCTGGGCATGATATTTTAAAGGCTAGTTTTGTCTACAGGAGGATGGCCAAGATGTGACAGGAAAGAAAAGCATGCCATATGAGGAATGACTGAAAGGACTAGGGTAACAGCAGCTCAAAGTAAGACTGAGGGGGAGACCACCCACTGCACATATCTGAAGAGTTGTTAAAGAGTTGCAGATAGTAGATCTGGACTACAAGGAGAATCCACAGGCAGACTTCAGCTGATAATCAGGAAAAACTCTCTCGATTAGAGTTGCCCAACTTTTGAGTAATAAATGCATAGCCACCAGAGGCTACCTGACCATGCCCATGGGTCAAAGCTGTGGTAGCAGGGGTCCCTGTGACACAATAATAGAAAGCTGGACCTAATGACCTCTGGGCCTTGCCACTCTAAACTTCCATGACTCTCATCAATGGGTTGAAAGTACTTCATTCCATTAAACCTCTATTAAGTGCCATTTCCCCTATTAATTTCCAAGAAAGTAAATCTCTCCGCTAAATCTAACCACTGGAAATAATCAAATCCACCACTATTCTCACAGCCCAGTGGGCTGCTATCTTCCACCTTCTTTGCCACAATGTTGCAAGTGGCCTCAGATACTTGACCTTCACCATATGTGTCTTTCCAGCCTGCTTCCACTTCCTAGTCCATCTCCCAACAATCTCCCCTCCCTACCTCTCATTCCTCCTTGCACTGACTTCATTTCTCATTAGAAGCAGGTGTCAGAGCGAAGAGAGGAAAACAAGGTCAAGGACGTGAGGCAGAATGGGGTATTCAGAGCCAGATTTTCTTATAAAGAAAATCACTTTGAAGGGGGAAGTGGGAGATGAAAACAATGAGCTGACACTTATGCCATAGTCTAGCTTTTGGGGCAGTGATGCTGCCACCAAGGCACCAGAGTGATGATTTTCTTGTCTCCAGAATAATGATTCCCCACAAGGGCCAAAGACAACTGAGGTCAGGTGCTCTGTCCTAGCTTTTATACCATTGAGTGAGGGGGTGGGGAAGGGAAAAAAATAAAAGGATAGAAAGGAAAGGAATATATGAAGCCAGGGCCATTTGAGCCTTGAAGAAAGGGCTAGGTATGAGGGAGGAATAAAGGTTAAAACTAGTTAGGGAGATTACTGGGTGTTGATAGAAAAAATAAAAGTCAGTTCCTGAGAGGTGAAGAAGAATAGAGCACCTCAATGCAGTCACTGTCACCTTGAATGCTAACAGCTCCAGAAGCCATCTGATGATCGATTCAACATCCTGCTGTTTCTCTTGACACCCCAATCAGGATCCCGGAGTGGCTACCACAAGACTCACTTATATCAGAGGACACTGGGTCAATGTAAAAAGCTGAAGGATACTGATTTGGGTAGAAGCCTTACATGTTTGGACCAAATCCAATGTGGACAAAGTAGCTGAGCAGCAGGAAGTTCAGGGGTCCACAGCTGAGCCTAGTGTACTCCCCAGAGCATTCTCCAGATGGCTCGAATTATCACAATCATGCTTCAATTAAAACTGTCATAAAACTTGGGATAGGGGTTTTGGAAGAACAGGGCATTGAAAGTGCAGAGAAAATGTAGAGTGTATAGAGGTGACTGAAGAGGGTGTTAGAAAGAAGTGTCCTTCCACCAAAACATCCATTTCTTTTGGTTGGAAGGCAAGGACTGGAAAAGAGGGGTGGGGGCAGCAAATACTGTCCCTTTGTTTCCTCATAAATCTGGAGCCTAGCCTATTTGGACAGTTTGCTGATGACTCTGATGAGGGCACCATTTTCATCTTTCAGCCTCTGGTTGTCGGATTTCAGTTCTGTTAACACCTGTAGGGTGACAGAGGGAAAGGTGAGTTAGAGCCTGGCAGGATCCTCCTTTGCCCTCCCTGACCAGGCCAGGCCAGGCCAGCCTGGTGATCAGGGCCTTTTGAGACAATGTGTCTCATGGTCCCTTCTCCAGGGATAAAATTCCTTTCAATCTTCCTATTTATTGAGTTTGTATTGTTAATCTTTAGGGAGATTATAGCCCCTCCATCTTTTGAGCTGGCATATTTAGCAGTAATATCTTATTTCTTCATAGGCAGACCTCACATTTCACACTGTATATCCTTTCATTCTATTGAATCAGTAACCACTTTCAATTTCTCCTGCCCTTAAACTCACCCCTAGTCTAAAGAAATTGGGGAGACAGCCAAAATGGGCTAGTGAGGACATAGGGAAAGAATTCAGAAAGGGGGTGGTGGTCAACTAGAAGAGTTAAAGGAGGATACTGCTTCACATCTCATCAAAAACAAGAGCAAAGGCCACAGAGGCAGCACTCGGCTTTCCTGCCATATGCACAAGATGATTTAAGGGTCCTCCACTTGGTGCCTTCGGTGAATAATCCTCCAAATTCTTGCTGGCCATACTATACATATCCACTTTCAACCATTAAAATTCAGAAAACTTACAGTCACAGAGCTGTCAGGCACAGTGAACACTAGGCATGTATTTAATCCTTGCCAAAGCTCCCCACTGACAGTCACCAAAGGATACCCAGAGGACTTATCAGCAGTTTTAGGGGATGGCATTGTAATTCACAGAAACAGATGCTTGTCAGGCAGGGGAGGGAGTGGAAACTCAATTTTATCAGTTCTGCCATCTCGGAACATTACACATACTGTTGTCTAACTTGTAAAAAAAAAAAAGGAAAACTAACAGCCTCAAGTCCCATCCTGGAAGTCCAAGTCTTTGTTACATGATCAGGCACTTTTGACAAGTACGCTGTGCATCTGAAAAATCCTAATGGGATGTTGATAAGGGCACAGTTTATGCGTGGGTCCCACTGGCAGCAAGAGCGATTTAGGACAGCGGGTAAGTGTATCACCACTATGCAGGCTACAGAAAGCTACATTTGTATCTGTTCAATACAGGTGTCCTTTGACTAGTCATTTAAACCTACAGGACCCCAGGGGCAGGTAATGCCCCCAGTAAAGGGTGACCTGGGCTGAGGTGTTATGAGGCCTATTTAGTTCTAGCTCTGGCTCTGCTATTAACCACTTAGGAGATTTAACTGTGCCTTAAGGAATATAATCTGTTTCCTTGATCTCTCAGGGAAGATATAGGTTAAATTATATAAATATATGTGTATGTACACAAATATGCATCACAGATACATAATTTGTATCAAGGAAATAAAAGGAAAATTACTGAATATCTATAATGTGGACGGCACTGTGCTAGAGGGTCTCCCTAGTGCCTCATGAGATTATGATACAGTTGTTATCCCGAGTTCTACAAAGGAGGAAATGAAAAGTGCCAGAACTAGTTCAAGGCACCCAGCAAAGCTAATACTGAATCCCAATGTGCCTGACTCCAAAGATCCTTCTTTTATTACACGTGGGATGGAAAACAAAACACCAAAAATGTTTGATGCCTAGAAACTGAAATTCCAGCATTGTCTTTGTCACTAGTGATCTATTACTTTAGGCAGATCACTCACCTTCTCTGCATTTCTATTAGATCACTCACCTTCTCTGCATTTCTATTTTTGTGCTTCTATAAGAACAACAGTCTCTGTCCTACTCTCTCCTACGGTAGGGACTCTGTGAGGCTCACAGGAGGTAACAGATGTGGAAGTGTGTTGACATACATACTCAGCTTTGCGATACTGAGTGTTCCTACAATCACTGTGAGTTTTCTCATGACTGTGGGAGGGCAGGCAAATAATCTGCAAACTTTATTAAGAAGACTTTGATCCAGAAAATATAAAAATAAAGTTGCGGTCCTTTGACCCTGGTCTCCTACCTCTGATTTAATCAAAGCAGCTCTGGCTGCCCTCTCCTTCATTCCTCTATCCCTGTAGCTTTGTCTACCAGACTGAATGCTTGGAAACTCATTTCAATGAGATTTTTAGAAAAAACCCAGGGTGGCCTCATGTTTCCGTGTTCAATCTGCTCTTTAATGCCCCATCCTGGGGCTGCAGCTTGGGTACAACTGAGACTGTGAAAGCCACATTTCCATAATAGGATTCCATAGGTAGGAAGAAGCTATATATGGCAATGGATTACATTTCCCTGCTTAGCAGCTCATCAAATCAGAACTGAGCTGCCTTAAAAAATGTATAAACAACTTGTAGAGTCTTGTAGAGTTTTAGTGATTTATTTCCACATTAAGAACTCAATTCCTTGAAAAAAAATTTGGACAAGGCAGTTTTGCAGCTGCAACATGCTACAATTGACATCTAAAGGGAGTGGCAAAAAGTGTAAGAGGTGGAATGTAGAAATCAAGGCGGGGCGAAAGCCTCACAAAGTTCAAACTCAGAAGAGAGAGGGGGAAATGAACAGTGTTATCTGATATCCACTTGAAGTTAAATAATGGTTAAATAAGAACACATGTGAAAGTACGATATAAGTATGAAGTTTAACAAAGCTTTATCATTTTAAATCTCTGGATCTTAGTTTCTTAATTTTTAAGTTCCCAGCTTACCACAATTTGGTGTTAAAGATACCCTGGGCAAATAAAATTAAGTACACTTTTCTCAACTATTACTTCTTACAGTCTTTGAGGAACGTGTTAAAAAGGAAGGCGCTATAGGGGTCCTAAAGCTTCAGAGACATAGGGCAAGGTTAGCCGTAGGTTGAGCGGGACTCAGGATGAGTCTTACATGAGCTGTCTTGCTTTTAACTACAAGGAAAGTGGGAAGGGAGTTCCCTCTGGTATTTTGTTGGTAAGTGGTTTGCTCTACATGCTGAGATAAGATGATTTTTCCAGGGAACTATTAAAAGAAAAAAAGGTAGAGCAAAATCTCTCGATTGCACTGCCAGTTTGGCTTAGTTATCTCATCCTTCCTTCTGGCAAGAAATCGGCAAGCTTTTTTTGTAAAATGCCAGACAACAAGTATCTTAGGATTTGCAGGTCAAACAGTCTCTGTTGCTACTCCTCAGCTCTGCTGTTGTAGCACAAAAGCACCCACAGACATAACGATAATATGTAAACAAATGAGTATGGTTCAGTTCCAATAAAACTTTTATTTTGGACATTGAAATTGGAATTCCATATAATGTTTGTGTTCATAGGTTGTAAAATATTATTCTTCTTTTGATTTCTTTTTTGACTATTTGTATGGCTTATGGGCCATACTGGTGGGTCACAGTTTGCTACCCCTTGCTATGGTCATATACCAGGCAATGGCTTTCTTCACAGCAGCAAAATCTTTTGGTAGGTAAATGGCTCTTCAGAAGTTAGGCTTTGACAAGGACGTCACAGTGCTGAGAAAGCAGAATGCTGCCCTTCCTCCCTCAGCTGTAATACTGGGGGCACAGTGTAGTCGCTCAATAGATCCTTCTCGCATTGTTTGGGCTGTATGCTTAACAAATGGTTAAAACTGTGCCAAATACACAGACAGCTTATATTACAGTGGTGAAAAGTTTGCACTCTGGAACCTGACATGTTTGGTTTGAATTTTGGTTCTATCACTTACTCTCGGAGTGACCTTGGGCAAGTTATTTAATCTGTGACTCAGTTTTTTTTCATTTTTACAATAATGGTTTTGGAGAATAAATGAGAAAAACTATATAAAGCATTCAGCACAGGCCTTAATAAATGACAACTGTTAAGGATATTAACTACTGAAAGCATGAGATCTAGTTTTGCCCCATATCCTATACGATCTTGCAACAAAGGGATACTAAAAATAACTGGGACTTTTTTGGGGGGGTCCCTAGTTTGCCCTAAGTAAAAATTTCCAGGAATCTTGAGGCTAACTTTAAAGCATGGAGTCTGGACCTAACAGTGGCTGCTTACAGCCAGGTCATGGTAGGACTTCCCTTTCAATTTTCTTTCTGCCTATGACAGCATCTACAGCGGGATATTAGCTCAGTCCTATGATAATTCGGGTGATTCAGTTCTAGTGGATATTAGTTGCCAGCTACTAACCCTGAAGGCAAAAGCAAATAGGCTGAAAGAAAGAACAGGCTCTGGTCAGGACTAATTAGATTGTTGCTGACAATTAAAAATTCATCTCAGAGGAGTGGTGACCCCATCATACCATCTTGAGATAGAAAAACCAGTTGTCTGTGAGCTTGTCTTTCAGATCCATAGCCAGGGAAAGGTTCCAGTTTGCCAAGCACATTTTTAGTTCTCAGTTGAAAATAAATCCCTGCTCTCTGCTCCACTGCCTGCCATCTCCTTTGCAAAGCTGGCCCCATTAGGGAGGGCCTGGCTCCATGAGGGTCTCATTTATATAGGCTGTGTTCTGCCTCACAGCCCACACACTAAGGACAGGGAGGGGCACATCTCTAGGGCCCAAAGATTTGTGACAGGAATGAGAGAGATGCCTCCTAAGGAGGGAGAAGAAAGCAAAGACTACCGCAGAAGGAGGCAAAGAATGCTTATCCAATTATGCTTGAATAGTGGGATGGAGAGTGTTTTTGCTGGTAGTGGAGCTGGGCAGGAACAGTTCCAACCTTGAGTTTTAGTCCTCTCCATTGGTAATGTTTTCAGCCATGAGGATCGTCTGGTATCCAAAGGGCTGTGATTCTTAACCATGGTTGTACAAAGAATCAACAGAAGAGCTTTGAAAAAATACTGATGCCTGGATCTCAACCCAGACCATTGATTATTTGGGGCCGGACCCAGACATCCCTATGTGTATATGTTAAAAGCTATGTATATGTTTAAAATATACCCATAGGTATATGTTAAAAGCTCCTGGATGTTTCTTGTAGCCAAGACTGAGAGCCCCTGACCTTGGTTACCCAAGGCCCAACCCCAACTGCTCCAGGGGAGCGGGTTGCACTTGGGTTACTATTGTCTAAGAAAGATCAATCTCCATTTGGCAATGACCCTGTCAATGAAATATGTATATGTGCATGTACATAGGTATATGCACACACTGTGTATACCTATGTGTAGCTGAGTGAACAAATTCATATTCGGTCTCTAGGGGAAGAGAAGGTAATGTGGTGACCTTACCAAATGAATACACTGGTAGCCCAGTTGAGGTCTCACTGCCTCCCTTGACCTAGGCTGTTATGTCTCATTCTATGATCTCAGTCCTGGCTGCTTCTATCTGCAGATAAACAAGCCTTATAGGAACCTGCATATGGAGGCTCGCATGGAGGGGATGAGCACAGAGCTTCTGGGACTAACAAGAAGACTGAACCTGCCTGGAGTAGTGGAGGAGGGAAGTGAGTTGGAGAGGAGGGACAAGAACTAGAGCTCCTGGGTGTCCGAGGACTCGACGGACTCCGAGAGTCTGGCCACCACTCGGGTCAGGGCCCTGTTCTCAGCCTGCAGTTGCTCGTTCATCTGCTTCAAGGTTTGAATCTGTTTTAGCTGGTGGAGGTTCTGTAGAGAGTGAGACATGAAAAGGACAGACAGACAAGACAGAGAGACAAGACAGACCAGAGGAGAGAAAAGTAGGACAAAGAAATCACGTGACTTTTTGTTTTTGTTTTTAGTTTGCATGCAAGAAAGGAAATGAGAAAGGCAGCAGTCATGGAGCAAATGGGGGGCAGGTGGAAGGATGAGGGAGAAAAGCAACAGGGAAGGAGAGCTGTGTCTGATTCTTGGCTAAGATCTAAATAAGCCATATGAATATAACCGCCAGGTTCTCAAAAGGCACATATGGATTGCTTTTGAGAATGAAAGCCCAACATGTGGTTTGGAGCCTTCTGAACCAAATTAACATGGTTGAGGCATAACTTCAGGGACCCTTCATCATGACTGAGATTAGAGCTGAGGACTTGGTGTGTTCTTAAATCTAGCTGCTGCCCCTTTCTCTCTCCCTTCCTCTAACCTTCCCCCCATACTCAGCTCCTCACCCTCACTTTGTTTGTTTATTTATCTGAGATAGGGTCCGACTCTGTCACATTGGCTGGAGTGCAGTGGCACAAAACTGAAACATCTGCCTCCCAGGCTTAAGCCATCTTCCCACCTCAGCCTCCTAAAGTAGCTGGGACTACAGGCATGCACCACCATATGTGGCTAATTTTTATATTTTTTGTAGAGACAGGATTTCACCATGTAGCCCAAGCTGGTCCCAAATTCCTGAGGTCAAGCAATCCTCCTGCCTTAGCCTCCCAAAGTGCTGGGATTACAGGTATGGGCCACTGCACTTGGCCTCATTTATTTTAAAAAAATAAAACAAGGAAAATAAAAGAGAGGCCTATTATTTAAGCACTTTTTTTTTTTTTTGGCCACGGCATGTACTGTTTAGAAGGTTAAAGTGACACATACCCAAATAAGAAAGAACTGTCAGCTCTTTGGATCGTCCCCTAACCCACTTCGTAGGAAGCTTCATTAACCCTGCTAATTTTCCTCTACAGTCCAGAGAGATTGTTTCAGGATCCAATAACTGCTAACCTGTCTCTGACCTGCTATATGATTATATGCATCACTAAATTCACAGCTAACTGTGCTTTCTTTGTCTCAGTTCAAGCAGTTTGGGAGCTGCTTAAAGGTGTTCATAAACAGACTCATACTCTGGAAATTATAGCTGTGCAAAAAAGCTGGAGAAATCATAAATGTCCAATGATAATGAAACTAGTTGGACCAATGTGCTAGTCCAGCCCTTTCTGTCTGTCAGTGTTGCAAGTGGAACAGAATAACCAGTCCACAGACATTCTTCCTGATACCCCATATTCCATAAGACATTTAAAGACTTTAATAAATGGAATTATATCAAAGGCCTGCTGACTCTGCTACTGTCCTTCCTAAGTAGTCATCTGCAGTGCCCCGAAACAGACCATCAACTTTTTGGGAGGAGAATAATGATTTTTTATGCAAATGGGGTTTCATGGATGAGGATGGACAATCCTGTGGGTTATAATGACTACAGAAAGGTGGCCAGGTATCAGAGAAAAGTCTCTCATATCTATATGATGGGAAGGATAGAAATGAAAGATTAGTGGAGTTATAGTTGTTTGGGAGTGAAGAAGCAAGAAAATGAAAGGTAGCATGAAGGGGAAAAACAGTGAAAAGGAAAAACAAGCAGAGACAAACTGCTGAATCTCTCTTTTCCCAAAGAGAAAGAATGACCACCTTGGAATAAAGGTCTAGCCAAACTGTCTCATGTAGCCATTGGAGGGTGAGGACTGGGCAATCTTCTTTGCTCACTGTAAGCATCTTGGCCATGGTGAGGATAGAGGAGGGAGATCATGGTACAGCATATGGAAAAGATTAAAGCAATGGGCAGGGACCAAATTTAAAAACCAATGGAAAGTCCCTGGCTCTCACCCTTCTTTGATGTTGACATTGGAACAAAGCTTTCAACATAATCATTGTCAAACAATTGTCATTGTATGAAGTGGTACTTGCCTCCCAGGGAATAACATTAAAGACATGAATGATGAATGTGACTCAATCTAACAAGTGAGTATAAGCAGATCAAGGTGAAAGACTTTGGAAGTTATCAGCACGAGGGAGAGAGGCAGGAAACAATCTGGTGGAATGTTCTATAGGAAGCAGTATTGAAAACAAGGCAAGGCAAGGAGGAGAGGAGAAGGGGCAGGGCCCAGCACAGAATGGGCAAGGGCAGGGCTAAGGAGCAGGGTCAGCTAGTAATCTTTCCAAATAAAAATAAAAATTCCAGGATCAATATAAAAGGCAATTGGTTGCTGGGTCCCTCTCATGCAAGGACCTAGGAAAGGAAGGAGAGGTCTGACAAGGAGGCTGATGCTGAATGGAGGATGCAGTAGAGAAGTAATCACATCAGATGTGGGCCAAGACCAGGTGCAGGCCTGGCACAGCGCACATTGACATGCACACCTGTCAGAAGTTGGCATATAATCCTACTCCAATCCAGGATCTGGGGATCTGGGTGGAGTTTCTCCTGATGAGAATTCATAAATACTTACCTTTCCAATAAAAGTCAAGAAAGACACAACACACCTCATAACCACAGAGCCACATATACATCTGGGTTAGCCCATCTCATGGTTCCCCCATTTCACCTGGCCTTTGTACTTTATTTGGTAGAGTTAGAAAAATAGGACTGAAGTCACTTTCTTTCCTTGAGTAATCTACTGTATTTTTAAGGGTTCACTGGAGATCAGCCCCCTCTAAAGTTCCCTACTGATTGCTCCAAGGAGGTTTAAGCATCTGTACAAAATGAACATGCAACAAGCATGACCAACTGGCCCCAAGCTCTACTGGGTCCCAGTTCAGCAAGAAAGTCACCTGTACCTTTGGCTGCCTAGTACAGAGAGATTTTGGCCATTAATCACTCTAGCAATCACCATAAATCATAGTCTGAATGAAGAGCTTGATAGCTAAACAAGCATTTTCTTAGACTCATTTAGGGCCAGTCATACCAATTTTATATTTATATATCTGTGTCTTTGAAGGTTTTGCCTTCAAGTAGGTACAGACAGAAACATAAAACTGGTGAGATGTAAAGGCACGAATGCTTCTCCCCCTTAGTCCTCTAGGGGGTGCTGGACGAGCTGCAAATCTGGCATTGGGCTTTGATTTGAGCAGTGTTTAGGGGCTTTAGAGTTTACAGGCATTTCTTCTTCATTTGGCTCTGTAATGGATAATGGAGAATAATGGACACTGACTGACTGAATCAGTAAATGTTTTAACTAAAAAAAAAATCAGTCTTGGCCGGACATGGTGGCTCACGCCTGTAATCACAGCACTTTGGGAGGCCGAGGCAGGTGGATCACCTGAGCTCAGGAGTTCGATACCACCCAGGGCAACATGGTGAAACCCTGTTCTACTAAAAATACAAAAAAATTAACTGGGTGTGGTGGCACACACCTCTAGTACCAGCTCCTTGGGAGGCTGAGGCAGGAGAATCGCTTGAGCAATTGAATCTGCCTAGAGGCAAAGGTTGCAGTAAGCTGACACTGTACCACTGCACTCAGGTTTGGGTTACAGAGTGAGGCTCCATCTCAAAAATAAATAAATAAATAAAAATAAAAAGGAAAAAAAAAAAATCAGTCTCAAAACAGCTTACCTATTGGTTTGGGGACTAAACATTCATGATCTGGCTCCACTTGATAATTTAAACAATTGATTTTAGAGTTGCTGGCAAATGGCTTATGGCTGGGAAGAGCAAACACTTTCATATGTTATAATCTCTTGAGGAAACGAAATAACTCATGATCTAGTTGAGGAAATCATAGACTGATAGTATAAAGAGACAGAGAAAAAATGTAAGCCTATCTCAACCTACAGAATTGAGAGCAACTAGAACCACTGAAGGGGCTTCCATAATTCCCAATTTAGAATTGGAATATAAATAAGAAAGGGCCTCAATTTCTCTAATTTGACCACTTTCTGGATTATTGTGTGTGGGTCTGCTTGGATATGACACAGAGCCCCATGACTGGTGGGTGGAGGCTGGCTTTGGGCTCCCAGGTACTCCTTGGAAGGCTCCAGCTTTGCCTCAATTACATGCTCCAGATCAGCATTTAGGCCATTTCTTAATAAGCAACACTGACAGCTGCCTAACAGCAGAGTACAGATGGTATAACTCAGGAGGTTTCAAAAATGGAGAAGCCTCCATGCAACAAGGAGCTGTGGATATTCACTCATGAAGAAACGGTTAGCTCAGCTGGGTGTGGCGGCATGTGCCTGTAGTCCCAGCTACTCGGCAGGATGAGATGGGAGGATCGTTTGAGCCCAGGAGTTTAAGTCCAGGGCAACACAGCGAGACTCCATCTCTTAAAAATTAAAAAAGAACTGGTTATCTCTAATAAGTCACTGCTCTAAGTGGGAGAGAATACTTCTGTGTGGTAGTAAGGTGTGTTTGAAAAAAATCTCAAGATGGAGAAGTTTAGGTGCTAGGGCATACTGTTCCACCATTTCAGGAGAATCAATTACTTATGATTTCTATTTCTTGCTGCTTTGAATCAACTTGGAAGATTTAAAATGTTTGAGATACAAGCAAGTATTGCTTACAATTCTATGTGAATGTTACAGTTACAGCCTTGGGATAGTGGTAGGAAACGTACGGGCAAGGCTCGGGATTTCTCCTTCATTCTGGAATCATAGAGTAACAGGATTGATTATAGTACTGGATCTGGTGTAAACTAAAACCTCAACAGATCTTAAAAAGTTTTTTTTTTTTTTCAATAAATAACCAATTTATTTAGGCCACTGGAACAATAAACGTCTCTCCCAAATTGCACACTAGGGATGCTTGCTCATAGAAAGACATTTGGGGATCTGCCTAATACTATCCCAGTGCTTCGGCTTCCCAGCTGAAGAAACCTGTCTCACCAAATGAATGCTTGGCATCATGTATCTGGTAAAATAAGATGCCTGAAAAAAGAAAAATGCTGAGCAGGTGCTGATTATGGGTATGTGGCATCATGCATTGCAGGAATCAGATGTTTCAAAATCATCTCCAGGTGGCTACCCTGACCAGCTCTATATTCCCTGCAGCTCTGTATCCATCTTCCCCCTTTCATCCTCCTCCCCTCCCACTGCCCCACTGCCTCCCATGGCAGCAAATTGACTCCTTTGGGTAGATTTCCAGTTCTTAGCACTCAAAACTGCCCAGGATGGCAGTTGTCCATTAAAGTGGCTAATGGAGGTGATGGTCACTGCAGGACACGGTGAGGAGAGAAAGGAAAGTAGTGAGCTGTGAAGTGTATCTGGTGGCATGAGCTTACTCCAGTGGGAGAGTGCCAAGCATCCCTGAATATTTCAGAGGAAATGGACTGGGGCAGGAAATCAATATGTGAGTATATTTTTATTCTGTTGCAGAATGATTCAATCTGTGTTCTTCCCAGCAAAGGGATGGGTTGGGAGGGGCACCAGGGAGGAAAGCTTATGGCCATGCTCAGGCTTCCCCAGGCACCTAATGGGAGGCTCCCAGGGCTGGAGAACTTGTTCTAGTCTTCCCACTTACCCTCTAGAGGGCAAAGATACTGCTTGAAAAGCCTTAAAAGTTCAACTCAAATTTGTTTCAAGCCTGCCAAGATCTCTCCTTAAACCAAAGGCAGCATTTTTTCCTAGAACGCCTTTAAGGTGGCCTCAATGGATGTTGTGTGAGCTGAGAGAGCCTACAAAATGGCTGAAGAGAGAGGCTCACTTTTTTACACATTATTTCTTCTTGCAGGTATTGCGTTTGTAGTGAAATCTGGAGGGGGCAGGCCTATGCTCAAATATCCAGTCTTGGCAGGCATTCAGAGAACAGGCATACAAAGAGAAAGGAAATCTCTTCATACCTTCATTTCTTCCTCCATTTCTGACATTTTGCGCTCCAAGGCTCGCCTCTCCTGTTTCGGAACAATGAGACTGTTGAACATTTATTGAATTCAGAAGGGAGTAAAAATGCTGCCTCCCAGCTGCTGTGTGGCAGGCAAACCTTACTCAGGAGATCTGAGCACTATCTGATCCTGCCACTTGTGAGATGGAGCTACCTCACTGATAAAAATCACATTATCTAAATCTCCTATCATAAAATCAGTAGATATATGGAGAAGCAACTTGCTAATATGCAAACAGACCAGGACATTCAGTTACTCTGTGCAGGTGGAAGATTTCATAGAATTTCAAATGTCTGCAAGTGACTAGGGCCCTTGCTCTCTACGATCAAAAAGACATCATTATCTTCAGTAATGCTCTCCCTAAATTCTAGGGAAACTGCTTCTCTCATGATGGACAGCAGATGGTGAGCCGGGAAGTAGACATCATTGTCTAAGAAACAGCATCTCTCCCCCTAGTTTCTTCCCTCCCCCTGTAGTTGCTCCTCTCCCACTCCATTTCTCTTTCCCAGCAACTGACTCTTGGTTTAGCCTAAACCCAATGAGGAGTTTTTGATCAGATGGGATACCAAGGAGGTTTGGTTACAGGCCAAAGGAATAAAATGTAAAATTTAGCTGCTTTCCAAATTAAACAGAAAACAACAGGACAGATGGGAACATATTATATCTCTAGGGCCAAATCAAAGCTAGGGTCCCTCAATAAATCTAATTGAATTTCCCCAATCCAAGAATGTAAAATCCCAGAATAATATTCTGAGTACAGTTGGGAGGAGATCAGCCATTGAACCAGAAATCCTCCCCTCAGTCAAAATGAGTGAAAGACTGTGTTGGCTCATGTTTCAAGTTGTAAGACCTAAATGGCAGAGGGTCCCACTGAAAGCTTCCTTTCTGTTCAAGGTGATGAAAAGGGTAAAGAGACCTTGGACCTGTGTATGTGTGTGTGTGTGTGTGTATGCAATGATTTACAGTGAACCAAAATGTTATGGGTTGTGTGTGTATGCAGCTCTGCCCACAGCCAGAACAGTGTATGAGATGACCTTCCAAGGACCCTTCCCACCCTAAGGCTAAATATGTGGAAAGTACTGACCATCTGAGGAAATCAAAAGGACTAGCAATCAAATTACTGCCTAGAGTCAGACAAAAAGAATTTATCATCAAGCTGGGAATGGAATGTGGCAGAACTCCCTCCTTCTTAAGATGGACTTTTTCCATTGGCATGAACAACAAAGTGGGAGAGAGTCAGAAAGAAGAGATGAAACGGGGTGTGGGGGGGAAACAGACATGCACATACCCGTTTCTCCATCTCCAGCACTGATGATCGGTCAGAGGTCTTTTCTTGTTTCTGCTGGTGCAAATGGAAGGAAAACAGTTGTTATTTAAGTTGTCTCAGGGCCAATAGAACGCCCAGTCTAGTTCAGCTTCACTACTGGACATCTAGAAATGAACAGTAAAACTTTGGACTTCCCCTATAGCAGGGATCCCCAGCAAACAGGTTCTGATAGATCTCTAGGCCTAATATTATCACCTCTCTGAAGTTTGCAGGATTCCCTCTGGGGAGGGGAAGGCAGTAGTAGCATTCCCCGAAATTACAAAGACATTACTTACAACACACAATCTCTCTTTCTCTCTCTAGGTCTTCGATGCTAATTACAATTTTACATCTCACCATTCTTCTCCTCTCTTCATTCTATGAGTAATATCACAATCCAGAGGAAATTAAAAAAAAAAGGCTTTTCTTTAAAAGGCTGGCAACTCCTGAGCTTGAAAGTCTAAGGCCAATGGCACTTGCCTAAATAATCCCCTTTCCCCTCTTCTTTCTGTTTTGGGAATTGATACCATTTTTCTTTTAGAGCAGCAGTTTTCATATATGGGTGGGCTTTCAGGGGTTGTTAGGAGTCCATTCATGGCATCTGCCCTGCTTTGAACTGAGGTAGTCCACTTTTATCTGTCTTATATATTGGGCTTCCAGATAAGGTAATTTTATTTGAATAAAAGATTTAGAATGTTTATTTTAGATCATCTTTGACTTAAATTTTGCAGAGGGGCTGAAAAGATTTAGCCTCACGGCAAAAAAACAGAATAACCTCAGATAAATGATCCTTCCTTAAAAGGGGAATAAAAACCCCTTAAGTCCCTTTTGGCCTTAGGGTCATAGAACTCACCAGAATTTCTTACATTCAGTAGACATTTAATAACTGATGGGTGATTATTTTTATTTTGCTTAGTGTCGTGCAGAGACAACATTTAAATAAATATAGAAATTATGCTGGTCTTCTTGCAGCAGTTTCTTTTTTTTAAAAAAAAAATTGGCCGGGCACGGTGGCTCAAGCCTGTAATCCCAGCATTTTGGGAGGCCGAGATGGGCGGATCACGAGGTCAGGAGATCGAGACCATCCTGGCTAACATGGTGAAACCCCATCTCTACTAAAAAAAAAAAAAATACAAAAAATTAGCCGGGTGAGGTGGCGGGCACCTGTAGTCCCAGCTACTCAGGAGGCTGAGGCAGGAGAATGGCATAAACCCGGGAGGCGGAGCTTGCAGTGAGCTGAGATCCGGCCACTGCACTCTAGCCTGGGCGACAGAGCGAGACTCTGTCTCAAAAAAAAAAAAAAGAAAAAAATTAAGGAATGGCCAGAACTAACAGTAAAACTCAGAATTCTGGCTCCTGTCCTGGGCTTTCGCCTTCTGTTTGGAAGGGCATGGCTGTCTGCCTTTATGGTGCATCTACTATGAAGCAGAAGGAAAATAAAAAAACGCAAAAACAGATCCTATCCTACAGCTTGTTCATATCCTCATAAGTCTTTCTTCCTAAACCTGAGGAGTTGTAGAAGTTGTGATGATTTCATGATTTTCAAGGTTTATATACACAAAGAACTAGTTTTTTTGTTTGTTCTGTTTTTAATTTTGACTCCCTTAGAGTTGGGGTGGATCTTTTATGTAAAAATATTGTGTATGTTCATGTGGTAACTGTCTCCATACAAATGTGCGAGGCTGAGAAGCCCTCCCTCCACTGTCCTGCCAAACAACTCCATTTTTGGTAAACATCAGAGACTTGGTTGTAGCAGCACCATTTCTTTTGAATTTCAATAACTTGTATTTGGCAAAACTAAGTATACTTTGACACACCCAGCAAAGCAGTTGGCCGGAGAGTAAAAATGCTTTTCCCCAGCAACTGGAAAGGTTGATTTTACATTCAATGCTCTCTGTGCAAGTCAATGTCAGCAGCTTGTTAGACTGCTCACTGTTCTAAGGCACGGGCTGGTGAAAACGCTGAGAACCCCTAAAGGTCAAGACATATGCTGTCAGAAGCTTCCGCTGAGAAGAGTGGGGAGCAGGTGAAACTGCTCTTCCTGTGGTTCCTCACATGACTGCTCCTTAATTTTCTGTAAAACAATCCTAGTAATAACTGATGAGAACCAGCGTAAGATCTGTATTTATAAACCACTGCCAATACGTGGCGCCATTCAAAATAAAAATTAGCCCGAGATTCTTCTGAGGGTCTACTGTGAATGAGACTTTTTTTTTTTTTGCCTGGCTCAATAATGTTGGAGTGAGAAGAGACCTTAAGATTTATTCAGTCCAACCCCCTGCCCTATGGCAGGGCTATAGCTGTGTGTATATTTTTCTCTTTTAGATTTAGAAACCTACTTTTCTTATTCCACAAAATCACTTTAAGCCTAGTTATTATCTATCTGTGTTGCAGTAAGTCTCAGAAATTCCCAGTAGAGCCATGTTGGGCTACTACAATCAGGAAAAAGGGGGTGGCTCTTCTAAACTGACAGGCAGTTCACATTTTGCACCTGGGCAAGCCCTTCTCCAGAAAGTGAGGGTCTTGGCTGTCTTGCTGGAGCCCTACACAGCTCTGTGGGGCCATCTTCCAAGTGTTGGCACCCTCCTGCTCATCCAATTCCAGAGGGGTTACAATAGGATGTTTAGAGGGTAATCAACACCCCTGCCCTCCAAACTCCATGTATTTGGTACCGTACAACCCTAGCATTTTAGTCTTTGCTTTTGGATAGTCAGTCATATTGCCAGAATGACTAGCCACCTCTGGTTTTCATTTCAAGCCTTCCTGGTAAAGAATCATTTTTACTTCAGTTCAGCTTTCAAAATTCTAAGTCCCCAGGCATTCTAGAAGGGAAATAACTTAATAGGTTTCCTGATAACTCAGCAATAACCTAAGGTAGTGCTTGATTTAGCTTTCAGCTACAGAGTTTGTTTCACTGGTGATGAGGTTATTACCTCCAGCATCCTCTAAAGCATCATCTAATTAAATCAAACCTGGCAGTGAGAGGAAATAGTTTATCAGTCTTTCTGCCACTAATATTCCTTATTTGTAGGCTGAAAAAGAGTGATGGCTTGGGGAGATAACATATGCTACAGAATCTTTGCTTTGGGACTTAATCCTCTGTTGTGGCACCACCTTTGCCCTTGATTTGTTATATGGCCTAAGCAAACCACTTACTCCTCTAGGTTTAATTTGTTACCTCTCTGCCCTAGGTTTAATAGTGTCTTGCTTATCTCTCTCCAAGAGGTGAAGTGTAGATAAACTGAACTGAAACATAATGAACAGGACAAGAGGAACTGTCTAGGACTAGCTTTGTAGTGCTGGTTTATGCTTTTCTACTAATAAATAAGTAGATGATGATCCATAGTATTAATTATTAGCATTCAGACCATCAGGAATTGTTCACTGAATTATCAGTTTTCCATTTTAAGTTCACTGATTGAAACCTAAAATCAAATTAGAATCTAAGAAGCTTCTATCTCATTGCCCATGAGAAGGCCCGATCTTGACTCTATCTTACTTCTTGTCCCTTAGATCCCTAGTCCAGTTTGCTTCCTTACATCAACCCTTGGTTCCCATCTTTTTTCTTCTTCTTCCCTCTTACCTGGGTCACCTTCTCAAGCTTGGATTTTATATCTGCTAGCTCTAGCTGGGCTTCCTGAAGTTTTGTTTTCAGTTTTTGGTTTTCAGTCAGAGCACTCTCATAGAGCTAAGAGGAGGGGGAAAAAGAGGATCAGGGTTCATGTTAGAACTCACACCATTTCATCACACGAGAATTCCCAGGGCTCTGTGCCCCAAGCCACCACTATATGGTAGATAGAGAAGATGAAGGAAGTAGGGAGCAGAGTACATTCAGCCAGTTAGTCTCTTGCTTTTTCAAAGTGATGAACAGAAAGAGAATGATGACGCTCCAACTTCAATAATGTTAATCTTTGGGGGAAAAAACAGTCATTACATTTTATCCTATGGGACATTTTAATTGCTTAAAAGAGCAATGAGAAACAGAATTTTTTTTTGGAACCAGCCTACTGTGTATATTGATTTTGGTCAAGTTCTGCTTAACAAAACATTAACAGAATAAGCACTCTTTATTCCCTTTTGAGACAGGGTCTTGCTCTATCATCCAGGCTGGAGTACAGTAGCATGATCACCCCTCACTGCAGCCTTGAACAACCAGGCTCAAGCAATCCTCCTACCTTAGCCTCCTGAGTAGCTGGGGCTACAGGCATGAGCCACCATGCCCAGCTAATTTTTCTATTTTTTGTAGAGATGGGGGACTCACTATGTTGCCTAGGCTGGTCTCAAACTCCTGGGCTCAAGTGATCATCCCACCTCACCCTCCCAATGTGCTGGGATTACAGGCATGAACCACCATGCCCATCCTAAATATTTTCTTTACAAAAATATTTTTTCCTGGTATCTCAAACACCTGAAAGGGAAGGTTTTTAAGTCTACTCTTGGAGCTAGGTACTATTCTACAAGAACAAAGGAAATAAACTGTAAAGTGATGATGATTTTCTTTTTCTTTTTTTTTACTAACACAAAGTAGTATGTAGTTGATATTCACAGGACCTTATTAGAAGCATATGTTTGTTAAAAATAACAGTCTACCAAATGATGCTCAGGGGCTCAGAAAGACAGAGTTAGGTTTTTCACCCTTTTTATATTCTTAATTTCTTACTTTTCCCTATACTTCTAAATATCTGATTCTAACTATATACTTACTGCACTAAAAGCAATATATGGCTGGGCATGGTGGCTCACGTCTGTAATCCCAGCACTTTGGGATGCTGAGGTGGGAAGATTGCTTGTGGCCAGGAATTCAAGACCAGTCTGGGCAATATAGTGAGACCCAATCTCCATAAAAAATAAAAAATGTAGCCGTGTGTGGTGGCATGGCTATAGTTCTAGCTACGTGGGAGGCTATGGTAGGAGGACCTTATGAATCCAGGAGTTTGAGAGGGCAGTTAGCTATGATGATACCACTGTACTTCAGCCTGGATAACAATGAGACCTTGTCTCAAAAAAAAAACCCAAAAAACAAAAACCAAAACACCTCAATATATGAAGGGGTCTTTATCTAGCTTTTTGGAGAGGTGAAGTAAACCCAGAAAACTGCAAGGAATTATTATTACTTAAGTGCCCTTTCTTCTGCTTATTCAGAGCTATGGGAATTTTTCTGGGTGTGGTGGAGGAAGGCTGAGAGGTTTACATGTCACCCAAGAACCAGAAAATTGAATAAAGACCCTACTTTTTTATAATCTCTGTTGCTGTCTTCTTCTACACGACTGGTCAGGGTGGCTAGACGGGCCTCCCGGGCCTCCCGACGGGCTCTTGCTGAAGCCCGGTCACCGTAAGAATCACTGGTTGTAGGATTACTACCTCCTGATTCCAACCTGTGGGAGATAATATTAAAGATAAAAATTGACTTTGAGAACAAAGTAGTTGCGGGAAGGTAATGCTCAGGGGTAGTTTGTGCCTTTTCTAAGAAGTATTTCGGAGCCCCAGCCAGAAACAACTCATAACATTCTTTCCTTCAATCTCTCTGCCAGCATTCCCAGACCTCAGGGCTAAACTGCACGAGCTTGGAGAGAGAGGCTGACCACCATTTGCCAAGAATGAAGCTTATTGAAAAATTAGTGGTTTGGACCTATGTGCTGACTTAAATCTTAGAGCTTTTCAAATTAGTTTAGCATTGAACAGCTTCCCTCAAAAGCGCGCTTTTAAAAGTAAAGATTTCTTGAATTTCAATGGCTCTTGGAAAAATGATTACAATGGACTGTCAATGAATCAGAAACATATGGACTTAGAGCTGGAGGTTGAATAGGAATGAAATGGTATGTATGCCTTTAAGGTGCTCTACAGGTTTGCTGGAATCCCATTTTAGGGATACCAACACAGTGCCCAAACAGCTAGTTTTCTACCATCTTATCCATATTCCACATCAAGACTGCTGTGCCTGTGATTAGAATTTCTACGTATTTTAGCAACTGAGCTCTCAGAGTTGATAGTGGTTTTATTTCCAGTATTGGTAAGTTCATTAAGGGAAGGATCTCTCAGCTGATTACCTGTTTAAGTGTACAACTATCACCCTAAATCCTTAACACTGGTTTATATTTTTCTCAGACTTTGCTCTTTCCAAATTAAAAGGCAGCACATATGAAACTGAAATCAGCCCTGTAGAGTGCCACATCCTGAACTGGGATGGTTTGAAGAGTCACAACTGTGAAAATTGCATCTGATGTGTCTGTCCTGTGGTAGCTATTTGCCATAGCTGGGGGTGGGGAAGCTGAAATAAATATTAGAAGAGATAGAGAAGCAATAAGGATGACACAGAGAAAGCAGAGGCAAAGTAATTAGCTTCTAATGACAATAGTGGTCACTTTTCACTTACAGAGATGCTAAGTCCCACATTCTTCAAAATATTTTTTTCTTTTTTTTTTTGTTAATAGAAATCTCTTTATTGAGTTTCCTGATTATAAAAGCAATATATGGTTGTAGAAAAAGTTAATACCGAAGTATCTAAAGTAGAAAGTGAAAAGGTCACCCCATAATCCTGCCTAAGAAATAACTACTTTTAACTGTTTAGTTCATATCCTTGCAGAATGTCAAGCATATAAATATGTTAAAAGTCAGATAACATATATTGTTGTCTAACTCCTCCTCTTCTCTATACTTACCACTATGATTGTGGACATCTTGCCATCTAAGTAAAAATAGATTTGCCTCATTAAAAAAAAAAAGACTGCAGTCTTCTCCATTACATGCCTGTAAGATAATTTAACTAATCTTCTACTGATACACACTTAAATTTTTCAAATTTTTTAGCTATTATAAACAATGCTAAAATGAGCAGACTTATCTATAAACCTTAGTGCCTTTGTCCAGTTACCTTCTTATGATAGAAATATTTCTTACAATGACAGAAATATATCTGCCATTAATTTTAATATTTTAAAATCATGAACAATCAATATCTTTGGTTATTTTTCCTTTTTTTTATTTCTGAATTTGCCAATTCATAGCCTTTGTTCAGTAGGGTAATCATCTTTTTCTTATGGTAGTGGGGGAACCTCCTATAGAGTAGGGCTTTTAAAACTAATATAGGGAGCAAATATTTTTTCCCACTTCACTTTCTGTCTCTGTTTATAGTGTCTTTTACTTAGAGATTTTCAATTTTATATTATTAAATTTGATGATTTTTATCTTTATGGTATTGTCAGAGACATTTGAACCAGAGCAACTCCATATTGAATAGGGGTTGGGTAAAATGAGGCTGAGATCTACTGGGTTACATTCCTGGACGATTAAGGCATTTTAAGTCACAGGATGAGACAGGAGGTTGACACAAGATACAGGTCATAAAGACCTTGCTGATAAAGCAGGTTGCAGTGAAGAAGCTGGCTAAAACCCACAAAGCCAAGATGGCCGTGAGTGTCCTCTGGTCATCCTCACTGCTACACTCCCACCAACACCATGACAGTTTACAAATGCTATGCAAAGTCAGGAAGTTACCAAATATGGCCTAAAAAGGGGAGGCATGAATAATCTACCCCTTGTTTAGCATATAAACAAGAAATAACCATAAAAATGGGCAACCAGTTGCTCTATCTATGGAGTAGTTATTCTTTTATTCCTTTACTTTCTTAATAAACTTGCTTTTACTTTATGGACTCTCCCTGAATTCTTTCTTGCATGAGATCCAAGAACCCTCTTTTGGGGTCTGAATCAGGACCCCTTTCCGGTAACGGTATCACACTTGGAAAGGCTTTTCCTATATAAAGATTATAAAATATTCTCTTCTGCTAACTTTTGTGGTAAAACACTTTTCTCTTAAAAATTGTAATCCAACTGAACTCCATCTGTTTTTGGTATTGCGGAAGGGAAGGATATAATTGCTCAAACAGATAATTAACTGTCCCAATGATCACTTATTGAATAATTATTTCCTCACTGAGATGAAGTCACCTTATACATGTGATTTTTGGGGGGCTATGGATTGTGTTCCATAGGTTTCTTTGTTAATTCTTGAGCTATTGCTTCACTGTTTTAATCGGTAGTTTCACAGCATATTTTGAAGTCTATGGGAAAAAGTTTCCTTTCACAAATGGCTATTATAATACAAGAGAGTTCACAAAAGATTAACTACAGCAAAATACCACTCTCCAACAATTTTGCAAAACTAAGTAATTTTCTGCTAGGTTAGAAGTAAATGAGTTGTCCTCAGCTGCTGCCTGGTGAGAGGACAAGCAGAGGAAGAACATATGTTTAGAACATATTAATTTAGAACATATTAATTTAGAAGTTATTAATATTTAGAACATATTAATAAGGCAGAACCAGCTCAATACCAAACAAATTATAAGGAAACTCATTTGCCCTATGGTCCCATAACTATATCTTCTCCCAATCTCTTAATTTCTCCATCAGAGCAACAGTAGAAAAAGAAAGATTCTAACTTTTGGCTCCATAGTCTATTATTTTTTATTTAGTTTCTTCTTTCAGAAGATCAGTTTTGTACCTTTAGATACTAGGTGAAAAACTGCAGAGGGTCATTCCCCCAACTTTGATATCCTTTTTTAATTTTTCAGCAATTACAAAATAGGTCTTTAGTTTGTTCATTCAACAAACTACTAATGAGCACCATCTAGGTACCAGGTATTTTGCTGGATGCACTATTAAATAACAGTATCTAACCTCAATTTGAACATCAGATTAGGTTAATTGCTCTTCTCTGTGCTCAGAATACCTGTCTGTACTTCTAATGGGCACTTATTATGTTCTATTGAAATGATCTGTCTCTCTAGGGGCTTGTTAGCTAATTGAAGGTAAGGATACTGTCTTATTCATGTTGTTTCCCTAATACCTAGCATGGTGCCTGGTACACTGGTGCTTTAAAAAAATTAATCTAGAGGAAGTCTACAAGGTGAACTGGAAAGAGGAGAATTTGGAAGCAGGAAGGTAAATTGAAAAGCTTGTTCCATTGCTTTGGGCAGGAGGTAATAAAAGTCTGAATTATTGTGGTGACTGTGGAAAAGGAAAAGGAAGGAAAGGATGTGAGAAATATTACTGAATTATTATATAACGCTAAGTTTAATTAGACATGCATTCACTCACAAGTATTAAGCATGCATATATAACAGGGAGAGTTCTTACCTAGAAAGTCTTTCATGCTAGAGAAAGGAAACAAAAACAAAAAAGAAAAAAGAAAAGAAAACAGCATTAGCAAGAGACTGATTTGTATTATTTCCATCTATAAATGCATTTTTCAAATCAGATGGCTGAACTTCACAGCTGGAGATGGGGGTGCCATTTAAGAAAAGCAACCAAATTGACTACACAAAGGTGACTTAGCCCTAGTTCACACTTCTTTGTATGCCATGACTCACTAGATTTGAGGTATTAGGGACAGCATCTTTTTAAACTAGAAGTTAGCAAAATGTAAAATGATCAAAAACTGCCCCAACTCCCCACCCAACTAACTAGCCAAGCTTGTGTTCTAGGAGTGACTATCACTGACTTTCTATGTGACATTTGGCCTCTCTGGATCTCAACATTCATTCTATTAATTTCTTTCAGTTCACAAACTCCCAGCCTTGCCCTGAGTGAATACTGCAACTACAAATAAACTACAAATATGAAAACTCAGGAGACTTCCTCAGTTTCTCCCAGATCGCTAGTGAAAGTAGAAGAGTAAGGGAGAGGGGAGAAAGCCCCATCCTAGTCCCTAGGATGCTGGTTTAAAAAAAAAAAAAAAGTAGGTACTCTTGAGGTCTCAAAAGAAAGGAGTTTTATAGATACAACCCATATACTTGGTCATTGTAAACAAATCAAACAACAAAAAGTGCTTATGTCTGTGTTTGACATTTACTTTTTACTGTAGATGACCTTTACCCTCCTATCCCTTCTTCTTTTTTTTTTTTAAAAAAGAACTCTGGCAAATAAAAATTCAATTGGTTTAAATGCACTTAATTATTTCCTTTTTTGAAGTGTTACAGAACAACAAAATCTTCAAGACAGGCGAGAGGAGGAAGAGAAACAAAGATCCAATAATCTACAAAATGGATAATGAATTCTTGAACTTCTGAGGAGTCACTCAATGACACTGCTTTGCATTAAACAGTCCCTGGAAGCCACTGGTTTGTCAAACAACATAGCAGGACAACCCAACACACCACACCCTACAGCTGTCCAGGAGAAGTATACAGTGACAGCACATATGACTAAACAGGACTGAATAGAGTCACCTTGATAAATGATGACATTTCCTCATGGAATCTGTCTTTAAATCAGGGGTTATACTCATCAGAATAATCCTGCACACTTTTGCAAACTGTACATGTCCTAACCTCAGTACTGGAGATTCTGTTTCAGTAGGTCTAGAATGCAGCCTTCCTATATGTATTTTTAAAAAGTACCCCAGGTGATTCTGCTGTACAGCCCTGGTTAAATACCACTGGACTAAACGAAGGTTTTTGAACATGGAGACATGCCCCCATTTAAGGTGGGGGAATCATTAGGACTCATTAAGAAAAGTATATGGTATATTCTCATACAGTGAGTTGAGAATCCTGAAAGTTGGAAATCTAAAATTCAGGACAATTCCAGGCATTTTTTCTGTCCCACATTTATATATCTAATCTCTAGTGGCACTCATATGTATACCCCACACTATCAATGCCTACTTTCTCAACTTTACCTGAAGTTTTTTTTTCTTGATGTCTTTTTTCAAAAAAGAAACTACATTTTAATCACCTCTCAAGAACTAACACATATATAGGGCTGGGTGCAGAGGCTCACACCTGTAATCCCAGCACTTTGGAGGCAGGAGGATCACTTGAGCCCAGAAGTTCAAGACCAGTCTGGGCAACATGGCGGGACCCCATCTCTACAAAATAATTTTTAAAAAGTTAGCTGGGCATGGTGGTGTGCACCTGTGATCCATGCTACATGGAAAGCCGAGGCAGGAGGATCACTTGAGCACAAGAGGTCAAGGCTGCAGTGAGCTGTGTTTGTGCCACTGCACTTGAGCCTGGGTGACAGAGTGAGGGCTTATCTGAAAACAAAACAAACAAACAAAAAGTATGCAAGTGAAGCTGAGATCCTGGGCTATGGGCTACTCATTAGCTTTGTCAGAAGACCTAGCATCTGGGTGAATTAAAATTTATGTCCAGGAAAACTATTTATTGTGACATGTCAAATACTTGTGAATAATTGAGCCTGAACTCCATACCAGCAAATGCAAAACATCTTATTGTATTTAACAACCCACTGTGTGCAGAGCCCTGTAGAGGAGGCACTGAGGAAGAAGCAGAATAAGTTGCATGACAGAACCAGGAGAACACTGTGAACGTAATTAACCAGTTCACCTGAAGCAATGTAGGGAAAACATGAGAATGCGTACTATGTATTCTCATGTTTATGGAGATAACAGTGGTAACTCATTGGCTCCAACTAAGAAAACCTCCTAAAAGATATGAGTTTTGGGAGGATCATATTAGAGAAACACACACAAACACACATTTTTTTCTCTGACAACAAAGACCCAGAAGAGATACATATATTTTTTAAAAAACCATATTGTTATGGAGGGAACGTTTCACTAAAATTCCATCTTTCTCCTAATTATATTTTTAGTACCTATAGGGCCAGAACACGATAGGTGTTCAATAAACACTAACTGAACTGAATTGTTAATGCTCTGAGAAGTGTGATGGCCTTGGCTAGACCTGAGTTCTAATTTCTGCTCTGACATCTAGCAATATGACCTTGGCAAGTTACCACTTATTCTAACAGTAAGAATTAACTGTGATAACTACAACGAAGTGAACTCTTAAAATGTCAGTTTCCCCCTCACCATTCTTCTGCTTTCATTTTTTAAATTGTAAGAATATTGTATTAGGCCAGGTGCAGTGGTTCACGCCTGTAATACCAGCACTTTAGGAGGCTGAGGCAGGCAGATCACTTGAGGTCAGGAGTTCGAGACCAGCCTGGCCAACATGGCAAAACCCCATCTCTACGAAAAATACAAAAATTAGCTGGGTGTGGTGGCACGTGCCTGTAGTCCCAGCTACTTGGGAAGCTTAGGCAGGAGAATTGCTTGAGCCCAGGAGGTGGAGGTTGCAGTGAGCCGAGATAGTGTCACTGCACTCCAGCCTGCGTGACAGAGTGAGACTCTGTCTCAAAAAAAAAAAAAAAAAAAAAAAAAATAGAATATTATGTTGGCTGTTGATGCTGGTTAGAGTACCAAGTTAAAACTTTGTACCTTTGGTTCAGAATATTGAGTCCACATGTAACCAAATGAAACAATAATTTAGAAGACCATTTAGCTTCTCTCAGTGTTTCTGAGTAGAACAGCCTTCAAACTATACCTTTCATATGGGGGTAGCATTCTTGACACTCTCTCCAAAGATATACTTTCCGCATCATCTTAGGTATGGAAAAATGACCTGTTTACAATCAAACTGGTCCCTTGAGCCTTCTTTATCTTCCTCCTATTGAACTAGAAGCCCATTTCTCCATGGTGTGCACAGACTGAGGCCTAACTTTCTGACAATTAAATCATGCTTTTTTGCTGACTTTTCCTTGAAATGTGAAACTTCACTTGAATTTTTTTTTTTTTTTTTTAGTTTCTTCTTTGTAAATATCCTATTTGTTGGGTAAGATTTTACTATATCTTTAGTTTTAAATTCTGCTGTGTAGACTCTGGCAGCTGCCTCTATGGTGATGAAACAAGTTTTTGTTTTTGTTTTTTTTCCATTAAAACAAGGAAATTAGGATTTTACCAGGCATCAATCTTAGCCATTATCTATAAATCAACGCATGCTAATAATTTCCATTACTTTACTTTTTTAATAACATTAATGCTTTTCAATTAGAATGTTCTGGAAGCACAATTAAGCCAAGAAAGTTCTCAGATATATGGCTGCATAGTATGGCTGTGTATACCATATGACCTTCACTGAGGAGGCTGATATAAAATACAAACACTTAAAAATTGAAAAACACAAAAAATAGGTTAGCACTATCAAGCAGCAATCAGAAAAAGCCCAGAGGGTTCCTGGATATGAAAAGGCAGATTCCACAGGGTTTTCAAGAGGCCTGGATTAATTTTTCCACAAATGACAGCATGTGGAGGAAGATAATGATAATGGTGCTCACACTTGTGATTGCCATACCAGTTTTTGTCCCTATTGGCTTACTGTAGGAGGTGTTCCCTACAGCCACCTAGGAAGTTGATGACCTACACTCTTACTTCTGCTTGCCAGGAGTAACTGAAAGCAAACATCACAGTCTGTTGTTTATTAGCTTTTAGAGGCTTGTTAACATCCCTTGTTAACAATTTCCTTTTGGGTAACCTTTTATAAAATGTGTAGGTGATGAGTGATCCAGCAGACAAGGTGGTAGACAATCTACCTAGATCCAGAAAATAGAGAAAACAGAGCTTGCAAGTTAATCCTCGATCTTTCCTCGCTACCTCTAATTCCCTCCAGCTTTTACCAGACTTTTGGAGCTATGTGGAATCCTTTTTTTTTTTTTTTTTAATATTATTGCCTTCAGGGGCTAACCTTAGCAATGTCCTAGGAAAATCAACCCTACCAATTAGAGGAGAGCATATAAACCTCCTAAAACCTCAGAGATTAGTGAGATTTGGATGCAGCAGAGGAAACACAGTTACCTTAATACAAACAATATTATTTCAAAAAAAGAAGAAAACTGGACTTCTAAGGGTGAATTATTCTCACTGTAACAGAAATGGTTTCCTTTCAGGTTTTTAGCCTAAAAAGAGTAAGGCAAGATAGCTTAAAAGTATATAGGGTTTAATGTTTAATTCCCCCAATTCTGATAAAATGGCTTGGGTTTTTAGATCATACTTCCTAATTTTCACTGGTGGAATAACTCTAGAAACTATTGTTTTGCTTGGCTTCTTGATACCCTAGATAATCCGGGTTTTGATGAAAAACACTAGTTGGATTTAGGGAGAGAGAAGTTGGGGTTTCTTGGGTAAAGAAGCAGAGTAGCTAGATTGATGCAGAAGACTTAACTTTAATTTTTCCTCTTCATCCTCCTGTCATTCAAACTAAGCACAGATCAAATCAACTGTTAGGCTAACACGACTTCATTCAAGAAAGCTGACTGCCAACCCTGCAGGGAGACTACTGAGTAAATCTAGAGGAGATAAGACAGAGTGGGAGTTTGCCTAAGTAATCTCAGGGGAATAGTGAATCAGGAAGTGACATCAGAAGAGGCAAGCAGAACATAGGGTAGGGAAATGAACACTGAAGCTTCTCCCAGAGAAGAGGATTCTAAGAGGTCAGCTGAGTGGGCAGGAAATAAGGGGAAGTCCTAGAACACAGGGCCAAGGGACTCCAGCCAAATCAATGATCCTTTAGAGGCTAGGAATGTGGACTCATCTTATCTATGCTCTGGCAGTGGTCCCATCCTTCCATTCTCTCTCCTCTGTACACTCCCTCTCCCTTCTCAAAAACAGAAGTTAGTCTACTCTGTAAGTAGAGTCTGAATAGCTTATCTGCACATGATGATATATTTTAGAAAAGGCATGAATCTTTTCTGTAATTGGTAGGTTAATTCACAAATTTATTATGCTGTATGCTCTAATCGGGAAGTCTTAAAACTTCTATAAGTATTTTTGTTAAAGATTGTTTTGCTCTACCTTCTACTGAAGACAAATCATGGCCACTAAAATGAGACTATCTGGTGTGTCTGAACTAGATAGAAACTGTTCAAAGAAGGAATTACTTTCACAGCTTTTATGGTCCTACTAGGGACAACAGATAATGTGAATGAGACTCTGGAGAAGAAGAGACTAAAAGCTGCTCAGAAACCAATATGAATACAGAGAGTAGAGGTAAAAAGAATGATTAGCTAGATAGACCACAGTTTTAAAAATGTCCCAAAACTAAGAAGCAGACTTCTTCCTTTCATACTTCTTGAAATTCTCCCATAATAATCTCATTGGGCCTGTTTCTAATAATAGAACAGAATGAAGATCACCATTAATTCAGATGGCAATCCTAGAAAGGGACAGAAACCAGACTGGTTTTCATTTGTGAAATGTATAGGGCCCTTAAAACACCAGAGACTGGCTTAGAAAAATCCCCACAAAAGCTTTCAACTTGAAAGTTATCAGGAGTTCAGGAAGGCACATAATTAAAACCAAACTCCTTCTACCAAGTTTAAAATAAAATTGTGGCTCAGGAAAGCTGGGCCCAAGGGAAAGGAATGAGACCAAGTCACATGTCTGCTGCCAAGGCTGAAACTGGTTTAACTCATGTTCCTTTTGGAGTCATGGCTTGACCCCACAGTGATGGGAAAAAACTTCTATTTACATTTTCTCCCAAAGAGGGACTAAGCAGAAAGAACATTTTATATTATGTTCTTGTGTACTAGCTGAGCCACGGGAAACAATTTGAGCTATTCTGGGATGGCCTGCAGAGAACCATCTTCTTTCCCTTCAGTGTTCTCAGAATATTGACTGACGATGAACAAGCCAATGATGTGAGTGTGGCTGCAGCAAGGACCCTTCAAATTTTCAGAGGTACTGCCAACCTAATCATGGTCTGAGTTAACTGCAAAATAGTATAATTTTGTAACTTTTAAGAATCATTCTGGTTTCATACATACGTCCAAGAGAGACAAAAGTTTTCCAGCCTTCTATCTTAAGGGAAAAGATTTCTTCATAATTCAAACAGACAAGATTCTTAGGAAACTTGAAATAAAGAGAATCTACAGTCTCTAACTTTGAAGTGAAGCCTGCACTGTTCTAGTAATTTATCTGGGGATCCTGCATAATCTGGAAATAAATGTGAGGGTGGAACAAGAACTTCCAAGATTTATGCAAAGATGTGACAGTAGAGGACAATGATAATGAGGCCTATGCTGTTTTTCTACATCAAAAAAACTAATACCATCAAATTTTCAATTTCATTAGTTTTCTATTGCTGCCAAAACAAAATTTAGTGGCTTAAAAACCCATTTATTATCTCACAGTTTTGTAGGTCAGAAGTCTGCATAGTTCTGCTGGGTTCCCTCAAGTTCTCAATGGTCTGAAATCAAGGAGTCTGCTGCTGACTTTTATCAGGAGCATCTGGGGAAGAATCTGCTTCAAGCTCATCCAGGTTGTTGGCAGGAATCCAGTCCTGTGGGGTTTCAGGTACCTACTGCCGTTCAGAGTAGTGGCTGCCTACTGCTTGCAGAAGCTCCTACATTCCTTTTCACATGGCCCTTCTGATTTTCAAACCAGCAATGAAGCATCAAGTTCTTTTCACACTTCATATTTCTCTGGCTTCCCATTCCATCATCTGCTGAGAAGGCTCTCTGCCTTTCCAGGCTCATGTGATTAGCTCAGGCCCACCCAGGAAAACCTCCCTAACTTAAGGTCAACTGTGCTATGTAACATAACAATCATGGGAGAGCTATCTTGTCATACACGTGGGTTATAGAGATTAGGCGGGACATTTTGGGGAGGCATTTTAGAAATTCCAACTATTGCAAGGATCTCCCTTTAAAAAAATGGTCAAATTTATCTGTAACATCCTAAAAGAAACATCCACAGTACATGGCCTCTCAGCTGCACTAGGTGATTGCATACATTCAGAATCAGGGCAATACCAAAAGCATTGTCTTATACAGGGAAAAAACAGGCATCCATGTGACCTGCTATACATATGTGTAAGAGAGCACACTTCCACGGAAACAGTAACTTTTAAAGGCAAGTATTAAATCACATATGTCTTCATCATATTCTATGTCTTGATTTGTCTTTACCAACTACTTAATACATATAGAACAAAAAGTTAAAATAGTCAAATATAGTACTTACTTTCAGTTCATATTATAAATATTTCTGAAAAATCTCATATGCCAGATTGTGACTACCCTATCAATTTAAGGCATGTAAAAATGATATCATATAATGCCACCTCACATATTGCAGTACATGTCACTATATTTTAAAATAAAAACCATTAAGTTCATTAAATGATAGAAATAGATTCATCTTTTGTTGTCTCTATTGTGCTACCTAATATTATTAGAATTTTAAAGCTCTCAGCATCTATGCAGACCTGTACCTCCCTTTTGTGAATATTCCCAGCTTCTGAAGAATTTCTGGATCTTTTGGGAACTCATAAAATGCACTCATTGTAGAAGGAAATATATGGATATACTAAAGCCTCCATAAAATATCTAAGGCAAGCCATTTTATAGTTATAATTTATAAACTCTTGTGATTCATAAACGCATTTGCAGGCTCAGGCATATTTTCCATCTAGCCTTTCACATGCTGTGTACTATATGGGATGAAAATGACCAACAGGGGAATGAGCAGCTCTAAAACTTGTGTGGCTCTAGCACATGGGTCACATTTCTTACATTTAATATCTATATTTACTTTCCCCATAGCTTAGAGTTTTAGGTTCACACAGATGTGTATGGCCATCTGAAACTATGAAATACATTAAGATGGTTTTTATAAAAAATAGCCTCAGTGAACACCTGAGAAAAGAAGCCTGATCAGTCCCTCAAAACATTGTTAGAAGACAGCATAGAGTGTATCGTACATTTTAAAAGTCCTTATTTAGGCCTTAAATCCCACTGTTTGAGTTTCACTCCATTTCTCTAATTGAGATTCCAGGTCTCTCCCCACCAGTCTGTCAAGGCTCTTCAATAGATGATGTTACTGACCACCATTATACCTCTTTAGGAAGTAAGCTTTTCATGAAGCCTGGGAAGAGATGGATTTTTTCATATGGTAAATGTCACAGTCCAGCAGCCTGTTTGGGTAGCAGTCACTTTAATTTTATTTACCAGGCTGTGAATCAAAACTTTTACAAAGGAATTAGTGAGGCTCTCCAGACCTCACATTTCATGAGGAAATAAGTATTAATACTTGGGACCTAAGTAACATAGGGTAGAACTTTTTATTTCTGAGTAGCTTCCACAGGCTTTTTCTCTTTTGATTCCCACAAAAACCAAAATATTAACTCACATATTTTGGAGTGACAGATATACTAGCAAATTGCAATAAACAGGAATCTGAATTGACTTGGGAAGATCTATGGTTAGCCTTCACGTTAGAAATAAGATTCGCAAATGTGTGGCCTCTCAGTCCTTTCCAGATGGCTAAATGGGATAGGAGTAGAGAGATCAAATCTCAGGCAGCAGTATTTATTCCCTGCATTTACATTAAGCACCTGTATGTGACCAGCCTTATGAGTAGTACTTAGAGAAGTAAAATCGACAATTACAGAATCTAAGACATGGCTCTTTGATCTCAAAGAGCTCTTCTTTGGGGAGGTAAAATACGCACACTCATAAAACAAGTAAGAATGTAATTCAAGAAAGTAATTGATTAAATGCAATCAAATGTTAGACCATCTAGTACATGCAGTAAATAAAAAGGGATAGTTAGGAAAGGGAGAGACTGATAATGACTAGCTAGATATTTTCGGCAAGGAGATAATGGGAGGAACAGGAGTTTGAGGCTGCAGTGAGCCATGATGGTGCTACTGTACTCCAGCCTGGGTGACAGAGCGAGACCCTGTCTCCAAAAAAAAAAAAAAAAAAAAAAAAGAAAAAGAAAAAATTCTGACTTTTTACTAATCTAGGTTTGTCTGTTCCTGTTATTCTGTTACATTTTTCCTTAAGATAGCTTTTGTTGTCGCCATCTCTCTTTCCAAGTCAGATTCAAAAGTCAGGGATACTGGTAACAATCTAGGAGCTATTTAAAGAAGAGACAGTAGTTTCACTGGAACAGCTACACCCCTTACTGGTTAAGGCTGAGGCTCTTGATCCAGACTGCTGGCTCCAACATTTACTAAGTTACGTGATCTTACATGATTACTTAACTTCTCTGTTCAGTGTCCTTGTCATTAAAATGAGAAAATGGTACTTGGTGTTTATGGTTGTCGAATGTATTAAATAAGACAATACATGTATGCGCTTGGTACACCACTGATGAAGAGTAAATATTCAATAAATGTTAGCTACTGATATTACTACAGTTCTCCCTACTTTTTCTATTCTCTCTCTTGTCCCTCTTTGGTCTTTTGGTTCTCCCAATGCTTGTTGGCTGCAAGAGGCCAACAAGCTCAAATAAATTCCTCAGCACTCAAGTAAAGGGTTTTGATTATTTGTAGATTTTGATTATCGAGGCTAATTCCTACTTCCCTTTCTAATCTACACACATTTAAGGTCATTATTTTACTGTCTGAATGGATATATGTCCTTTCAGACAACCAACCATGTAAAGTTGATTTTGGAAATCAACAGAAAACATTTTTTGAAATGCTGTAATACACTCTCACATATTTTACAATTTTATTTAAATCTAGAATTTTAACTTTTCATACAAACAACTTTTAAAATAGCCACTTGCAATTTTATGTACAACTCCGAAAACGCTGCTTTCATAATGAACTATGAAGAGGTTAAAGTCCAGACACACTTTCAGTATCTTTATCTAATCATGGCACTGGTAGAACTCTTTCCATGCTGTGTAACCAAAGAAGGCTGTTGGATTTTGGAACTGTTATGAGAACTAACATCCCAGTTGTGGATAACCATCCCCCACTGCATGATAACCAGGTTGAGAATGAATAAAAAAAGAGGCTTAAAAGAAATAAAAAGCTGATGAAAGCTAACTCTGATTGTTTCCCTTTGGTCTTCTTACTGTAATGAATTGCCAGCTCACCCAAATATTATCAGATTAAGAAAAGAAATTAAAAACCAATGCTGAATAGGAACTTTTCCAAACTTTAAAAATAATCCCTTGTCACACAGCTGGTTAGGTACTGAAAACAAAACTAGAACCCAACACAAAACTCATAACCAACTGACCCTTAACTAACCTAAATTTCTGAATCCTTTGAGAACTGAAACTTATCACTGTAACATAAGTTTGACCACAATACCTCTGAACAAAGAAACCAGATAGAAGACCTGCTGTTTTCCTGCATGTGATTCCAGGGGTGATGGAATAGGAAAGAACCATTAGAAAAAGAAACGTATCTCTTATCTGCTTGTGGTTACTCCTCTCAAGGTTTACTCTCAGCCCTTCCTTATGTTACCTCTACTCCTTAGACAAGCTCACCACTCTTATGGCTTCAATCATAAATATCAGTATTTTTAGCCCATAATTTTCTAAGTGTCAGACCAACTACTTTCTGGAAATCACTATCTGAATGTCCCAAAGTACCTCTAATTCAACATACCAAAAAGTGAAACCATTTCCCCCACTCAACAGCATTTAGCCTCCTGTGTTTGCCAACTCAATTTTGTCACACTATTTTTTTTTTTTCTTTTTGAGACAGGGTCTCATTCTGTTGCCCAGGTTGGAGTACAGTAGTGCAATCATAGCTCACTGAAACCTCGACCTCCTGAGCTCAAGCTATCCTCCCACTTCAGCCTCCCAAGTAGCTAAGAGTATAGGCACATGCCACAATACCTGGCTAGTTTTACAATTTTTTGAAGAGACAAGTCTTACTCCATTGCCCAGGCTGGTCTCAAACTCTTGGGCTTAAGCAATCCTCCCATCTCCGCCTCCCAAAATGCTGGAATTACAGGTGTGAGCCCCTGCACCTGACCCTTATCATACCATTTTCTAACCAGTCACCTAAACCAGAGACCTGGTAGTCACTCCTGACTCTGCCCTCTCTCAGGCTCATCCTTATCCCCATTCTATCAGTCCGTGTCTTGTCAATTCTACCTTCTAAACAACGGAACGTTTCTCTGTACTTCACAGAAAAAAATCTCTGCCCAGGCCCTTAACATTTCTCACCCAGAATACTGCAATCAAGGGCCAATGACCTGATCACATCCTGATCCTCCCTCCCAATTCAGCTTCCACAGCTGCCAAAGTTATTCTCTAATATGCAATTCTGAGCACAGCAACTTTACTTCAAATCTTCATTCCTTTATTCTTTATCCACAGGATAACTCCCCAAATCCTCAAAATTACATACTAAGCCTCACATGACCTGGGTTTGCTAAGCCTCCTGCCTCATTTCTTATCACATTTCTAAATATATCTTTCATTCTAGCCACACCGATATGCAGCTCTCAGAATAATGCCATTATGTTCTCATATTCTTTTTCTACCTTTGTAATGTACTGTTTCCTTCTTCTTTGTCCGTCTAGCTTCTATTGTTCTCCAAACATCAGGCTAATGTATTAACCACATGGCTGATCTAAAACACCCTGAACCTATGTCTTTATCAGAAAATTCACCTCCCTGGTGTTCTAATTCTTGATTGTCTTAATCTCCCCAATTAGACTGCCAATCCTTTGAGGGCAGGAACTGTTTCTTTCATTTATGAATTCCGGTGTCCAATATAAAGCCTACTACAAAGCAGATGCTCATAAAATGTGGGAGGATTCACAATAGGGCAGGTGGCTTTGATACACATTTATCATGGAACTAAAAATTAGAGCAGAAGGGCAGGACACCGCTTGCAGGAAAGGGAGCTGATGCCTTCGAAGCTCCCAGTCTCTCTGGTCAACAAACCAAGACTTCAGATGCCATCTCCTCCAGCTCTACGTAGGATATGAGTGAACTAGGCCACTCTCTACTTAGAATTCGTGTAATGGGTCCAAATGAGAAAGCTACTTTTATTCCCACAGGTTTTACTGTTCTAGGAAGATTCCTTGGGCTGAACAATTACTGCTATTGATTTTCCTTGAGTGAAATAGAAAACCCCCAAAAAGAATACACTCATGGTTTCTTTTCATAGGCAGAAAAAAATGGTTAACAGATTGTACTCCTAATTAGCATTGTTCAACCAAGTGTTTCTCATTCCATGACAATGGATTATAAAGTGGAGTAAAAAAGGATTCCAGATTGGTAGTGCATCAGATGTAGTGTTGGATGTATACAGGATACAATAATATGCTAAATAAATGTTTAGTACTTGTCAGAGGAGGGCACAAAGCACATGCAAAAAATAATTATCAACACTGACAGTCTGGAAGGCAAAGAGGCAGAATGCCTCTGGTCTGCTAACCAAAGTTGCTATGTAGACAAGCTCTCAAGAAGGCAACAATACTTTATCGTTCAATTATTTATCAAAGGTACCTAATTAGTTTGTAGGACTGGTTATAAAACAAAGCTAATGGATTAAATGTTCCCTTTATGTACATTAGTGGTTGACTGAAAAATATTGTGTAAAATCTTTGTTTTTTTTGGTTTTTCTTTGCCATTTTTAAAAATGGAGATGTTAGAACTGAAGGAATAGCAATCCAGACTAAATGGGAACATGCTACTGATCTTGCTTTATAAATGCAGGTTAAATCCTATTATAACAAATACCAACACAACGAAAATGCGCCTAATTAAAAGATTCCCAGGGTTCATCTGATGACCTACTTACTTCAAGATTTATTCAATATAATAAATATCAGATAAGCACTACAATTTGGACATCCTCTAGTATTTGTTTCCTTTAAATATGCCCTGTATCAAAAAAATTTTAAATTAGCAAATAAAAAAAAATTGAGAATACTGACCAGAGATTACCTGGCTCTTACTTTTAGGATGATTTAAAAATGCTAAATCATCTAAATTGAGTAGTTCCTAATTTATAGAATTTATAAATGTTAGACCCAATAATATACACAGTGATTAAAAATCAAGAGCTAGAAGTGTCTACTGTATTTGTAGTTCAGAATTTTTTCTTTAACTACAAAGACTAAAAAAAATAATTTTTTTAACATTGTAAAATTACTGTCAAAAGAAAGTTTTACTACTAATTGTATGAACCCAGCATCTTATATTAGGGTTGTTTCATGGTATGAGAAAAGAGACCGAGCTTTCAAATTCTCATCAATATCTACCTGGTACGGTTCCCGTTAGAAATGCAAGTGAATCTGGAAGTTTTCCCCCTTTTCCTAACAAATCAGAGATGATCAGAGCTGTTACTAAGGGAACTCCTCAACTTTTAGACACAAAAAAGATGCTGAACTAATGGAAACTTCACATGAAAGCCAAAAGTAGCAGTAAAAAAAATTATTTCATTACTTAGGACCAACAGAGACCAAAACAGCAATATTAGGAGCATACCACTTATAAGAGTCATTTGTAGTGTTGGTAGGAGCGAGTGAGGGCATGCCAAAAGGATGGATGAAATTTTCTCTAGTGAGGAAGAGGGATGCGTTTGTTTGTTTGTTTATTTATTGATGGAGTTTCGCTCTTGTTGCCCAGGCTGGAATGCAATGGTGCAGTCTTGGCTCACTGCAACCCCTGCCTTCTGGGTTCAAGCGATTTTCCTGCCTCAGCCTCCCGAGAAGCTGGGAAAAGGGATAACAGGTGGCCGCCACCATGCCCAGCTAAGTTTTTGTGTTTTTAGTAGAGATGGGGTTTCACTATGTTGGCCAGGCTTGTCTCGAACTCCTGACCTTGTGGTCCATTAGGCTTCAGCCTTCCAAAGTGCTGGGATTACAGGTGTGAGCCACCGCGCCCAGCCGGGATGTATATTTTTAAAAACCATGTTTAATAGCATAATTTTGAGTTCAGAGAATTAAAAATATTTATTATTTTCAAAATACAAACTAGAGAAGGTAAACAAAAATCCTCTTGGTTGGTGAGAACATGCACTACCTTCCACATATGAGTGATTTTTCATTAGGGAGTATATTGGTATACTCCCTACACATAATCTCAAGGCAAGCATTAGATTTTTATATTATTTAAAAGAGTCATAGGTTTACTGAGTATAGAAACACTGAACTATGAAAAGTATCAGCTGCTGTTATGAGTTTAAAAGTAAAGGTATATGATAAAAGTTTGTTTTCTAGTTACTGAAAAATCATCCTGCCTTTTGTTTTCTCAAGTTAAAAATAATAACTTGTTTGACTTACAGTTTATAGTTTGCCTTTACTACTTCTTGAACATTTGACGAAGGGTATGGTGTCCAAAATATTCTCTCCATGTGAATAGCTATTATTTTAAAATTCTCTCTAAGGATATTTTCCTTATATGGGGGCATTTACTATTTAGCCCTGTTAACAACACTCAAAAAAGAGTCGAACTTTTAAATGCTGGCTGAAATTTCAATCCTCTGTTTTGAAGAATGTTGGATCAGGGGCTGTCCCTCTGTAACTCTGTGCTATCTCTAGAAGAAACTGTATGTATGTATACAAACAAGTCAAAGAAGTTTGAAAGAGGACAGTTAAGAGAGCTGTCCTGACTTTAACTCTGAAATGCACACAGAAACTCCCCAGTATCTCTACTGTAAAGACTCAAGCATTTCCACTTTAAAGAGAAATATGAAGACCCTGAAGCCCACAAGGTCTCAGGCTCTAAGGGCTCCATGGTCCCAGAGAGTATGACTAGGATTTGAGAACCAGGCACAGGAGATTCAGTTATGGCCTGTCAATTCCCTCCCTTGGCCTATAAATACAGCTTTCCTCCTTCCTGCAATTTCGGTTTCCTGTGTCTCCATCAAGGATAAATTTTGGACTCCCACAGCTACGTAAGCTTTTAACTGTCATATTTGCCCTAGCATGTTCTTAAACTTGACCTTCAAATATATTTGAGATGTATTCCAATGTTGCTGGGAATATGGGGTTTTAGAGTCAGAGAGCGTGGTGCTTTAATCAAGGCTCTGCTGCTTACTAGTAGAGCAATGCTGGGCAAGCCACTTCTCTTCTGTGTATCTCAGTTTCCTCATATGTTAAATAGGGATAGCAATACCCACCTTTCAGGGTGGCTGAGGATCAGCCAGTTACAACCAGGTATCAAAAGGCATATGAGCACAAGAACACCATCACAAAACTAAGTTGTTAAAGAACAATCAAAACCACTTTTTAAAGAGTACCCTAATTAGTTGGACGTGAGAGAAAATGAACTACGCTAGGAAGATCTTAAGAGATGAAATCTTCATTTTATAACCAGTCCTTAGTGTCAGCAGCCACCAAATGAGTCTTGCGTATCTTTCACTCTGACGTTAAAGACATAAGCAACATAATGGAACATGAGTGGTATATGAAAATCAACATTCTCTTTAACATAGTCTCAAGTCATTTGGACACTGGAAGTTGGTTAGAGTAAGTTGATGCTATTGTAGGAATCCACATCCAGTGACCACTAAAATTGGGAAGCAGTCTCTTATTAAGCCATCTATGTTTCAGTTTCCTATAATTCAGATTTTCTCCCACTGTGACCTCTGTCCAAAAGGCACGGATGAGGGGTTGTGAAACAAGGGTAGGGAGGCTGGATAGCAGCTGTTAGAAGTGAGACAAGACGAAAGCAGTACCTAACTCTAAGAAAGCAAAGGAAAAACAGAAAGGGAAAATGGGGGAAGGTCACCAAACAGGTAATTGTTGGTTGCTCATCACATTGCTCTGGGAGCTATGGTTATAGTGGTGAAGAGACATTAATAAGGGGCTCTTTACAACTAAAGGTACTACTGAGTATATGAGGGAAGGGGACAAAGATAAACACTAACTGTAAGGTGTCCAGTTTTGTGGACCTCGATTGGTAGCCACCAAAGAATACCCAATAGCTAGTGGGGTGAAAGCATTCTGTGGCTCCTTGGGGAAAAAAGGTACCAGTCTACATGTTGAAGAGACACTCCTGGAACTCGATGACAGTGACATATATATTGGAGCCCCTCTTGGTGCTCTCACAAAAACTTGTGAATAAAATAACTTCGTAACAATATTCTTTGGTATTCTCATCCTTAGCTGAGGTCTTAGACCAACAAAATTATAAATTCTACTACATGGTAATTTATACTGGTAAGAAAGACATTGAAAATAGATACAAAATAATTGAAAAACAAAACAAACAAACAAACAAAAAACCCCACACTAGTCTATCCAGGCTTCTTGCAAATTTTCTCCCTGTAGCTCCCTAAATAAGGAAGCTATGGCCATCCTTCTTCTTACTCTGTATATACAGCAAAGCACAATCTAGTTCCTGAAAAAGTAACTGCTATATTGCCTGCTACCTAATATGCCCATCAGAACTTCTCATCACTTGCTATTGGTAGCAGTTCTTGCTTTTGTCAGCTTCCCACAGGGGAAGACACTAAATTAGATGCAAATGCCCATATGTAAATCACTTCATTGAGACATTCATTAGAGAAAATGGAGAAAAGTCTCAAATGGCTCTACCTAGGACATCACAAACACCTCCATAGAAGTGGTTGTCAATGGCCAACAGTTAGTTCTTGGGCTTTTAAGCAAGAAATTTCCTGAAGGCACTTGGTGATTAAGGAGTAAAGTTCCAAGTGGCTATAACTCCTTGCTCATTTTGGTCTTTCTCACAGACAGACATACAAAATAGGCAAAGGCATACTCTACCTCACATATATACATACATACACAAATATACACACGGAACTTTCACAACTGAAGTTTAATGTATATAGTTTTGTGGCCATTTCGGAGGTTTTTCTCTTGAAACATAGTATTGATCCATAAAACACAAGAAAGGCAGTGACTAAAATAGCCGTAGAAATTAAGAAAAGCCTCATAAGATAAAGTAATAAGGACTGTAAAATCTTACTGTTAAGCAGTTTACAACTGATAGTTAAAAGCTAAAAGGCAGAAACTGTAGCCTGACATATTTAAGTCTGCTTTTACTTAAGACTGTATTAAGTATTATAAACCATAACCTCTTGCAGAGAAGCTTACAGGGTCTTTACTTGGAATTTTTCTTTTTTCCTGTACTGATTCCCATATGCTCTGAAATCCCTTTGCTCTAGACCTAATGCCCCAAGTTTTATATATATATATATATATACACACACACACACACACACATACATATATACACACACACACACACACACACACACATCCTTTACCTTTGACCCATCTATGAATATATGTAAATAAAAAAATGCTGCTTACTCGGAGCGTCTTGGCAGTCGGGGAGAGAGATGCTGGGGGAGAATCAGACTGAGATTTCCTATTCCGAGTGAATTCTTTACTTCGGGTATATAAAGAGGACATGGTTCCTCAGGATGCAGATAGACACTCAACCACTGGATTCTTCACACAAAGCTGGGAAATTTCCCCTGTAGGTTACCCTCACAGAATCTCTCCTTTTGAGTTGATGCAAGAGGACTTTGGATAGAACTAAATAAAGGATAAAAGCAGCCCTGTAAATTATAGTCTTGAGCTCTGAACCAGTCCCCAGTTACACAGAGTCTGAGTTCCATCAATATTTTCAATTCAGTTTTGACCACAGGTTCTCAGGACTGGTAGCTTACCGTAGAGGGTATTGTGCTGAGCAACACCTTTTATGCCTAGATTGAGTCCTTGATTCTCCTCAAAGGACACTTCTTATTGAGGCTTGCTCTCCAATAAAACCTGAATCTAGGTTCCTGATGACACCAGATTAAATCCCAGAGGAAAGACGACCTTGGATCCTGCCGGCAGCGAGTCTGGGAACAACTACTATCACTTTATCCAGAGGGAAGAAATACAAATCCTGTGGAAAATCATGCTGTCTTTCCTTAGCTTGACTCCACTGGACTGTAAGGCATTTGGAACTACTATGATAAAATCAGGTCAAACAACTTAAAAAACAAAAACAAAAAAATGATAAATAAGGAACCAAGAGTTTATAAGAAGGAAGAAGTCTGAGGAAGTCAAATTTCCCTAAGTCCTCCCAGACGAAGCTGCTTTTACATATAAACACTCACAGTCATACACACATCTTTTCCCCTCCCCTCTTCTATTTTCTGACATTCCAAATCCCTATTCGCTCAGTGAGGAATGCTGGAGAGGAGCCAAGGGCAAAGATTCACTTTCAACTCAGAATTCGGGTTGCCACTTGTAGGAGGAAAAGAAAGCCTGCCAGCTTCTAGGAATAAAGGGAGGCTCTTTGGGGGCATGCTGAGGGGCAAACTTCACCAACCTTCCAGTGTGCCCTGCCTCAGAGAAGGCAGAAGTCTCTAAGACTGATTGCTCTGAATACTAGGAGAAGGGGGATTTTTCAACTTCTAGATCTCTTAAGTAACAACGCTCAGACAGAAAAATTAGTCAAAGCACCTCCAGGCCTTTAATGTTCCATTTTAATGAGATGCCATTCCTGTTGCACCATGAGGAAGCAAACTGAAGCTCTGGCTCACTGCAAAGAAAGTTCTCTGTCCATTACAGACCTTACTGGCTGGAACTGTAAGTATAAAGCTTACCAGAGTTTCCTAAGATGCCACAATCAGGGAAAATGACAATGGAAAGGGGTATAAAGGTGAGGGAAAAGAAAGAAGGGTCAGAAATGAAGAGAGAAAACAGATAGCAGTGCAATTGCAAGACTATAGGACTCAGAAGTACAGGAAAATGAAATTAAAAAGAGAGGAATTTATTTGCATAGTGTTGAAGGATTTTTGGATTTGACCTGGAAGAAACATCTAAAATTTAATCTTTTGCACTCTGTTGTTACCACTACACTAACCAAAATTTCTAGGCCAAATGCTTTCTAACCCAACAGGTTTATCCCCAAAGTAACAACTCTCTTTTCTCTGGACTCTTGGAAACGCTATCCTGCTTTCCCTTCTTTCACATGAAATTTATACTTTTTACTTCAAACTTTCTCAACATGCTATTCTTTTCCCTCTAATTGCTTTGACAACTTCTTTATTCCTATGATCAATTTTGTGAAATTAAATCAAGGTAAGTGATCAGCTACTTGGAAGTTGGTCTGAGGAATATAGGTTGAAAAGAGTTTTACAAACTCATTCTTTTAGACTGGGAATGAATTAGAACCCCTTTATTAGGGGTCCTGGAAATTATTCAGTCTTCCTTAAGGAGACTGATCAATTCTATCATAAACCAGAATACACTATGTCTCAAAGGCCAACTGTTGCCAGGCGCAGTGGCTCACGCCTATAATCCCAGCATTTTGGGAGGCTGAGGTGGGTGGATCACATGAGGTCAGGATTTCGAGACCAGCCTGACCAGCATGGTGAAACCCTGTCTCTACTAAAAATACAAAAAATTAGCCAGGTGTCATGGGGGGCACCTGTAGTCCCAGCTACTCAGGAGGCTGAGGCAGGAGAATTGCTTGAAACATTGAGGCAGAGGTTGCAGTGAGCCGAGATCGTGCCATTGCACTCCAGCCTGGGCAACAAGAACAAAACTCTGTCTCAAAAAAAAAAAAAAAAAAAAAAAAAAGGGCCAATTATCTTGGGAATTCAGATCTTATATGATGTATATTAAGGATATAGCTTATATAGCTAACCTTATCAGATAAGGTGAGTCTCCATTAGATCTTTTCACTTAAAGAAATACTGTTGTAAACCTAAATACTAACATTCCCATGCTTGATAGCACGACTGGCTAGGGAAAGGTTAGTGATACTTTTTAGTTATGTTGAATGAAACTCACCGGTTTACATTATTCCTTAAAGACACGGCAAGAACAACTTGATCAGACGAAGTTTCCTGACCTGTTTCTGTAAGGTTCATACAGTGATTTCACACTCACTGGCAATTAGAGAGGGATGTAAACCTCTTTTACTCCAAACTGGCCTCTCTGTCTTTTTTTTACTTCTATCTTACGTCCACTTCTAGAAAGTAGTAACAATAACAAACTCTTTTATATTTTATGAAGTGTTTTAACATATATTATCTCACCTGATCCTCTCAACCACACTGAAAAGTATACCACTATACAGTCATGCCCCACATAACTGATGTTTCAGTCAACAAACCACATATACAATGGTGGCTGCATAAGACTATAATGGAACTGAAAAATTCTTATCACCCAGTATTTACTATACTATATTTTTAATCATTATTTTGGAGTGTACTTCTCCTTCTACTTATATATATATAAGTTAACTGTAAAACTGCCTTAGGCAGGTTCTTCAGGAGATATTCTGAAGAAGGCATTGTTATGATAGGAAGTGACAGCTCCACGCATGAAGACTTTCCAATGGGATAAGATATGGAAGTGAAAGACAGTGATACTGATGATTCTGACCCTGCGTAGGCCTAAATTAACATGTGTGTGTCTTAGTTTTTAACAAGAAAGTTTTAAAGTTAAAAAGAAAAAAACAGATAAAAGCTTATAGATTAAGAATATAAAGAAATATTTTTGTACACCTGTATAATGTGTTTGTGTTTTAAGCTAAGTATTACTGCAAAAGGGTCAAAATGTTAAAAAATTTTAAAAATGTATAAAGTTAAAAAAAGTATAGTAAGCTAAGGTTATTTATTACTGAAGAAAGAAAAAACTTTTTTATAACTTTAGTGTAACCTAAGTGTACAGTGTTAATAGTCTATAGTTGTGCACAGTAATGCCCTAGGCCTTCACTCACCACTTGCTCACTGATTCACCCAAAGCAACTTCTAGTCCTGTAAGGTGCATTCATGGTAAGTGCCCTATACAGGTATATCATTTTTAATCTTTTACATAGTATTTTTATAATATTTTTTCTCTGTTTAGACACACAAATACTTATCATGTTCCAGCTCTACAGTATTCAATATAGTAACATGCTGTACAGGTTTGTAGCCTAGGAGCAATAGGCTCTACCAAATAGCTGAGGTGTGTAGTAGGCTGTACCATCTAGGTTTGTGTTAAATTCACTCTTTGATGTTTGCTCAGGGAAGAAATTGCCTAACAACTCATTTCTCAGAATGTACCCCTGTCGTTAAGGGACTTGTGACTATATTACTATCTTATAGATGAAGAAAATGAAGTTCTGAAAGGTTAAGTGTCTTGGCCAAAGGCACACAGCCAATAAAAGGGGAGCAAAACACAACTGCCTGAAGAATAAACTTTGGTTGATTAAAATAAAGTAAAAACAGATCTGAAAAGATTTACCAATTCAAATCCTTCAGTAAAATTCTGGGTATTTGAGATACTTGCAGGAACACATCACATATACAGAGGAACATAGATAAATTCTCCAGAAAGCTGAATGCAAGCTCTTTTTTTTCTTCATTTGTCTTTTTGTAGATTTAATTTTTTTTCAACACAGCCAACAAGCATTTATTGTTCCTTTCTGACTGAAAAGACATTAATTCCCCTGTGAAAACAAGAACTGAATAGAAATATTCTTGACCACAGACTTCTACAGGATGAGCTTTGCAAACAGCCACTTGTTTAGAAAATAACTCATTCCAGATAAGCAGGATAGGATGTTGAGCTCATCTATTTTATTTCGTAGGTAAAAAAGAGGGAGGAAAAAAGTCTATAAACTTTAGGGTGTTATTATAACTGAATTAAGAGCCCCAGGTAGTCAGCTCAACAGAGTTTCCAAAAAATATAAGAACTATCAAACAGAAGAACTGCATGTTTGTTTTTAAGATGGGACACATCTAATGTGTGAATAAGCTAATAAAATGCCTCATGATGTGAATCTAATCATTGACTCTCATTGATTCAATTCTCCCAAAAGTTAGTAAAGGAAGAAATTAATGAACCGGTTGAGTAATTTCTACTTTTTCCTCTTTTTATTTTTTAAATTGAAAAATCCTAAATGGCATGGTTTAAGGGTGATGTTGGATAAAATGCTCCCCAGTGATGATTTCCAACGCTAGCAATATAGCACGGTGCTGTACACATGGTTTGGGAAGAGTATGGATTTGAGGTCAGATATCCTAGGTTGAAATCCTAACCCCTGCTTAACTGACTGGTACGATCAAGTTCTTCAGCCTCATTGAATCTTCTTTGGTTCATCACCCAAAATAGTGATAAGGATGCTTATTTACAGAATTGTTATATGGTTTAGGATACACACACACACAATCATCCATCACAGTGCCTAGCATGTGGTCATGTTCAATACATGGTCATTATCACAAAAAATGCTTGGTTAACAAGCACATGCATGTATAAAATATATGTAAGAATCTAAATGAAAACCTGAAGCAAAGAGCTTAAATATCAGTTTTTATATTCTATGCACTTATTTTCCTTGTGATTATGTAAAAGGTTACTGAAAAAGATATCAGAGTCTCCTTTTCAAATGCTTTAAGAAAAAACTTATCTCTACCTATTTTCCTCCTTCCCTTTTCCTAACTTTCCTTACTTCTTAGAAGGCAAAGCCCTGGTAATAAGAGGAGGGTACAGTGGTGAGGCAGCAGCCTGGTCTACTTGGGTTTAGTTAGAGGATTGGCTTTACACAAGGGATTGAGCAAATAAGTAAACATACTGAAAATGGCAACTAAGTTTCTCATTGTTGGAGAAGGCAGGCATAAATACAAAAAAAAAAAAAAAAAAAAAAAAAAAAGGGGAAAGCTAGAAAGAACCCTGTGTTGGTATGTAGGAATTGAAGGTATTGGTATGAACTCATGATTTTCAATGCAGATAGATAAAGAAATAAAGATTTAAATGTACGTGTATAGTAAGCAAATGCATCCATACGTACGTCTTTCCTAGCTCTGTCCACTGAAAGGGGCCTGGGAAGAGCAACACTCCAGCAGCATTTAGCATGCCTAGTGCCCAGATTATTGTTTCTAAATGCCACTTTCTACTAAGAGGAACAGCGCTCCCTGGAGAAATGGCTAATTCCAGAGCTGGGGCAAGGAAACAAAATGAGCCTGATATCTTGCGCTAGAAGGTGAGAAAGTTCTCAAACAACACTTAAATGATATGACATAAGGACACAGAAGCCTGCTTAAAAAGCCAAACCTGGGATAATAAGAGCATCAAAATGAATAATGATAGCAACGAATTATAACCCACTGACTAGGAACCCACGAGTAGACACTGATATAAATAAATGGGAGGAGAACAGGTTCTTGCTTCCAATAGAATGCCTACTAATAAATGTAGAAGGAGTAATAAAGTTAGAAAAATTACCATTTGCAACCATGACTGTAAAATCAATCCAAGAAAGCAGTATTAATGATGTTCAAAGTAGTGGGTAAAAGTAGAGGAGAAACTGGAGTTTACATAATCTCAAAGTATCACATCACACAACATTTACTAATCACAAAGGGGGAAAAACTAACTTTACCATGGAGAAACCTGGCAGATGTCATCTCAATTCAGCGATCAAAGACAAGACCACTAGTAACATGACAAACTGATAGCATGAAATGAGAAGAGTACAGTATCACTTCTATGACATTGTGGCCAAAAATGCATAAACTGGGTCTAATCATGAGAAAACATTGGATAAACCTAAACTGAGGGACATATATGACTGGCCTGCTATCTTCAAAAATATCAAGGTCGGCCAGGCGTGATGGCTCATGCCTGTAATCTCAGCACTTTGGGAGGCTAAGGTGAGCAAATCTCTTGAGCCCAGGGGTTCAAGATTAGCCTGGGCAATGTCACAAAACCCCATCTCTATCAAGCAAACAAACAAAACAAAACAAAACAAAAAACCCAAAATTAGCAAGGCAAGGTGGCGCCCACCTGTAGTCCCAGCTACTTAAGATGCTGAGGTGGGAGGATCCTCTGAGTACAAGAGGCAGAGGATGCAGTGAACTAAGATCACACTACTGCACTTCAGCCTGGGCAACATAAAACAAAACAAAACAAAACAAAACAAAACAAACAAGGTCATATAAATCGAGGAAAGTCTAACTAGAGATACACAAAAATTGGGTATAAATAGTGATCCTGGATTGGATCTTTCTGCTCCAATGGACTTTATTAGGACAACTGGTAAAAATGTGAATGTGTCACGCCTGTAATCCCAGCACTTTGGGAGGCCGAGGCGGGCAGATCACCTGAGGTCGGGAGTTCGAGACCAGCCTGACCAACATGGAGAAATCTCATCTCTACTAAAAATACAAAATCAGCCGGGCGTGGTGGCGCATGCCTATAATCCCAGCTACTCAGGAGGCTGAGGCAGAAGAATCGCTTGAACCTGGGAGGCAGAGGTTGCGGTGAGCCGAGATCGCGCCATTGCACTCCAGCCTGGAAAACAAGAGTGAAACTCCATCTCAAAAAAAAAAAAAAAAAAAAGTGAATGTGATCTCTACATAAAGGGTATACAGCAATTCTTTAATCTATTCTTGAAATATTTCTGTAAGTTTAACAGTGTTTTAAAAAAAAACAGAGTTTTTTCATCTCACTACAGTGAGAAAGGGGCATAAGGAATTGACTTTCTTTTTTTAATTCCTGACAACTTTTGAAAGATAGTCTCTCATTACAGAGGACTCTAAGATTATATGTTCACCAAAGAATTGGGTTTGCTAATGGAAGCGGGTAGTCACTTGGGCTAAAGGTACAATGAGACTCATTGTTAGGTTATGAATCAATTTAGTGGCCACAACCAGATCAATAAAAAGTGAATAAACAGAATAGCAAATGCTGGAATGCATTATACATAGTAGACTAAGGTATAGGTATGTTTTTGTCAAAGGTGTTTGAACCAGAGGCACTCCATCTTGAATAGGGGCTGGGTAAATAAGGTTGACACTTACTAGCTGCATTAGAGGTTAAGGCATTCTCAGTCACAGGATGAGATAGGAGGTTGGCACAAGATACAGGTCACAAAGACCTTGCTGATAAAACAGGTTGCGATAAAGAAGCCAGCCAAAACCCACCAAAACTAAGATGGTGACGAGAGTGACCTCTGGTCGTCCTCATGACTCATTATACACTAATTATAATACATCAGCATGCTAAGAGACACTCCCACCAGTGACAAGACAGTTTACAAATGTCATGGCAACATCAAGAAGTTACCCTATATGGTCTAAAAAGGGGAGGAACCCTCAGTTCTGGAAATTGACCACCTCTTTCCTGGAAAACTCATGCATAATCCATCCCTTGTTTAGCATGTAATCAAGAAGTAACTATAAAACCAGCAGCCCTTGGGGCTGCCCTGTCTATGGAGTAGTCATTCTTTTATTCCTTCACTTTCTAAATAAAGTTGCTTTCACTTTACTCTAGGGACTTGCCCTGAATTCTCTCTTGCGTGAGATCTAAGAACTCTTTCTTGGGGTCCAGATTGAACTCCTTTTCTGGTAACAAAACCACAAGGTCCTTCAAGGCCCAAAGGATATCAATAGTTAGGTGGACATTACCTAGTCTTTCAAAAATGTCTCTGCCTCTTCCTCCAATCAATTTTTTGGTAGGTTAGTTTATAAACGTCTGAGTCGGTATAACACACAGTATTTTAGTTCAGATTTAGGTAAGAAGGTGATGAGTCAAGTATTACCAGTTAAGAAGTACAGTTTAAGTTCTCTGCTCCTCCTTTTGGAACAGGGCATTTTCAGTCCGTTTATGAATATAAGATTCAAAGAAAATATTTTTATTTTCAACTGATACTTTTCTTCCATCAACTAACAACTATTAAGTTCGTATTCTAATGCAAGGTACTATTAGGGATAGGGATATACAAAGTTCTGTTAAGACATGATTCGTGTCTTCAAAGAGATTATAGGAAATCTCAAAATTTGTATCACTACAAAGATCTCCATACTGTTAAAATTAATATCAAGCCCTACTCTTCCATATATTTTTATATAGATAATTTTTGATCTCATACTAAACAAACAATTTGTTTTTAAAGGAGACCATCAATAGCACACAGCCAAGTTGGAAGATAGTCTAGAATTCATAACAGCTTCATTTACTATTCTACGCTTTTATAGCGACGTTTTATTACTGGGTACTTAGAAGGGCCACAAATGTTACTTGGGGGCAGGAAATAAGTTCTAAAGGAAATAGGAGGTTCTTTGTCACTTCTTCTCTTTTGATTTTTCCATCTCAATCCTGTTTTAATTTACGTGATGTGAAAATCCTCCCCTTTTGGGGGTGATGGAAAAGATCAATAATGATAACTCACATTTAATGTTGACTCCTGCACAGATGCTCCTGAGTGAGCGAGACATATTAGGGACTTTACCACAGAATGAATCACTTACCATCACTTCTCCTTTTGTGATGGTAATCATCTCAAATGACTTTAAAGAGTCAGCCTTCATTCCACTTGTAAGGAAATGCAGAATACAGAAAAGTCACGCAATTCTTTCAGTGTAATAAAGGGCCTTTGACACTTTGTGAACAAGCAAAAAAAGCTAAAAATCAGACCAACAAAATATATCCACTAACGGCTTATGCATACTCTAGTGGGTTGCTAGGAGTAGGGGGAAGAGATGGTGCTATTTTGGAGTACAAGGCAGCAACAGAGAGGCAAAGCAAGACAAGATCTACAAGTTGCACAGCATGGAGCTCACAATAACTTTACTAGCCGACAAAATGTTCCCAATCTTGTTCCCATATATTTAAATAATCATGCCCTAGTGTCATGAATGCTTAAGTCTCAGAAACTCATTTAAGAGTAAGAGATTATAAAGGTCCTTTAAGAAAATCATTCTGCAAACCTGTCCTAGAATTGGTTCATGAGTTTAATATTTTGCAATTAAATTTAATTTTAGCAATGGCTTACAAAAAGCAGGAATGAAAACCTACCTCTTTTTAATGTGAACAACATAGCTTTTCCCCCTTCACACTTTTTTTGTAGGCCGTATAGGCTAGAAACATCAGTAAAGGTATAAGGGGCAGAGGTTTGTCACAGGGAGGGGAAGGGACAACACTTACCACAAGAGCTTTTGAAAATATGTGGGGACACTGATTGGCACAATGATTAGAGAGTGCTATTGGCGTTTCAAATGCCAGGCTCAGGGATGCTGAATGCTTGCTACTCTGGAAACAGACCCACATAGTGAAGAATTACCCTGCCAAATGCTCACAGCACCTTGATGAGAAAAAAAAATGCTTGAACTGATTAGAAGCAGTAACAGGGTATATTATATATTTTTTGATTAGCTTAAAAGTAGCAAAAGGGTTCTATATAGTATCAGTTAAACACTGAATAAGTAGCTTTAAAGCATATGATTTATCTGAAATTTTTGTTAAGACTATAAATATTTAGTACAGTTAAGAGTTAGGGAGAATTGGGGAGATAGTTTCCTCAAATTAATCAGATATTACAATTTAAATATGTGTAGTCATACAGAAATTTTATGTCAAGAAAGGTGTTTTAAAAACTTAAGGAGAAAGGTACAGAGGAGAAAAGTATGGAATTAATTTTAGAATAACTTTTAAAATAAATAAATCCATTTAGTTCTCAAAGGTATCTATGATAGTTAAGTTGTGCTTATAATCTGTATGCCAGGCAAAACATATTACTGCCTGGTAGCAACATACTTAAATTTAAGCTCACATGTTTCATAACGATCAGTTTCTTGAAAATGTAACCTATAACTTAAAGAAGGTTCAGAAATTCTATGTAAGTTTTTAAATTGTCATCAACTTGATTTTAAAAAAACATTTTGTTAGTTTTCTTTAAAGCCTATAAATGAGGGTGAATGGTCCATCAGGTGTTAAGAAAAATAATTATTTCCCATTTTTAGTTAACTGCAGAGTTTTAAGGAAAAGGCCCTAAGAAAAGCAATCTATGTATGATTCATCTAGAACTTTAAACATTTCAATTAGTCTTCAGAGTTGTGAATTTGCAGTTGATCCAGAAATAAAAGCTGCTCTGTTCATCTGGGTTTACTAAAAATACTCCCAAACTTAACATCTAACTTCTTCTTCTTTTTTTTTTTTTTAAATAACATAGATCCTGGAAGAGTATACAAAAGACTCTTCCTGGTCAACAATGAACTGACATGCACCATTTTTGCTTTGCAGATACTTCTGACATATACAGTGTAAATGTTTATTCATTTATCAGTCGTCTATGTGTCATCTATACATACTTTATCTTCATGTTTTCAGGTAAAAATACTTTAAAATAGTTGAAGATGAAAGATGTCATTGTACTACTAGGTTTATCCTCTCATTTCCTTTATCCTCAACTTATTTTCTTTTGTGTCATCTGAATCCTCCAGATAGCGAACTTTTCCTTTTTATGCCTTTCACATTTCCACTGGAGATCACTTTGTCCCCTTCATTAGGGTTCTGTCAGGAGAGATTTAAGATTTGGTTCTAGCTAAAAAATATGGCTGTAGCTCTGAAGATGACATAAAAGTTTTTTCCCATGCCTAAGATTTCAAATATATATATACGTTTGAAAGAAAAAACAGGGAGAGCATTATGTTTTTGTCCAGATTATTTTTGCTCACTGTAGGTAAAAAAACAGTCTGTACATACATGTAAAAAACAAACAAACAAACAAAAAAAAAAAACAAAAAAACCTTTCAGTCCCTACATAATAACTGAGAAATAAAGTTTCTTCAGCCGGCTATGGGGATGAGGGAAATAATTCCCAGGGTACACACATTAATAGTCCTGTCAACTCTGTCATTCTCACATTGCAATGCCAATGCAATTCCACATAAACACAATTATGCTGAGGCAAACACTGTTGCAGAGTATAAGAACTACATATGCACTGTTCTAAGAAACACAACTTGTGAGGTTCATGAGGCATGGCAATGTTTGTGGCAAACAGGACCAATGTGAGAATCAAATTAATTAGATTCCTAGAGTCTACTGCTTAGCATGCAATACAGTAAACAACTAAGCTCCATGATGACTGAGTTGACTGTCATACAACAACCACAAATTGTTCTCTTGGAGCACAAAGGGCATGTAAGAGCTAACAGCTGAGTGTCCCAGGCATGGTTCTAAGTAGTTTGCATGGTACCACATATGATGTTACTAACTAGGCTGGTCAGTTTGGGTGGTGATAACAGTGTGTTGCTGGAGTTAAAGTTACAGAGTCAACCTCTGTATGCTTAGTTAGCACCATATTAAAACAAAAATTTTTCCATGCCACAGACTATTAGTGACCTAGCTATCTTACAAATATATGCTGTTGGTCATAATACAGACTGAGTGTGTCCAAAACCCATCATTACAACTGGAACTAAAATAACTGGAATCAAAGAGCAAAGCCGATCCACACAGAAGGATGAGCACAAAGTCAAAGGTCCAGTCCTTAAAACTTGTACCACCTGGGTATTATCAAATGTATTTTTCTAATGCTGTTTGTGGGAAGTATTCAGACTTTATTTTGGTTTTTCTTTGCCTCAGTTCTTAGTCTCTTTTTGTTGTTACTAAACAAGTTGGAGGCAAAACAATCCAGATTTTGGCTTCCTTCTTTTTATTCTCTGAAGCAGTTTATGTAAGACAAGTATTATTACACTCATTGACAGTTTGATGAAATTCATCCCCCAAATTACTCTAGGCTTGGTGTCTCTGGCAGGAGGTTGGGGAGATGGTGGTGAAGTATGATTAAATTTCTTTAAAGGTTACTGAACTTCTTTGTTTTGCCATTTCTTACTAAGTCATTTTGATATTTTATATTTTCCCAGAAGAGTGTCCACTTAAGTTTTCAAGCTTATTGTCATAAAGTTGCTCAAAATAATCTTATATTTTAAATACGTTTATCTTAACTTTGTCCCTATTTCTCTTCCAAATACTATTTGTTTACACCTATAGCTTTTCTCTAGTTCAGCTTGTCAAAGGCTTACTGCATTTTACCCTCCCTAATGGGGCTTAGTGCGCAGTGGCTGGAAAAAGTAGATTCCTGGGTTATGTATGCAGCTCAATTGTTGTACGTGTTGCTTTAAGGGACCTTGAAGACTCTTCCCTCTCCCTGTTGTTGCCAAAATAACTGCCTCTGATCTGTTTTTGTTTGCATCCCAGGCCCCAGACTAGCATGTAAGATGCCTCTGAGTCCTAGAACACTGCAGTCAAGGTGGACATTGGAAAATAAAAAAGTTTATTGAATTTTATATCTTTTCAAAGAATCAGCTTCTGGTATTAACACTATTTCTACTGCTATTCTGTTTTCTGTTCATTAATTTCTGCTTTTATCTTTATTTCATTCCTTCTACTTAATTTGGGCTTACTCTGTTTTCAACTTCTTGAGTTTAAAGCTTAGCTCATTTATTTTCACTTATTCTAAATTTTTAAACTTACACATGTATTTAAGGTTATAGCTTTCTCTCTTTAGCTACTCTACAAGATCTAATGTGAAGTAATCTCATTGTCATTTAGCTCTAAATATTTTGTACTTCTCATTATAATTACCTCCTTACCCATGCGGTATCTACAAGGAAGTTTATACTTTTCAGAAGTGTTCTTTTCTTCTCCAGCTAACTTTTTGTTGCCATTACAAAAAAACTATAACCCCTCCATAATCTCAATTCTGTATCTCCACATCCTATCTTTCCAGCTTATTCTTTCTACTAGGGTGACCCTGAACTATCATTCAACCTCATGGAATCTCCACTGTCTCTCATGCAGTTGATGTTCCTTCACTCTACTCTTTATCGCGCTTACATTCCATGATTTATCATTATTATCATCACTCACCCCTCTCTCCCTTCATAGTGCTTGGCAAAACTACAACCTTGTTTAAATCCAATTTTCTGTTTACTCCACCCCTGCACCTGTGCAACTAAATGTGGCTGAAAAAAAAAACAACCATGCTCATTGGTCTCAATTTAAATTCATTACTTTGAACCTTTAGTGGACTCTAATGCACACACAGATACTTCCCTACTCCATTTACTTTCCTAGATAAATACTTCACCCCTTTCCCTTTTAACTCAAACACCTATCACTTCCTTCCTCATGTTCTTTCTTGGCTGCTGGTCTTGCTTTCTATTTCACTAAGAAAACTGAAGCAATCAGAAAAGAACTTCCACAGACTATCACCACATTTAACCACCATTTACCATCTTCTCACTTGTTACCATTGATGAACCTAACAAGCTTCTATTTGAAGTCAAATCCTTCAACTTGTACTCTAGACCCTACTCAAGGACCTCATTACAGCAGCTCTCCATTCTTCCTCCTACATCATCTTTTTGTTGTTGCTGTTGTTCTCCATTGGGATCATTCTCAGGAGCAAACATGTAGCTTAAAAAACACCCTTTTCCGGCATGGTGCAGTAGCTCACCCCTGTGATCCCAGCACTCTGGAAGGCCGAGGTGGGAGGATTACCCGAGGCCAGGAGTTTGAGATGAGCCTGGTCAACATGGCGAAAGCCTGTCTCTCCTAAAACTACAAAAAATTAGCCAGGTGTGGTGGCAGGCACCTGTAATCCCAGCTACTCGGGAGACTGAGGCAGAAGAATCACTTGAACCTGGGAGGCAGAGGCTGCAGTGAGCCATTTTCTTCTAATTCTCTCTAAACTGCATTCTGAAAGATTTTCTCAGTTCTATTTCCTAATTCTCCAATTTTCTCTTAAGCTATAGAAAGTATGTACAGTCTAACTGTTCTTTTACTTCAATATTGTATTTTTACATTTCAATATATTTTTCACTTCAAGATGTCTAAATGTTTCTTTCTCACAGCTTTCTCTTCTTGTTTCATTATCTGCTCTTCATTCTGTAAAATCTAATTTCTTCTGTACATATATTGAGACTTTTAACTTATTTTTAAACTCTCTTCAGAGTGTTCTTTTTTCCTCAGGTATAACTTCTCTCATTTGTTGGGTTCTTTTGACTGTTTTTTCATGATCTTAGGTTTTACTGAGTTCTTTGTAAAGTTTTGAGGGCTCAATTTTTAATGATGACTAAAAAATGTAAGTACCTGTATCTATATATACAGTTTTAAGTATCTATAGGGCAGTTCTAAGTTGCCTCAGCTTAAATCTGATAATGTGCCAACTTTGAACCAGACCTTAAGTTGGTAGCTCTGGGCTTTCTTTCCTCCTAGGTAGCCCAGTTCTGAATTTTTAGCCCAAAAGTATTTTGGGTCCAAGTTCTATCTTGAGTGGTTTCCTGTGCTTGTTTGTGTCTGCCAATTCTTCTTTACTTCTGGTCGGGAACAAGCAGCTTATTCCTGGCTGTGACACTGCTGGGATAAGTTAGACTAACCCAGTTCCCATTTGTATTGTGCTCTTGGGTCCTGGGTTCATGCACAGACAGGATCATTGCAAAAAACCCTGGTCCCAATTGCCCATATCCATTCATAGCACCACCCCCACCCCCTGCCATCACAGTGGCTTTTCTATTACTGGTCCAAAGAGACTTTTTTCTCTTATTTTTAAGAATAACTATGTATTTTTAAAAACCTTTAAAAATATTTATGCATAATTTCTCTGTCTTTGAACGAGAGGAATTAAGATTCAAGAGTATTCACTCTGCCACCCTGACCTAGAAGTCCCAGAGTAGCTTTCACTTTTGAAATAAGAGCAGTTCAATTTTCCTGACCTCACCAGTCTGTAAATATTAGCATATATACCCAAAGTTCAAACTCGAATAAGCTGTAGTAGAGACATATTTCCATTATTTGGAATTTGTTTACATTGAAATAAGTAATAGATGTACTAGGAAATCAGAAATAGAAGGAAGATGACTTTTAAAAGGTTAAGAAACTTGGAACAGCAGCAGACTTTACTGTAAATCTTATATACAAACTTTATCACTGCTTCCCATAAATGGAATCAGACTGAGCAAAGAAGAGGGTACTTTCCACAGCACCAGGAAGAGCCACTGCAGCCAGCAGTCCTGTAATAAGCACCAACCTGCACTCCTGCACCTGGAAGACAGCCATCAGCTTAGTGGAAAGAATGTTGGACTGGGAATTCAGAAATTTTCTAGTTCATTTTCTAACACTAAGTCATAATACAGCTTAGGCTAAGCCAGGCCCTCTTCTGGGCCCCAGGTTTTCCATCTGTAAAATAAGAGAGTTGGGCTAGAACAACTTCTAATATACCTTCCAGAAATAATTTTCTGTGACCTTAACAGTTTGGTACTTTATAAGTAGGCTGAGTCCTCCATTCTTCAGCTTGCTCAGTAATAACCTGCCAGGTAAAAGAAGAAAATCATGTATTTCTGAAATCAGTCTTCAAATCAAATGAAAGAATCACTAGATGCATATTTTTGTTTGATCACCACTCTGCAAAGGAACAGCGTAGTAGCTGGATGAAGTTTCTGTGTGGGTGTACACACAATCTAAGTTTTAAATAGAAAAAGCAAACCAACCCAGACCAAAACAAAAACCCTCCACACAAGTCCCAGACACAACAAATGGTGAGAGTTCTTTTCTACAAACACGTCTGTTTCTAATAGCTGAGAAGACCAAAAAAGAAAGTATCACACTGACCAGATATAAGTGTAGATAAAGAAAAAACTAAGGAGCATGCAGCAAAATTACAGGATATGAGAGATTTGACTCTGCACACTGCAAAGTCTGTACAATTAGAAATTTCATGTGAACAGAAATGTAGAGAAGACAATGAGAAAGGAAAGGATAAAACTGGAGTTCCACTAAATGAAAGTTAAGAGTGGATTAAGAATTTTTAAATTGAGGCCAGGCACAGTGGTTCATGCCTGTAATCCCAGCACTTTGGGAGGCAGAGGCGGGCGGATCACTTGAGGTCAGGAGCTTGAGATCAGCCTGGCCAACATAGCAAAACCCCATCTTCACTAAAAAAAAAAAAAATTAGCTAGGTGTAGTGGTGAACACCTATAATCCCAGCTACTCAGGAGGTTGAGGCATTGAGAATCGCTTGAACTCTAGAGGCAGAGACTGCAGTGAGCCAAGATCACACAACTGTACTCTACAGGCAGAGATTGCAGTAAGTCAAGATCACACAACTGTACTCCAGCCTGGGTGACAGAGTGAGACCCTGTCTCAAAAGAAAAAGAAAAAAAAATATTTAAAATTGGGTTAAGTGGAAAGGAAAACTCAAGATTAAATCTCAGAGCTTCCTAGAACCTTAACTATGGGCCACAATAAAAATTTATGTGAATTGTTTAATTTCACCACAATACAGTAAAAAACCGAACGGATTCAGACTTTATAGGTCTGAAGGATGGAAAGTTGGCACACAGCTAGCCATAATCCTGAGTCTTCAAGTAACATACTAAAGTCATTCTGTTTTCTAAAAAAAACAACAAAAAGCATCTTATCATCTACATTGCTATTTGTGAGGCACAGTGTATTGCATCGACATTGCCATATATGTATAGGCTGACTATATTAAGGGTGGGTGTCCAGCAGATTTCTATCCACTATTGCATACTTCCACCACAGCTGAAATAGCCCATCAGTCAAAAGAGAGGGATAAAGTTCCGGCCGGGCGCAGTGGCTCAAGCCTGTAATCCCAGCACTTTGGGAGGCCGAGACGGGCGGATCACGAGGTCAGGAGATCAAGACCATCCTGGCTAACACGGTGAAACCCCGTCTCTACTAAAAAAAAATACAAAAACTAGCCGGGCGAGGTGGCGGGCGCCTATAGTCCCAGCTCCTCGGGAGGCTGAGGCAGGAGAATGGCGTAAACCCGGGAGGCGGAGCTTGCAGTGAGCTGAGATCCGGCCACTGCACTCCAGTCCAGGCCACAGAGCGAGACTCTGCCTCAAAAAAAAAAAAAAAAAAAAAAAAGTTCCCTGACAAAATTCCCACTCAGTTCACAAAATAGCCACTGAGCAGTCTTCACTTTCATGCAAACTTTTTGTAAGTGTGTTATCAAAGCATTTAAGGCAGGAAAAAATTACACAAATAACAAGGCCTCATTAAAGAAAATTTGGGAAATAAAGAAAAGTAGAAAAAAAGTCACATTTAGTCTCATCACAGAAATACAACCACTGCTAACACTTTGCTCACTTTCTCCCTGGTCTCTTTACCTGGGCCTGAGTAACCACTTCGCCCTTATGGTTGTAATCATATGACATATACAATTGTGTATCTAGTTCATTTAGTAATACTATACTATAAGCATTTATCCAAGTTATTATACTATCTTTGTAATTCACTTTTAAATGGCTGCCTTATACTCCACTCTATTTTAAAGAAACACCCTAAATGGCTAGTTGGTGGGGAATGGTAAAGCAAACTATGATTCATAGTGTTCCATTAGATGGATGAATCATAGTCTACTTAACTGCTGCCAGAATACTGGACAGTAGGCTGTTTCCAATATTTCCGCTATTATAAATAGCTAAATGAGCTAAGTCTGTTTTGTTCAATAGTGCATAATAGCCTTCCACATAGTAGGTACTCAAGTATTTGTTGAATGGATGTTTACAGAGCTGCCAATATATAACATACCTTGTGATAACAATTTCTGTGCATAAACTCCCCCTCCTTCCCATATTTAGAACTGTTTCCCAGAGATACATTTTCATAGGGGGCTATTTTGGGTCAATTTGGGACTTTTGTCAATCTAGCCATTTGTTTCTCAGAAAATAATGACTAATTTGCATTCCCAACAGTAAAATATGGGAAGGCCCATTTCACTACATTCTTTTTTTTTTTTTTTTTGAGGCGGAGTCTTGCTCTGTCGCCCGGACTGGAGTGTAGTGGCCGGATCTCAGCTCACTGCAAGCTCCGCCTCCCGGGTTTACGCCATTCTCCTGCCTCAGCCTCCTGAGTAGCTGGGACTACAGGCGCCCGCCACCTCGCCCGGCTAGTTTTTTGTATTTTTTAGTAGAGACGGGGTTTCACCGTGTTAGCCAGGATGGTCTTGATCTCCTGACCTCGTGATCCGCCCGTCTTGGCCTCCCAAAGTGCTGGGATTACAGGCTTGAGCCACCGCGCCCGGCCTTCACTACATTCTTAGCTAAATTGGGCATTATCTTTTCAAAGTCTTTGCCTTTGGTAAAAAAAAAAATGTTACTTTGGCTGGGTGTGATGGCTTACACTTGTAATCCCAGCACTTTGGGGGCTGAGGCAGGCAGATCACCCAAGGTCAGGAGTTCAGGACCAGCCTGGTCAACGTGATGAAACCCTGTCTCTACTGAAAATACCAAAATTAGAGGGGCGTGGTGGTAGGCACTTCTAATCCCAGCTACTTGGGAGGCTGAGGCAGGAGAACTGCTCACACCTGGGAGGCAGAGGTTGCAGTGAGCTGAGATCACGCCGTGGTACTCCAGCCTGGGTGGCAGAGCAAGACTCTATCTCAAAAAAAAAAAAAAAAAAAAAGTTACTTCATTATAATTTTAGTTTTGAACACCAGTAAGGTTATATACTTTTTCTTATGATTGTTATTGTCTATCTTGAAATAGCTTTCTAATAATCACTTATCTAAATCTAAATTATTCCTGGAAGGTCAGTTGTGGGTTGAAGTAACAACAAAAGCCCCAATATTTTTAGGAAATAAATTCTGGAAGGAACTTAAGGAACTAATGTAAATACATAGCTGAGAACAGCTTATTCACAGAGCAAGTCTGGAACACTGTAATGTGCTTTTATTAATGGTAAAGTTGGAGGCTAGAGTTGTCAGTTCCTGATTCTTTCCTCATATTTATCTGTTATACAGTTTTGTTTTACATGTGATATTTGTCTGTGGGTGCTCCTGTAATTTGGGAGGGGAGAGCTGGGAGGAAAAGATTCCTTTAATAATTCTTCTAAAACTTTTCTTTTAGGAAATCATTCTAGATTAACCCAGAAACTCTTAAGAGCTGTTTCCCACAACTGTACTCTGTAAAAACTTCTTTAGCCAAGATAATCTTGGGGTGGCTTAGCAGAACTTTGTCAACCCTGAATTAGGCTTTCTCTCTGAAAATATTTTGTAAACAAGTAAGCTAGACACAGAAAAGGCAGAAGCACATTCAGAGAAAAAATGTAGGCCTGGGCAACATTACCAGTAATGAGAACCTGATGAAGACTGACAATCACACCTCACTGACTAATCCAATAACTAGCTCTTTTCATAACATGTGGAAAATCCTCCTCTGCAGCAGAAGTACAACTGCCTTTCATTCCTTCAAGATGCTCTTGCAGGAGTAGGCAAGAATGTTGATTTGCCATCTATTCTTAACAAGGAGAGAAAGCAGAAACATGGACTAAAGATTGCTAGGGGAAAGCAATTTAGATGGAATCAGGTACCACAATGTGCCAAATGATATGACAATTAGATCTGTTTGAACCCTGTTTAAGCCTTTATGAAGATTTTTTTTTAGCGGCAAACTATCTTGGAGCTCTGCTCACAAAGCAAATGGCTAACCAACGGCTATTAACTTCCAGAAAATCCATTAAAATCGTTCTCATGCAGATGAGTCACAAAGAGAAGATATCATCCTTTCATGCTCCCTAGCCCCACTCCACCAAACTGCTCTCACAAGTCAGCAACATCTCCTTACTGGCAAACCTATGAGATACTCTTCAGCTCTCAAACTACTGGATGTGATTACAGAGGACTATTGGTAGCTATAATTTATCTTTCCAACCCTTTACCTCTTTCTCTTCTTCTGATAACAGAATCCCTATTTCCTGTGGGGAATCTATTCCATGTAGCTGACCCTCTCCTAACCCTACCCCTATAACAAGTGGTAGCTGTTGCTCTTGTTTCTTCTTCATCACTATAACCAGCACTACCACTATTATTATCATTATCATCATCATGGCGGCTAAGATTTATTGATAATTTACTATGTGCCAGACACTGTACTGTCGACTTTATATGTATTATCTCATTTAAAGAAATGACCTATGTGATAAGTACTATGATTTCTCTCATTTTAAAGTTGAGGAAACTGAGACACAGGGAGTATATAATTTGGCCAAGCTTACACAGCAGGTAGCAGAGGAGGAACTTGAATTAAACTTGGTTTTAGAGTTCAGGCTTCACTGCCTCTCTAGCTAAATCTCATCCAATTTCTGGCTATAGAAATTGGTTCAGGGTTGCCGGGCACAGTGGCTCAAGCCTGTAATCCCAGCACTTTGGGAGGCCGAGACGGGCGGATCACGAGGTCAGGAGATCAAGACCATCCTGGCTAACACAGTGAAACCTCGTCTCCACTAAAAAATACAAAAAAAAACTAGCCGGGTGAGGTGGTGGGCGCCTATAGTCCCAGCTACTCCGGAGGCTGAGGCAGGAGAATGGCATAAACCCGGGAGGCGGAGCTTGCAGTGAGCTGAGATCCGGCCACTGCACTCCAGCCCGGGTGACAGAGCAAGACTCTGTCTCAAAAAAAAAAAAAAAAAAAAAAAGAAATTGGTTCAGGGAAGTTCATCTGATCCAGGAAAGGTCAATCAGATACATGAACACTATGAGGCCAGGTGTGGTGGTGCACACTTGTAATCCCAACATTTTGGAAGGCCAAGGTGGGAGGACAACGTAACCCCAGGAGTTTGAGACCAGCCTAGGCAACACAGTGAGACTCCATCTCTACAAAAAATAAAAAGAATTAGCTGGGGATGGTGGCACACACCTATCGTCTCAGCTACTTGGGAGGCTGAGGTGGGAGGATCGCTTGAGCCTAGGAGGTAGAAGCTGCGGTGACCCGTGAGCATGCCATGCACTCCAGCCTGGGTAACAGAGCAAAATCTTGTCTGCAAAAACCAAAACCAAAAACAAAAAAAAGATATATGGACACTAGGATAGAGAAGGTCTTTCTTCCTCTGAAGTCTATGCAGAGAAGGCAGCAGGGATCTGATAAGTTTCAGCTTCCTAGATTTAGCTGTGCCTGAAGCTAGGCCAGGCTGAATATGCAGATTTTCTAGCTACATAAACCTTTATGCTTGAGCTATATGAAGTTAAGTTTCTGTCACATTGAGTCTTTGAAAGTTTTCATTCCCTAGTTTGGTTGAATACTACTCTTTTTAAAACAAACAAACAAACACTTTTATTTTAGGTTCCGGGGTACATGTGAAGGTTTGTTACATAGGTAAACTTATGTCACAGGGGATTGTTGCATAGATTAATCACCTAGGTATTATGCCTAGTACCCAATAGTCATCTTTTCCACTCCTCTCCCTCCTCCCACCCTCCACCCTCAAGTAGACCCCAGGGTCTGTTGTTTCCTTCTTTGTGTTCATAAGTTCTCATCACTTAGCTCCCACTTATAAGTGACAACATGCGGTATTTGGTTTTCTGTTTCTGCATTAGTTTGCTAAGGATGATGGCTTCCAGCTCCATCCTTGTTCCCACAAAAGACATGATCTCACTCTTTTTTATGGCTGTATAGTATTCTATGGTGTGTATGTACCACATTTTCTTCATCTGATCTGTCACTGATGGGCATTTAGGTTGATTCTATGTCTTTGCTATTGTGAATAGTGGTACAATGAACATTCACATGCATGTGTCTTTGTGGTAGAATGATTTATATTCCTCTGGGTATATACCCAGCACATAGACCAACGGAATCGAATAGACAGCCCTGAAATAAGGCTGCACACATACAACCATCTGATCTTCGACAGAGCTGACAAAAACAAGCAATGGGGAAAAGACTCCCTGTTCAATAAATGGTGCTGGGATAACTGTCTAGCCATATGCAAAAGACTGAAGCTAGACACCTTCCTTAACCATATACCATATATAAAAATCAACTCAGGATGGATTAAAGACTTAAATGTAAAACCCCAAGCTATAAAAACCCTGGAGACAACCTAAGTAATACCATCCTGGACATAGAAATGGGCAAAGATTTCATGACAAGGACACCAAAAGCAATCTCAACAAAAGCAAAAATTGACTAGTAGGATCTAATTAAACATACGAACTTCTGCACAGCAAAAGAAACTATCAACAGAGTACAGACAACCTACAGAATAGGAGAAAATATTTGCAAACTATGCATCTGACAAAGGTCTAATATCTAGCATCTATAAGAAACTTAAATTTACAAGAGAAAAACAAAACCCCATTAAAACGTGGGCAAAGGACAGGAACAGAGACTTTTCAAAAGAAGACATACATGCAGTCAACAAGCATATGAAAACAAGCTCAATATCACTGATCATTAGAGAAATGCAAATCAAAACCACAATGAGATACCATCACACACCAGTCAGAATGGCTATTAGTAGAAAGTAAAAAAAAAAAAAAAAAAAAGAAAACAACAACAACAACAAAAAACAGATGCTGGGAAGGTTGCAGAAAAAGGAAATGATTATACACTATTGGTGGGGGTATTCATTGTGTAAAGCAGTGTTGGCAATTCCTCAAAGAGCTAAAAGCAGAACTCTCCTTTCCAGGCTCTTTTCCTTCTTCTCTGACCATTACCCTGCTGATCTCTTTCATGGGTACCTCTCCCCTTCTGCCTGTCTCAAACAGTGGTGTGCCCTGGCTCTGTTCTCAACTGTGTACTCTTTTCATAGCAGTGGCCCTCCTTAGCACCCCACAATCATTCTGATAGACCTTCGCTGGGGAACATGCTCCTTTTGCTTGCCCTTGCTTCAGAATCATTGAGACATTGAACCACAGTTAACACAGTGAGTACCTCATATCCATCAGTATGCTGGGGAAGAAAAGAAGTTGGGAATCACTGCTCTAAAATTTAACTTTGGGAAATGTGTTTTTCTTAGCTTAAAACTATTATCAGCAAGCTGATACCTTCCAACTCTCTCTCTCTTTTTTTTTTTTTGAGACAGAGTCTTGCTCTGTCCCCCTGGCTGGAGTGCAGTGACATGATCTCGGCTCACTGCAACCTCCACCTCCCAGGTTCACACCATTCTCCTGCCTCAGCCTCCCAAGTAGCTCAGACTACAGGCATCTGCCACCACGCCTGGCTAATTTCTTTTGTATTTTCAGTAGAGACGGGGTCTCACCGTGTTAGCCAGGATGGTCTCGATCTCCTGACCTTGTGATCCGCCCGTCTCAGCCTCCAAAAGTGCTGGAATTACAGGCGTGAGCCACCGTGCCTGGCCCCAACTCTTTATCTCTAGCCCTGGAACTTTCCTATACTTCATACCCATGTATCTAATTGCCTATAAGACATTTACTTTCTTACATCTGACAGGTAGCTTGAACTCCGTATGTCTAAAATCAAAATCATTATCTTCATCCCCAAACATATTCTTCCTTCTGAATTCTCAATCTTATTAATGGCATATTATCTATGCAGTCATCATAATAAAAAAAAGTATCATTTATTGCATTGTTCTCTATTCACGGAAGACATACCTAAATACTAGATATTCTTGTAAATATAATGAACAAGAAACAGGCTGGGCATAGTGGCTCACACCTGTAATCCCAGTACTTTGGAAGGCCGAGGCAGGAGGACCACCTAAGGTCAGGAATTCAAGATCAGCCTGACCAACATGGTGAAACACCATCTCTACTAAAAATACAAAATTTAGCCAAGGATGGTGGCTCATGCCTATAATCCCAGCTAATTGGGAGGTTGAGGCAGTAGAACTGCTTGAACCCAAGAGGTGGAGGTTGCAGTGATGCGAGATTGTACCACTGCACTTCAGCCTGGGCACTGGAATGAGACTCTATCTCAAAAAGAAAAAAAAAAAAAGAAAAGAAACAGATCCTGCCTTCAAGGAGTTCAGTTAGTTGGCAAATACAACATAGTATGATTACCACTCCATATTAAAAATAAATTCACAGTGCTAGGGGAAACCTAGTCTGTGCAATGCCATAAAACCTAGTCCAGGGAGGGGGTCAAAGGAAGGCTTCTTAGGGGAGATGGTGCTTAACCTAAAACATGAATATGTTTTCAAAAAGTGGAGTAGGGAGATGAAGAGGCAGTAAAGTAAGAGGAAGAGAATTCTAGAGAATGAAAATAACATGTATAAAAGCTCAAAGATGGGAGGAGGGGAGACTGGTGAAATACTAATATATGAGTTGCCTTTATTTATTTAAAAATTTACCAAAGGTAGGCACTGTGCTAAACACTTTATATACATTGTTATTGCTGTTTCTTCTATCGAGCCTACAAAACAAGGATAATAATCTCATTTTTACAGATTAAAGAATTTTCAGAGCTCAGAGAGGTTAAATTACTTTTCTAAGACCAGCCAGCTAATAAGAGATGGAGTCAGCTTTGAACCTAGGTCTTCTGGCTGCAAAGCCAATTCTATGCATCTTCCCAAATACCTTGGGACTGCTCTTTATTCTTTTATCATCCACATCTAGTAAAACATCAAATCCTGCTGAGTTTTTCATATTTCTTACATTGTTCCATTCTCCCATACCCACCATTAGAAACTTAGATACCATCACACACCAGTCAGAATGGCTATTAGTAGAAAGTAGCTCATTACCTTTCATCTGGACCCTAGGCTGTAACTGCTTTCTAGGTATAAAGTGTGTAGGTATCACAATAAGTCAGATCGGCATGATCTCACTTTCAGAACAAGAGATTCAACAAGTATCTGTATATGTACCATGGAAGAAATATGCCTGCTCTTTTCTAGGCTAGCTCTGGAATATCCTGGAGACTAGTCAGGGGCCTTCTTTTCTGCTTTAATTACGCTTTTTGGTGATCTCACTCAGTCTTCTGACTCTAAATACCATCTCTAAAGTAATGACTTCCACATCTATATTTCTCCAGTTTTAATATCTCCCATAAAGTCCAAATTCTTAGTTGACAATTGTCTACTTGACATCTCAACTTGGATGTCTAATAGAAATATCCCCTGCCCCAGCCGGGCGCGGAGGCTCACGCCTGTAATCCCAGCACTTTGGCAGGCTGAGGCGGGCGGATCACGAGGTCAGGAGATTGAAACCATCCTGGCAAACACGGTGAAACTCCATCTCTACTAAAAATACAAAAAAATTAGCCGGGCATGGTGGCGGGCACCTGTAGTCCCAGCTTCTTGGGAGGCTGAGGCAGGAGAATGGCGTGAACCCGGGCGGCAACGGAGCTTGCAGTGAGCGGAGATCGCGCCACTGCACTCCAGCCTGGGTGACAGAGCGGGGAAAAAAAAAAAAGAAATATCCTCTGCCCCATTAAAATGTGAGTATTATGAGGTCAGGAATTTTGTCTACCTTGTACATTTTTGCATCCCTAATGCATAGTGCCTGACACATAGTGGATTATCAATAAATATATGTTGACTGAATAAACACATGCTGCTATGAGGGCAAAAGACATCCCAAATGGGACTCAATTGTCCTAGAGGGTCTTTGAGAATTTGGTACTCTGGGTTAAATGTGTATTTTGGGAGGACAGAAAGGAGTAGAGGTTGACTCTAAGTTCCTTTAGTGTGCTACAGTTAATCCTACTCTTTAAGGATTGACCTACCTGGGATGTTAGCAATCCCCCCTAAACATTATACCTCTAGGAACACTATCCATTAGACTTGCCTGTTAAGAATCACTTTGGAAGACCTTTACAACATAGATTTCCAGGACTTCCACCCGCTAGCACCATGTCACCTGCTTATCCAGAATCTCAAGGTGAGTGGTCTAAAAACCTACATTGTAAACAAATAACCCCAGTAATTGTTATTGACAGCTTTGAGGGAGACTACTATAGAAGCTTTACCCATTAGGTTATTATAATTGAAAATGGCTCAGCTTGCTGGATATCAGTATCTATACATGCCCTTAGCTCTAAGTCAAGAACTCCAGAAATGATACATAAACTGCCCGAATAATATTTCATTAGTTGTATTCCAAAGTACTAGAGGTCACCAGTGATCTAAGAGAGGCCTTCTCACACAACATGTCATATATGGAGCTTTTAAAAGTACATATTCTATGAAGGCACATTAGTGTGACCATTTATTCTCAAGAAAGGATCTGATTTTGTTTACTTGGCACAAAATTAATTATGCCATCCCATGCTCAATTCCCACACCTTATATGAGTCTTTACTGTGACATATTAATGTCAGTTTTCATCACTTTTTTCCCTTAAAATTGCTGAAGAATCAGGATTTCAGCTTCTCTTCTCCCAGATCCACCCCTCTTAACTATCATTTCAAGCAAGTACACGGTTATCAGTGTGAAGATTTGTCATCCCCTCCACTAATCCCCAAAATATTTTCCCGCACATATTCAGCAGACTAAGCGTTGACAAGGCAAAAAGACTAGTAAATTCCATAATCTACTCCTAACTAAGGAATTCAAATGACAACAAGCTTAAATTAAAGTGAATGACAGCAACTACCAATCTTCTGACAGGCACTCTTCCAAGAACCTGTGAGCTTCAAAGGCAAACTTACTTACGGTCACAGTTTACAAAAGCTGAATTTCAAGTATTAAGTGATTATATATTCCCAACTGTAATCTTAGCTAACCTCAAAGATTGGTCCTTGAGAAGTAAGAAGGAATAGGATCAGATGAGAAAACCAGATAGGGACACGCTGGGAGAACCATTTCAGACTTTCTCCTCAAAAGGTAATGAACTGAAACATAACAGGCTATATTTAAAAAGACATGGAAGCAACTCCCCTTCTCTCCTTCACTTTCTCATTCAGGAAGCTTTATAGCTTGCTTCCTGCGGCATGACCAAAACTCATTAATGCTGTCCCAAACAACATTTATCCCTCTAAACACATGATGTTCCCCCACAAACTGTTGCTGATAACAAAGAATCAGGGGAATTGGCACAATGCTGAGTTACCAGAGAAGTGCTTGGATGAGAGAAAATTGACATTTGGAGTTATGTTGACATTAGCAAATACTAACCTAGAGCAGAGGCCAGCAAACTGCAGGCCAAATCCAGTCCACCAGCCTGCTTTTGTAAATAAAGTTTTATTGGAACATAGTCACTCCCATTTAGTTACATATTGTCTATGGCTGCTTTCCCATTATAACAGTGGAGTTGAGTCATTGCAACAGATTACGTGGCCAGCAAAGTGGAAAATATTTACTATAACGCCCTTTTCATAAAAAGTTTGCTGACCTAGAGCATTACGTGCCAAAGATGAAGTGAGGCTGCTACCACTGTCCCACCCCCAACATGTACTGCTGGAGAATAGGTGTAAACATCTGCTTTCTCTATCAGCCTCAGAAAGGCAGAGTGTTGACTCTTCACAACAGCCAGCAAGTAGTAGCTATACCAGACATTTGGAGAAATTAGAAATATAGCATTCAGCCACCATAAACAGCCCCATGTTTCACCCATTTGGCACATCACTTTTGAAAGTCCTCCAACTCCTAAAATGCCATCATAAAGTATACAATGTTTTATTTGGTGATGTAATACTCAAACATGTTGTTTGCCTCTTAAAATGTTTCTGTTACCTGAAAAAACTTTTCAGAAACATAACAAGAGCTATAAACTCCAAGGCCATAATAAGTACTTGTATTATGTATTATGCTATATATTAATTTGCCAATGGATTTTTAAAACTTCCCTGCTTTCCTCTTGGTAGCCAATAATACTGACATAGTTTAAGGTGTAAGAGTTAAGGTTGTAATAAAAGATTTTTAAAAATTTAAAGTATAAAAAAGTCAAGAGTTTTTTTAAAGTACATATTCTATGAAGGCGCATCTGTGTGAACGTTTATGTACCTTAAAGGATCATACTAGGTTACAAAACTATGGTTTCTGTATGCAGAGATTCATGTCACTAAATGGCTGCTATCTGATTCTTGAACTTGCTTTACTGAAGACTGAGATAGTATGGAGAAAAATTAAAACTAGGAGGTTGTGGCCATTCATCTTTACATTTTTACAAGCTTTATACAGGAAGCTTTACAGCTTGGGATAGGTAGTCCAACTATCCTACCTTTGAGATTCTACCAAAATAACACTTTTAAAGGTAACGTCTGTTAGTGCCTTAAGCTCAATATTCCTGCTGGGGCAAATCTATAAACATTCCATTTGCTGAAAAAGGACTTCAAATCCCACATCAAGCTTTCTACCTCAATCATGGGGCTAGAACTCTAACATTAACTAAGCCTAAGCCATGGTTAAGGCTCTCCAGCCATGCTATCAACAGGAGAAATGAATACTTCTGTAACCGAGGTAACCCTTAGACTCCATCGGAAAGAGAAACAATTATTCCTGGAGGCTCTCTATGATCAAAGCCATCATAGGACTACTTTGATAAAAGAGTTGAACCCAAGTGCTTTGAAGACAACCTTATAAAATTGTCATCATAGTAATGATGGTGTCCCAGGAATGCTCAAGTTGACAACAATCCTTTTCTAAAGAATGTCATTAGTTGGTTTTGAATATGTTTTTTAAAAAGAAAAACTTTGGAAAAATACCAGCAGGAAATTCACTAAAATGTTAATAATTTCTTCTGAAAAATATGGTTATGGATGGTTATGGACAATTTTTTCTTAGCTTTTATAGCTGAAACAATCCCTTTTCATAACAAATATTTTTAACACCCCTTTACTATCCTGAAATAAAAATCATTGATATAAAACTTACCTAAAATCATTAAAAAATAATAACATAATATGAAGAAGAAATAAAAGCAAAGCACTTTATAATAAAATATGCATTTTAATGTGTTAATGCTTGGGCCAGTAAACTAGGAGGCATAAAGAATCAGTCAGAGATTTGGATGCATCATATAATTATCATGACGGCAGAGGTTAAATGCAGATCTACAGAATGTGTAGCATGATGTACTCATTATATAAGTGGCATTGCTGTCAGGGATAAATAAAACTAAGAGCAGTTTCTCCTCATTTACATGGTGGTTGAATTTTTAGAACTGTCTTCCTCCCCACCATCAAAAATGAGCTTATACATAAAATCAAGTTTGGTTTTAGACTTAACTGATAGGTTTTCATCTATGACTGTCACGGGAGACAGTCAAAAGTCAAGCAAGCTTCAGGATACTTGTTTGATATGGGGCATTTTAGGATATCTAGCATCTCTCACCTTTTCCACTTAATGCATGTAGAACATTCCCCATCACTGTATTCCCTGAAAGTAGCTCTATGAATTTTTACAACCTCCTTTAGCAATTCTCCTGCTGCTTTTGAGAGCTACTGTTTTATATTTTTCTATACTTCATGAATTTTCTTTAATGAAATTTACTATCTTTTACAATCATTTTTTTTTTTTAAAGCTCCAGCAGAGTTTTAAGCTCATCTGTGTTCCTCTAATAAAAAAACATAAGGTCAAGTCACTAACACAAACTAATATCTTGAAAGCAGCTGGAGGCAGAAGAAATCAAAAAAAGAAAAGGTCAAGAAGTTTACTATCCTTAGTAGTCGGATAAACCTTTCACATCTTTGGATGAGATGCATGAGAGAAGTCCAAACAGATACCTCAAAGATCAATTTATTCTATCTTAAAAAAGATTTATGATTAAAGCAGAATTCACTGATGTAATGGGACACTAGGTCCAAAAATTACAGGGTCTCAAAGGAATACATGTGAGCTTTGATTACTGAGATTTCCTGGGTAACAGCACGACCTAAAATTAATAGAGTCCATAAAAGGAAGATGCCAAAAGAAACTTTGTTCTTAAGATGGTTTATACAGCTTGGGCTACAGCAAGACACAACCCATATATAGAAAATCACAGCATCTGCAGTATTTTAAGAAGCTATAGTTGAAAAGCAAGAGCAAATGTACAGTGAGAGGAAAGATCCTTCGAGGCCAACATGGAATCAACCTCTAGAGAAGATTCTTCAGTGCACGCTGGTAACAGGCAGCTTCCCACATACAGAATTGGTTGGCTGCCATTTCTCAACCTCTATCTTTTTCCCTGGGACTGCCCATTGTCATAAATTGCAGAAATCCAGGACAGCTTGCTTTTCTACATGTGGTATGCCTGCCAATTCCCAGAGGCTGGCTACCACAGGACTGTTTATAACAGCCATTGCTTATTAAGTTTACCCTTACTTTTATATCCTTATGAACATTATCATGTTATCAAATTTCTCAGACTTCTCAAAACCCTCTCATTCTGGGGACGAGCTATCTTTTCCTTTCTTTAAAAAAAAAAATCTGCCTAAAGATTAAACAGGTTGAGAGGAGAAAAATCTATATTTTATTATCTCTTTAAGTCTGTTAAAAGCAACAGAGGCTTGCCTTAAAAATAGATTTTGGTTGTTATGTAATATACGGCAAAAAAATATTACTTTACTACATAAATATTAGATAGCTCACCTACCGTGTCTTTAAACTTAGTCAAACTGTTGTTCTAACTCCACAGTGCAATCTTGTCTGGGAAATACCTTACCATATTAGGCAATCGGGCCCCAGAGAGAGAGGAAAACAAAACAGACTTAGGATTTTACCTAAAAGGAGAACTGCAAAAATACTGACTCGTGGTGGAGAGTGGACAGAAAGTTGCTGGATACCCTCCAGCAGATAAAGGGGCTTCACAAGATTAAGTAATAAGATTAAAAAATTCTGCTCAACAGAAAGGATCCAGCAAATAGCCAGAAGCAACGCTGTGAAAAATTGGAGAAAAAGAGTTGCTATTTACTCAAAGAAAGAAGGTGGGAAAAAATAGTAAAGATCTCTGAAACTAGGACTGTTGGAAGGACTGGCAAAGAAGTATAAATGGGATGGGTTATTTAGGCCATAAAAATGAAAGCCTGCTTGCTTGACAGAGAAGCTGCAGGGACTTGACTTGATCAGATGCTCAACAGGTTCCAAACACCATTTGAAACATTTAGTTCTTGTTCCTTTCCTTTCTACCCATTTCATTCTCCCTACTTCAGCAATCTCCTTTAAAATTTATTCCTCAAAATTCTTCAGTTACATGTCAGAACACATGTTGGAGTTATAGAGGATTTGGGGCTACTTCTGTGACTCTCCAAATAATCCACTCTTTAAGGATAAATTAATAACTTCAAAATCACATGATCCTAAGGCCAATAAAAGTATTCCGAAAGCCTTACGCTCATCCAGATGTAGGAAGTTACAGATCTGGAAAATAATTTAAATGGATTGTAATTATCTCTATTTAAATGTATCAGCTCATTTTCATTTCACAATGCTAAGAGGCAGACTATTATAATCCCTACTTTACAGATGAGGAAACTGAGGCACAGAAAGGTTAAATAACCTATCCAAAGTAGTTAAATGGTTAAGCTGGGGTTAAACGCAGGGAGTCTAGCTCCTGGGTCTGCACTCTTAACTATTATGCCATATTACTTGTCATAACAGTATGTGGTATGATATAAGAGATATAACAGACACAAAGATACAAATTTTGAAGGTAGTGCAACAGCTGTGCACTAGGACTATGACTCTGTGATACTAGCAAGGTACTTAATCTCCTGGGCCTCAGCGGTTAACTTCAAAATGACAGTGTTAACTAGGTGGCCTTTAAAGTATTTTTAAGCTTTAAATTTAGTCTATAACTGTCATTCTAGCCATCCCAGAGCTATTAATAAATCAAATTTTAATATACAGTAACACCTTCTAGGTGTTAGGTGTTTTATTTCTAATAAAAGTTTTTCCAAGAGTCTTTTTTTGTGGGGGGACAAGGTCTCACTCTGTTGCCCAGGCTGATGTGCAGTGGTGTGATCTTGGCTCGCTGCAACCTCCGCCTCCCGGGTTCAAGCAATTCTCATGCCTCAGCCTCCTGAGTAGCTGGGATTACAGGCAGGCGCCATCACACCCAGCTAATTTTTATATTTTTAGTAGAGATGGTGTTTCACTATGTTGGCCAGGCTGGTCTCAAACTCCTGACCTCAAGTGGTCCATCTGCCTCAGCCTCCCAAAGTGCTGGGATTACAGGCATGAGCCACCATGGCCGGCCCCAAGAGTCTTCTTAACTGCAATTGAAGTGACAGTTATTCAAAGATGTAATAGAGTGGAAGAAAATTTGGCAAAGGAGACCAAGAGGTAAGTTAACATCATTTGCAGACATGGTAATCAATAGAATCCCTCTGATGTAGTAAGAAGAGTCTTATGACATCCCTGGACTTCAAAGGCCTCTAGACAACGTTGCAGAAAGGAAGCAATTTCTAGTTCAAAAGACGCCAGAAGATGCTCTGGAATGTCCAGCTCTCCTATACCACTGTATCGCCCATTTATAAATAGTCTGAGCAGATTTCATGGGAAATAGCCCTTGAAAAAAGAAGTATAATAAGAACAATGATATAATTGCCTATTGTTCCATATGTTTTGTTTGATTTTGTTTTGGGAAAAGGGGGAAACTACATCCATATTCACAGGGTCAGGTACCAGGACTGCTCAGTTTCCTTTGCTGATTCTTCCCCTTCTCCTCACTTTGAATTTCGGAGTGCACCAGGGCTCTTTCGGCCTCTTCTCTGTCTACATTCATTCTCTTGGTGGTCACATTTAATCTCATGGTTTTAAAATGCAATCTTTAGGTTTACTGATATCCAAGACGTAGTTCCAGCCTGGCCCTTAATCCTGAATTCCAGATTCCTACATCTAACTGTCCTCTTGACATTGCCATGTGGAAATATGTCAATCAGATCTATTAGATTTAACAATTCTAAAACCAAAACCAAATGCCTACTGTCCCCCCACCAAATGTATTCTTCCTGTAGTATTCTCCATTTCAGTTAATAAAATTCCATGCTTTTAGTTGCCTTAGCTAAAAAGTCTTAGTGTCAACCTTGACAACCTTCTGTTTTCTCACCTGATATCCAAGAAAATAGCAAATCTCATTGGTTCTAACTTCAAAATATATTCGAATATGACAACTTCTCAGCATCTTTACTGCCTGCTATTCTCCTGGTACAAACCACCATCTGTTTTCCCCTGGATTGTTGCATTATAATGGCCTCCTAACTGATGTCCCTGCTTCCACTAATGTCTTCTCAGAGTACATTCTCCAAAATAGCAGGCAGTGATCCTTTAAAATATAAGTATAATCATGTCACTCTTCTGCTCAAAACTACAAAAGCCAAAGTTCTTATAATAACTTATCAGTCTATGTCATTTGGCCTTCTTGCACTTTAGCCACACTGATTTTTTTTTTTTTTAACCTGTCTTCAAGCATGCCAGACACCTGTCTTAGGGTCTTTGCAATTGTTGTTCCCTCTGTCCATAACACTCTACCCCCACATGTCTACATAGTTTCCCACCTTGCTTCCTTTAAGTCTAGGCTTAAATCATATTTTCTTGGTAAGGCCTATCCTGACCACCCTACTTATAATATCAACCTCCTTTCATGTTGGCACTTCTGATTCTTCCTTAGTCTACTCTATATGGTTTTTCCATAGTACATATCATCTTTTAACATAATATTTAATTTACATATTTATTTTATTGTCTGTCTCCCCCACTAGAATGTAAATTCCATAAAAGCAGGCTGTTTGTTCATTGTTGCATCCCCAGAATCAAGTGCTTGATCATAATAGGCAGTTAAAAGCACTTGTTGAATTAAGATGCTTATAAAAGTAAAGGCAGGACAAAATGGAAAATGCATTTAGCGGCTTTTGGTATATTTCTAGGGCATCTGTTTTCTGTTAAAGTTCAAAACTCAGCTCTGCTAGCAAATTCCAATTGTGTTCTTTTATTTAGTTTGAAAACCTTACATTTAATTGCTTACCTCTTTTAGAAGACTTTTACTAACAGATCTCTCCGCTAGCATACCCCCAGTTATCTGAGGCAGGTACCTTGATATCTATGATTTAGTAACTCTTTCATACTATCTCCTTTACCAATGAGTTTTGAGGGATGATTAGTAATCCAGACCTACTGGTTGCATTCTGGATGGGGACAGCTACATTGCTAACTTTTAGGGTAAGGTTTCAGTGATTTTGTTCAGATTGAGTGCCACTTGATTCATCTAAAAGCAACAGAGATTCTAGGGCAAAAGAAAAGTATGAAAAGTCTTACTTCCTGACATACATAACTACCCACCTATGTCAAGGACAGCAGAAGAATGCTGATGCTCTACCCACTGAATCTTGATACTCTGAGTAGGCTTTTAAGTTGTCCTTCAAGAAGACGTTCCTTCACTCAAGGAGGTGAGATGCTACTAGCAAGTCAATTCGAACATGTAACCTGCTGAGTAAAAAAACCAAATGGATGAATAGGGAATAAAAAAGGATACAAGTCCTAATTTCAGGTTTGCTTCACTATAGTAAAACAAAGAGGTTCCCTGAAAAAAGGTATAGGTTGCTCACCTAGCAGAGATATCATGCCCAAACAATTCTTAATTTCTCTGGGCCTCAGTTTTCTTAACTGTAAAATGAGGTTCCTAACCCAAGATATCTCTAGATTCTTTTCCAATCCTATGATACCAAAAGCTGGGAGGCAAGCACCTTTACTACATTGAACTGGGTCTTTCAACAATTCCTTTAAAACAAAAGCAATTTGTCTTTTGCTCAGCTTCTTTAGGGCACCATTCTGCCTGTGCACCAACATCTTTTCTGTTGACCACTTGTGCCCTCTAGTGATAAATTCAATTATACAATAGGATTGGCTTGGAAAACAGCTCCAGTGTAAACAGGGAAAACAGTAAGAAAGCAATAGATAAAATTCAATGTAAAGAAAATGGAATCTAGGCCAAATATGCAGGTTAAAAAAGATGGAAATAATCCAATGGTCATTACCTTCTGTGGTGTACCTATGCTTGTTCCCTCCAGGGCAAACATTCTATGTGATTACTACTATAGTAAAGAAAACAGCAAACACACTGCTGCATATAAAAGCATTTTCAGATATAATTAGAATAACCCTATTCCTCAAATTAAGATGCAGATTATTTTTTATTTAGAAAGACAAAGGATCTATTAAGATTCTCAGAGACTGTCATATACCTAATGCGGATAAACAAAACAGAATTGTTTTTAAACATATCTGTCAAGTAGGTGCTAAGATGTCAATTTTATATACTCATGTTAGTTTCACTGGTGCATGGATTTACCAATGGGGATGGGTTTGGACTAAAATTATGTACTATGTTGGGCTTAAGTAGGGTCCCCAGCCTTGTAAGCATGTTCCTTGCTGTCCCCAGCATAGCAATGCATGACTAGTCTATCACATACTCTCTTTTGAAAAATTTTAAATTGATGCATTATAATAGTACGTATTTATGTGGTACAAAGTGATATTTCAATACATATATGCAATATGTAATGATCAAATCAAGGTAATCAGCATATCTATCACCAAAAATAATTTCTTTGTGTTGGAAACATTCAAAATCCTCTCTTCTAAATATCTGAAAATATACAATAAATTATCATTAACTATATTCACCCTTTAGTGCTACAGAACACTAGAACTTATTCCCCTACCTGTAATTTTATATCTGTTAACCAATCTCTGACTATCCCCCTTTTCCAGACTCCAGTAACCATAATCCTACTCTCTACTTCTATGAGCTCAACTTTTTAAGATCCTACATATGAGTGAGAACATGAGGTATTTATTTTTCTGTGACTGACTTATTTCACCTAACATAATGGCTTCCAGGATCATTCATGTTGCTGTGAATGACATAATTTCAGTTTTCTTTATGGCTAAATAGTATTCCACTAGGTACATATACCACATTTAATTTATCTATTCATGTATTAATGGACATTTAGGTTTGATTCCATATCCTGGCTATTGTGAATAGTGCTGCAATAAACATAGGGGTGCAGATATATCTTTGAAAGACAGAGAGAGAGTGAGACTGAGAGAGACAGAAAGAACGGGAGAGAGAGAGAGCACGAGAGACAGCAAGAGCACCAAATCCTAACCACTAGACCACCAGGAAGCATCATCTCTTTGATACATTGTTTTTCTTTCCTCTGGATAAATACCCAGTAGTGGGACTGCTGAATCATATGGTAGTTCAATTTTTAGTTTTTGAGGAACCTCCATACTGCTTTCCATAATGAGTACAATAATTTGTATTCCCACCAATAATGTATTAAGAGTTTCTTTTTCTCTACATCCTCACCAGGTTTTGTTATTTTTTGTCTTTTTGATAACAGCCATTCTAAGAGATCAGATGATCTATTTCATTGTGGTTTTGATTTGCATTTCCCTGACCAAATATTCTATTGACAGCAAACATTATGGCCATTCCTGACCATAAATCTTACCTGTATATAAATGTTGGTTACATTTTTCTTGGTATATAAAAAAGGAAACGGACTTCAATGACCTCAATAGAGATTTAGTTTAAACAATAGAAAGGTCTCCTAAACCATGCTGTTGTCACTGCTATATAAGTGAAGTATTAAACAATCTTCTTTTGAAATCTTTAAGAAGAGGGGGAAAAAAACCATAGGTATTTTGAATCATTTAGGTCTAACTCTGACTGGAGGCATAAGATAAAGATAATAACCATTAAAGCTTCCTTTCTACCATTAAAATTAAATATTATTGGCTGGGCATTGTGGCTTATGCCTATAATCCCAACATTTTGGGAGGCCAAGGCGGGAGGATTGTTTGAGCCCAGGAATTTGAGACCAGCCTGGGCAACATGGTGAAACCCCATCTCTAGACAAACTTCAAAAATTAGCTGGGCGTGGTGGCTTGCACCTGTAGTCCCAGCTACTTGGGACGCTGAGGTAGTAGGATCACTTGAGCCTGGGAGGTTGAGGCCACAGTGAGCCATGACTGCACCACTGCACTCCAGCCTGGGTGAAAGAGCAAGACCCTGCCTCAACAAAAAAAAAAAAAAAAAAAAAAAAAAAAAAAAATTAAACATTATTGCTGGTTGATTTCTATCTTTTCCATTCAATTCTCTGTCCTGAGAAGCAACCACTCTTCTGATTTCTATCACCATAAATTAGTATTGTTTATTCTTGAGCATTAATGATGAAATGTTTTAAGATGATGGAAAAGTTCTGTATCTTGATTTGGGTAGTGGTTATGCTGGTACATACAAGTGTCAAAACCCAGGAAACAGTATATTTTTAAAATCTGTGCACTAATTGTAAATTATATTTCAGTTAAAAAAAAAGACATTAGAGTCTTGGGAAGAGATAACTTTAAAAATAATAGATACATCACTCTTAAGGAGTGGGCTAGGGAAGAGAAGGAAGTTGGCATGACCTCAATAGCAGATATAGTTTTATTGAACCAAAAACCAAGAAAGGAAAGAGCTGCCCTGGCTTCTCAACTGTATCCATGCTGATTAGTTAACAGCACCATTTCAATAGAATGACCTCCACTCTGACGGGCTCATTTGTTGTTGCAGAGCTGAGTTAACTGTACTGCCTGATGGATGAAAATGGATTTAGGGTAGAGAGGTGGTCATAAGATACTACTGATTGTCTTGAAGTGGAAATATAGGAATTTACACTGGGTCATGATGAGGCATGTGGCTCTGTAGGCCCATATAGATAATGGCAACATGCCTCCTAGCATTAGGAGAGAGTGCTCAAGGGAGAAAAACAGTTAAGAATTTAACTGAAATAAATGAAACAAGCAAATATAAGACTTTGACAAAAAGGATGCCTCACCCTATGCTGATTCATTATCAGCCTTTCTTTCTGCACTATTGGCGAGGCTGGAGATTGGCACTTGGAATATATTTCTTATAGCAACCCCTAGCTTACCTGCATAAATTCAAATGTACCAGTCCAGAGATACTGGGCTGTTTATTCTTTTTGATTCACATTGTTGTTTTCTTGACACATGGTAAACACTAGTAAATGCCTTATGCAATTGGATGTGTGGAGTATTTTTAGTCTGACAAATGCCTTTCACATCAAACTGCAATTTTCAGTACAGGTTATTAAATATACTCTGAGAACATACTTCCCA